>NW_026585644.1:27194715-27361235 GCF_907164565.1 Psammomys obesus
TGTGTGTGTGTGTGTGTGTGTGTGTGTGTGTGTGTGTGTGTGTGTGTATGTGGTTAGCTAAAAATCATGCAGGGTTTTATATTATGTTTGTGTTTAGGTCAAAATCTTGAAGCTCAGGGAAGTGCCTGCAATTGACAGGATCACAATCACAACATAAAACAAAGCAGCACCACATGCTGGAGAGGTTGTGGAGAAAGGGGAACCCTCCTCCACTGCTGGTGGGAATGTAAACTGGTACAACCACTCTGGAAATCTATCTGGCGTTTTCTAAGACAATTAGGAATAGTGCTTCCTCAAGACCCAGCTATACCACTGCTAGGTATATACCCAAACTTTGCTCAAATACACAAAAGGGATATTTGCTCAACCATGTTTATAGCAGCTTTATTTGTAATAGCCAGAACCTGGAAACAACCCAGATGTCCATCAACGGAGGAATGGGTACAGAAATTGTGGTATTTTTACACAATGAAATACTACTCAGCAATCAAAAAAGAGGAAATCATGAAATTTGCAGGCAAATGGTGGGATCTAGAAAAGATCATCCTGAATGAAATATCCCAGAAGGAGAAAGACAAACGCATATATACTCACTTAAATAGACCTATAAGATGTGATAAACATAATGAAATCTATACACCTAAAAAAGGTAATCAAGAGAGCAGACATGGGGTAAGATGATCAATCCTCATTTAGAAAGACAGATGGGATGTGCATTGAACATATGACAGGAGTCTACTGAGCGCATTTGAAAGACTCTAACTAGCAGTGTTTTCAAAGCAAAGACTCATGACCAAACCTTTGGCAGAGTACAGGGAATCATAAGAAAGAAGGGGAGTTAGTCTGATGAGGAAAGGATAGGAGCTCCACAAGGACCAAATATATCTGGGCACAGGGTCTTTTCTGAGACTGACATTCAACCAAGGACCATGTATGGATATAACCTAGAACCTCTGCTCAGATGTAGCCTGTGGTAGCTCAGTAACCAATTGGTTTCCCATAGTGAGGGGAACAAGGACTATTTCTAACAGGAACTCAATGACTGGCTCTTTGGCCTCCCCAACCCCCAAGGGAGGAGCAGTCCGGTTAGGCCACAGAGGAGGGCTTTGCAGCCAGTCCTGAAGATACCTGATAAAACAGGATCAGATGAATGGGGAGGAGGTCCCCCTATCAATGGACTTGGCAAGGGGCATGGTGGAGATGAGGGAGGGAGGGAGGTACTGGGAGGGAATGAGGGATCGGGACACGGCTGGGATACAGAGTTAATAAAATGTAACTGATAAGAAAAAAATAAAATTTAAAAAATAAATAAATAAATAAATAAATAAATAAATAAATAAATAACAAAGCAGCACCAAAGGAAGTCCTTAGATGGGCTTGACAACACTTCAGAAAAGACAGTAGAAGGGAATATTGGAAAAGATGCATGGAGAATGTTCCACAGAAGACACTCCAGCATCTCACCATTTTAAAGGCATGGTACTTCTCTAAGGTACGTGAATCTTCCGTAGCTAAACTGAGATTAGTTTCTGTATATTCATCTTAAATGAAAACCGATAAAGGTTCACACAATGAAATAATTCAAAGCCTTTTGAGCATCTTATTATATTATTATAAGGATAAGCTATACAGATAAATGGTTAAAAACAAGATACTTATTTTCATGATCCTGACCTCAGGGACCATCAGTACAAAATTTCTAAACTTACCCACTGCTGTCTTCTTCAGATGCAAAATATCCCCAGTAGGCAAGATGGTCAGGTTTGCTCTCAGAATTTATTAATAGATGGCAAAATTAAGATCTAGGAATATGAAGTATCTCCCAGACGTTACATCCAATTAGGGAGTTGGGACTAGGCCTCTTCTATCTATGTTTAGTCTTTGAAAGGTACTCATCAAATTATGTAATTATAGAACATTTTTCTAAAATAAAATATTCTCAGTATATAGCAATAAAACATAATCTAAGGCAAAAGAAAATAAGAATGCCATGGACCTTTGATGCCTGCAAGTGGTTTAAAACAGACATGCTACTCTCAGCAGTTCAAAGCCCTCAACACTCTACTTAATGACAAACAGAAGCTGGGTCTTCTTAGGAAAGTCACCAAGATTAAAATGGTCAGATGGCCATAGTTATTGGGAGCCTTCCTGTTACACTAAGCGAAAGGAAGTGTTTGATGAGTCTAAATGTTTCTTCTTTTTAAATAATAGAAGCCAAAGTGCATTTATATCTTTTCTCGCTCATTTAGTGCATCAGAGGAGTTTATGACAAAAATCACAATGGCCAACACTGAGCTGGGGCTGCAGGGCAAACACCACATAACAAAGTCTGTTTTGAATCCCCCATTGAATAGTTGCAAATAAATCCTAGTCCATGTTTTTTTAATTAATGGAAAATAATAAGATAAGAGTTAGAGCCATGAGGTTTAAAAACAGCCATGCTGTTCAGAATACAGTTGTTTTCAATTATAAATAAAATATATTCCACTGAATGCAGAGTAAGTAGTAGTTGTACTTTTTTGTAAGTCACTAACAATCATTTGGATAGTCACTTTTGTAAAACTGTGCCTGTGATGGGTACATGTCCTTCTTTGCATGTCAAGGACAGAGAAGTCATTCTGAGCACTAGCCACTCAAGGGTCCACTTTAGGATTTGGACTTCTGGCCAAAGCCCACACATGAACAACTTACTGTAGTTGACATGAGAGGCTACATGGCCATTTGACTGTGGTTTTGATACTCTTTTCCAGGAATGCTTCTCTGAGGCAGTTTTGTTATTAGAGTAGCCATTTGTCATTTGCTAAAACATGAAGCCTTTGACAGAGCTGACAGCAGGATTCGAGGGGGCCTTGTTTCCCCATCTCAGCTTCAGAGACCTTGCAGTGTCACTGATCTCCACCTCAAAGTCCGCTATAACCATCTATGTGATCAGTGGGTAGTTGTTGATCTTGACTGACTGCAAAATTCTAATCTAGAGGCCTGTGTCTGGGTGTACATATAGCTTGATAAATTGCTTTGAATGTTCTGATCGTGGAAAATCTTAGACTTAACATCCTACACTTCTCTCCTGGTACTCTTATATGCTTGTTTCTCTTCATTTCTCCTTACCCTTCCACTTGCTCTATGGCATAAACCTATGGACTTTCCCAACTTAGGTGAGTGTTCACTCTACCACTGAGCTATGCTGTACCTCAACCCCTTTATTATGTGTTTAAAATTTTGAAACATGGTCTTACTAAATCACTCAGGCTAGGGCTTATACTGATATATAGGAAATCTTTAGAGTTTGAATTGTTCATGTCTCAGCCTCCTGAGTATATGGAAGTAAAGGCTTTCCCTGTCCATTTTTTCATATTTTAAATTGGTAATCATAAAGGTAACTATCATTTCTAAAAATCACATTTCAGATAAACCTAAGAAATTCTTTTTATGACTGACATGATCTAGCAATTCAATCTTCTTTATGCTCAACATTAGCAAGAGATTTGTTATTAAAGTTGTTCAACTGAAAACACTCATAAATCCTATAGGAAAGAGTCATAAATCATGGAGTTTGGGAAGAGAGATTGCTTTTAGCTTCTGTTTCAAGCTTATAGAATTTTGTAGGAGCCCCAGCTACCTATAATTCACTTTTCCCTCTTGCTTTCTGTCTCATAGCACTTTTTGGGCTTAAGCAACCAGAAAACGAACAGTGTAGCTACGTGGGACATTATAACAATGGGATTAAATGGACAGCCACCATGGTAGGCAAGCTGCAGGAAGACAGTAAACATGCATCCTATCCTCCTATTTCCTCACTTCCTATTTGCTCCTCCAGCAATTGATCCGCATTTTCCCAGAACTGGCAACTCACTTGGTTTTCCCCAGGGTTGCCTTGCCCATGGAGAATTTCATTTAGCTGGAACTTGAACCAGACTCATCCCGTTATATAGATTTTAAATTGAACAAGAAATCATTTTCTATCCCAAGCAAACTTTTTCATCTCTTCCTTACAAGTTCCCAGTGTATATCAGAGCTCTGCCTTGGTCTGATAGCTGATAGTTTTCTGAAGCAGAGAAACATTTTTATTTCTTTTTAAGTTCATTTATTACCTCACCATTTCTCTTTTGGGCTGTAATGCATTGATTAGCTGGATACCCTGTTTAGGGTCTCATAGGACAATATGTACACCCTATGAGTTGGTCTCCTGTCTGGACTACGGGCCTTTGCCACTCTTATCTGTTTGTCCCTAGAAGTTAGATCCTTGAAACTGAAGGACTTAAGCCTTTCTTCCCTCTTGTCCTTAGTTGGGAGATACTCTGAAGTCAGACAGGCTCTCATAGTTTCTTAACATTTCTAACAAATAGAAACTCAATCTTTCAAAGTCATAGGGAAATGCCACTACAGTCAGGTAAGGTGGAGCCTGCTCACTTTCACTCTCAGACAACACCAAAATGTGGATGTGGCATCCATCATTTTTGTTGGCTAAGAAGAAGCCAGGCTTCACGTATGCTTGTTCATATATGGGAGTATGGGTCAGCAGTGTCAAGGTACGAATGTAGAGCTTAGAACATAATTTCATGTGTTGGTCCTTACCTTCCACCTTAGAGAGGTAGAGCCTATTTTTTGTTTCTCACTGTGCATGGCAGACTAACAGGCCCACAAAATTCTGAGGATCCTCTTGTCTCTACTTCACATATCTCTGTAGGAGGGCTGGGCTGTATGGCCAACTTAATGTGGCTTCTGGGGATTTGAACTAAGGTTCTCATCTTTGCATTGCAAATGCTTTACTAGTGGGGCCAACTCTCCAGGCTTTCTAGAGCATTTTCTTAATCCCTGACACATGTGTTTTTCTCTGCCTAATTCATTCTGTTATCTCTCCCTGCCTATCCCTAAAACCATAACCTTCATTGATGCCTCAGTTTTCTACATCTGTCCTTCCAGGATTATATTACATGGCAAATATTGAAGGGCACGCACTGACTCTAGTATTCACCTTGACTTTCAGGCCATTGTTCCAAACACAAACATATCTAATTCAGAGTCAAGGATGTAATTCTATATTCAATGCTATGTAACCTGGTGTTTCCTACATAGGCAGTGGCTCTAAAATGCCAGTGGAATTCAATTGAACTGAAGTAGAGAAATCACAGAATATACAACTTGGAGCAGAGCTTTGAGGTCATGTAGACTAAACTCTTTTCCTTGTTGCTCTTGGCTGGAGGCTATTGGCATCTCTTCATGTTTGTATGTCCCATCTGCTATCAAACATTTTTATGACATTTATTTCCTCATTACAGTCCTTATTGTGCCTTATTTATCTATGTGTGAGGCACAGGAGAGTTGGAAATCCTCCTTTCCCTCAGAGTGTTCCTTCCCCTAAGCCCCAGCCAACTCAGACTCCCATGCCCAAGACAACTCTCCAGGGTTCCCATGATAGCATGATTCCCCTCTTCCCCAAATGTCTCTCTGCCTTCTCCATCCCTCAACCATCAATTTCAGACTTCCTGTCCTGACACTCAAGGCCTCCTTATACTTTGAGTTTGTCTTTATCACATCCCTTATTTTCTCCATGTCTCACTCCCTAGCTCCCATTCCACATTCTGGGCATTTCTCCAAGCTTCTTGATATTCCTGGAACCATCATTCTGCTTTCCCTTCCCCCATCTCTCCCACAATCTATCAAGCCTTCTCTCATTTCTATTATGTTTTCTAACTAAAAAAAAAAAAAATTAAAAGATACTCTCCTTGGGCACAATAAGCAGATGTATATTTAATTTGCTTTCACCAAATATTGGCTCACGTCTCTTTAACCAATGAAGTATACACAGAAAAGACAATTGTCTTAAGTAGCTTCCAGAGGTGGCTGTGGGGAAACCTACCTCACAGGCAGAATTGTCTTGACTTATCCATGTGACCAATTTAAATCAGAAAGTTCTTTGGGTTCTGATCTATCACTATAGTAGGCCACCCATCATTTGGAGAAAGAGAAAGAGAAGGTTAAAGTTCAGGTATCATGATTACCAGCTGATGTGGCTTAGATATATTAGATAAACTCAGACATTTGGTTTCCCTTTCTCCAAGTGGAGATTATCTTAATGATAGCACCTGATGATCTTAATGATAGCATCTGAATAAGTTAACACTCAAAATACACAGAATTTTTCAAAATGCATGAAAATGACACAAGTTTCCATAACAGCAAGCAAGCCTGTACCTTGTGTCAGGTTTTCAGCTCTGCTTGACTGTAAAGAGATACTGCATTCCCTAGGAACTTCAGTTGCATTGTTAAAGGTTTTTGTCTAATTTATTACAACAAGTTGAAGGCATTATAAAAACAGGAGCATTTTTAACTGAGAAATATGCGATGGCAAGTTATGCTTTTCATCTAAGTTGGTAATACCCCTGTCAACTTTCTTCATCTTTACTACATTCTCTACCCAGAGTTCTTTCTTCATTGTTCCACCTTCCTAGATCCACCACCGTTTCTATTCCCTGTATCATTTATTCCCCTCTTCTCTTTGATTTAGAATCACATCTTGGCCCATTTCCTGTTGGTTCACATTTCTAGAGGTCTAGAAGTTCAAGGTCAGGCAGACACATTGGGTCATGGCTTTCTGCTGTGTTATGACATGGAAAATGTCATGAAATAGTAAGAACACAAGAAAAAGATCACTGCAGGTAGTCCTGCTTTATTGCAGATCACTCTTCTTCTTGAAGAAAGGTTTTAGAAACTGGGTTTCTCTGCATAGCCTTGGCTGTCTCGGACTCACTTTGTTGACCAGGCTGGCCTCAAACTCACAGAGATCTGCCTGCCTCTGCCTCCCTGAGTCCTGGGAGTACAGGAGTATAAATCACTCTTGACCTAACAGCTGGCAAATCGCTCTTGACTTAACTAAGCCATCTAAATAGCAAGAACACATTCTGAGGAGGTAGTCCTCCCACTTGGGCTCTACATTCCAGCACTGCTAGACTGAAGTCTTTAGATTCAACTTGGATTTTGAAGACGTCAAAGTATATCCAATCTAAATCATTGGGCTTGCCAGCTTCCATGATTCCATTTACTCCCTGCCACATTGAATAGACATTGACTGTCATGGTCTCAGTTGTGAAAACTTAGTGTAATGTATTTATTTTAGAAGTATTTAAACATTACTTTTGTCCTTTAGACACTTCATTGAAAAAAATCTTAAACAAAATCATTAATGACTTCACTGTCCGGGGTTCTCAAGGTCTACTTTCATAGATGGCTACTACCATTCTTTGCTGTTTCTAAACACTGGCCAAAACTTTGACTAGACCAGCAGGTTATCATATTTTGATTACCAACACAACAAATTTAACAATGATTCTATTTTTCCCTTAAGTTCCTTCATACATTAACAATTTTTGATACATAAGATTTTGCAATTCTTTGAGAGATGAATAGAAATAAAAACATTCATTTAGAATCTCTGATTTACTAAATTTCACCATTGGTTTCTCATGTTTTCACAATGTTTTCCCACTGAGATAGTTATTTGATCAAGGAATCCCAATTCCAGGCATAAAGCAAATTTTTTTTTTTATTGATTGGCTCTTTGAGACAGATTCTTACTCTGTAGCTCATGCTGGCCTTGATTTACTACCCAACACTTGACTAGATACTGAGGTTGCCCGGGAATATATGGTACACTTAGTGCCTCTTGCCTGACCCTTTTGGGATTGCAAGTATGAGTCACCACACTTGGCTTGAAGGGTTTTATCATTGCTTTAAAGCCAGATGCCTTTTTGGAGTTTCAAAAGTCCAGAGCAACTTAATGTGAAACAAAAACAACAAAACCTGTTTCAGTTAATTAACTCTTTGATACAATCCTCCATTAATTGTCTTTAATATTTAAAATTCCAAATTATCAGAATGAAAATATAATTAATCTTTTATGTTTTAACTCTCACCAATCAAATTTACCTTATTTTTAAAAGCATTGGTTGTTTTATAAATCATACACTCAGACATTCATCTATTTTCACTTTATCTATTTTATTCTATTATTCATTATTTAATTTTCCTTTAATCTAGTCTTTTTCTAAATAACCTCTATAAACAGATATTATTTTTTCAAATGTATTTTGAAAACTACATTCAGAGTTGCAACTGGTCAAACCCACTCATTCTTACTTTCAACCCTTACTCTAATATGGCTGAGTGATTTTAGTTCATTACGGTGCTAGTGATTGAATCGGAGGAATTCTATGCCAGATTCTTCCAATTCTTTTCTAATAAAAAAGAATTTTGACTAAGAACTGTAATAATTTAAAAAACTAATTGGTGGTTACCTCTAACTTCTGTGCTTAGGACTTCTACTGTTTGAGATGCCCTTAATTCCATGATGCCAGGATTTTCTTTTTGTAGACATGAAATTCAGTCAGGAAAAGAGATATACCAAAGTAGAAAAATATATTGGGTTATTAGTTGTCCATTGTTGAACAAGAAAATGCCATAAATTTACCAGCTTAAAATAACAAATGCATCATCTTGCAATTTCTGTGGTCAGAGGTCCAGGCACATGGTAATCGGGTTCTCCTCTTTGAATCTCAAGGGGAAAAGGAACATGTTGGCCAGGGAGGGTTGTCATCTGGATGCCCTAGGGAAAAAAACTACTTCCAAGAGCATTTGGATTGTTGGCCAGATTTATCTACTTCCAGTTGCTGGTTGGAATAAGGTCCTTGTTTCTTTCCTGGATATTGGCCAAGGCTACTTGATGCTTTTCTATGGTTCCTGGTGCCACTCGTATTTCCTACATGCCCCTGTCTCTACATCGGCAAAAGTTTCTCTCACCTGGCACAACAAGTCTCCCTGACGTTTTCTGTGAAGCTAGAGAAAAAAAAAAGTGTTTACAGGCTCATGACTGCATCTGGCCTACCAAGCTGATCTCCTTATCAATTCTAGTAGGATGATGAAATCTACATTGCAACGTTGACTGGAAAACAAAGTGCCCAAGTTTAGTGTCATTTTGGGGTGTGTCTATTAGAGTCTTTACAGATGACATGGTGGAGTGACTCGGAGTTGATGTTCACTTGAAAGCACATGAACTTCACCTACTTCCTAGAGAACCTAAATAAAGCAGAAAGGTGCAGAGGGTGGGGGAGTTCATTTTCCATGTCTTACTATAAACTAGGCCATGACAAATTAGGCCTTCCTGTCCTCCACCAGACATTATACCATTGACCCTCTCTTTATCAAAAGTCTACCACAGTGTCCTGTGACTCCAGTTTGCAGACAGTAGGTCATTGGAACTGGGATTTCTTAGTCTCCATAGTCAAGTAAGCCTATGCTCTTAATCTCAGTACCTGCCTTTTTATCTTCATCTTCCTTTTCTTTGCTTTTTCCTCTCCCTGTGGATTGCTTCTGTCTCTTTGGACAATGCAGATTAATGGTTGCACCTTATAGCATGGCACAAAATATCATCATATTCAAAAACATGAGTGATTTAATCTGGACATGTCAAAAAGGGCGGCAGAACCATTCTTCTACCAGAGTTCTGCCTATTGAATTGGAAGTACACTGTTACTGTTTATGGGGAAGTTTCAGAATCTAAGGACTAGTACAAAGAAGGTGACTTTGCCTGGGAATAAGATGACTTGGAGTAAGAAGGAAGTTTCCAGTAAACAAACGGAAAGTCTTAAGCTGCATTGATAAATTTTCTGCAGTTGCTGCTGGAATAAAATGATGGGAAAACTCAGATGATCTAACAAGGAGAGAAAGAAGGGAGGAAAAAGTAAACAGTTTGTTAGAAATGATCCAGAAATACCAGCCCTGAGCTTAAATATACTGACACAAACAACGTGAACCAAATGAAAATGAGGCGCCATAAAGGGAAAGGAGCCATGCAAGAGAATAATCAGTGAGGAAGCCAAAAGCCCAGAGAGGAGAGAAGCATGAACATAGAACAGAGAGTCCTGAGTGAGAATTCCCAAAAGAGTGAAACTCCGTGTAAACAAGTACCCAGCTCAGAAACCCATTCGTGACTGAGAAATTGCATGATTTAGGAAACAGAGGTGGTAGTAGGAAGATGTTACCAGGACATTTCACAGTGGGTCAGCTTTCTGGATTGCAAGAAAGTCATAGACTATCTGGGAGTGATATATATATATATAGCAAAGGTCTCATCCTAAAAGGAAACACAGGCAGCAAGGTAGACATTTTCACCTCCAGAGAATTCACTGCTATTGTTACAACTCTTTGCATTCACCTTCTGCCTAATTCCAGCAAAGTGAATTGTAAAACATTCAAGCTGGTAAAAACCTTTTGGGATAATCTGGTTTAGCCCTTATTATAAATTGGTAAACCAAAAGTGAGAGAAGAGAAACTAAAACAGAACATGACTGGGTCAAAGAGGAGCTGTATGATGGTGATGTCTAGACATACCTGCCTTCATATTTTCAGCCCAGTGGTATCTCTTGAATTAGACCCAAGGTTCCCTTTGTATATAAACTAGATAATGAAGATATGTCACTGAGATGTAATAATAGCACATATAAGTAGGTTTTGACCTAGATACTATTTGAAGGGTAGTTGTGCATTTTTTCTTTGAGGTTTCTAGAAAAAAAAAAAAAAACTTATATGGCTCTATTTCTGATAACCCTCACTTCTCCTTAAGACAACTGCCTAGGTTATCAAGCAAGAAATACTATCAATGAGTGAAAATACTATCAATGATATTTAGATTTAAAAGATTTCAGTGTTGTCCAGCATTAAAGAGTCATAATTGTATCAGGCAGAGAGGAAATTTTAAAACTCCATATGGTGTTTATCTCTGAACAAAGACTTTTATCAAATATGAATGTTAATGAAAAAATATAGGCTCTATATAGATGGGAATTAATGTCTCTACTCAAGAAATAAATAGATATATGAAAATGCACAAGAACCTCTGTTGCTGAGCCTCCAAGAGAGATAGACAGTTGGAGTATAATGTTTATATTCTTCTTTTAGGGTAAATATGTTTAAGAATGTATGCCTCATGGACGGTGTTAGACTGTGTTCTGCAGAAGTCAAGAGAATGCCATTGTCATTGCAGTTCCTGTGGTTATGGAGCAGGAAAGCTGTAGTATTATGCACTCTGTTATTCAGGGAAAACACATCTCAAAGGAGAACATTATAATATATGGGGGATAGTATTAAGCCATCCAGCCCAGTAAAGCATCTGTCATATCTGGCTGCAATTTTTTCAGAAGTCCTCCATATTGGCTGAGAAGGCCAGCGGATACTCTCTTGTCCTGGCTGAGAAAAGCCCTTTCTGCTATTGAGATACCATCTTAATTTAGTAAGCACTCTTGCTCCAAAGCTTTCCAGCTTGTACTCAGGCACATGGGAATGAGCCCAACAGCAGTTGGAGAAAGAAGAGCATAGTAATGGGCTGAGACATCTAAACAAGAGAGGGAGGGGAGGCTGCAAGGGAACTGCAAATGGGTGATGAATCTCACAAGGAGGCACATGGTGACAAAAGCAGATAATTAAAAATCAACATTAATCCAGCTCATGTTATTCAGATAATGTTCTAACTTAGTGCATCGAGCCAAAGCAAGGATTCTCAACCTATTGGTCGAGACCCCTTTGGGGTCAAATGATCCTTTCACAGGGGTTGTCTATCAGATATACTGCACATCAGATATTTACATTACAGTTCATATAATAGTAGTAAATTATAGTTATGAAGCAGCAATGAAAATAATTTTGTGGATGGGGTTCACAACCTGAGGGACTGTATCAAAGTGGTCGTAGCATTAGGAAGGCTGAGAACCACTGAGCTAGAGTGGTTCCCTCAGAAGTTCAAGTGCTTAGGTGTTGATTCTTCTACCCGTTAGCTGCATTCAATTATAATCTGTGTGAAAGAACTCTTCAGACAGTTCTGTGGCAAACCACAGTCCTGTCACCTGTACCTGAGCCTCCTTTCTAGAACACAGACACACTAGCAATGTGATTTCTGGCTGAAAAAGGAAAAGAAGAGAGAAAAAAAAGAAGTGAGACTACTACAATAAAGACTTCAGGATCTTTGGCAGATTGAATTTGAGTGTTTGTCATTGCTCCAGCTTTCAGAAGAGCTAACTACATGGGGGAGGCCGATCAGTTTTATTTATAATGTCTAATTAAACATAAATACTGTGTCTAGTGATAATAACAAGGAAAAAATATATGTTCACTTCAGACATAGTCTTTCTTCCTTTCTACTCCCTCCAGCTCCTTGCCCTTCCCTTCCTACCTCTAAACTCTTCACTTCAAGTAATTCTACTTTCCCTTCTCTTGTCTTGTGTGTTCTCTTCCCCTTTATGATGCCCATTCCTCAATAATTTTAAAACAAGGAAATGAGACTCAGCTGGATTCAAATACCAAAATAATAAATATCCTTCATTTTATGGAGTTCCATAAAGATTAAACCCCTGCTTGGATAAGGCCTACCAAGAGCCACTGGAGTAACACATGCCATTTCCTTCTCAATAGCTACTGATAACACCGATGAACATGCATTTGATGTCTGAGACTAAAAGAAAAACATACTGAAGGATCTACCCATAACGAAGGTCTTCCTGGAGCTTGGGGTAAACATCTTTTCTATAACTCTTGGATTGAAATAAAATGCAAGTAGCAAATACTATGCAGAAGTCACACAATTTCCCATGAAAAGGAATCATTTATTATTTGTTACTTATTCTTCAAAACGTATGTAACAAAATATACATATAGTGTGATCTAGTTTCTGGAAACAGACATTACATTTGAAAACAGAATAGCCCTGCTTATAGAAGTATGATCTTCAATAATTTTCAAACACTTCGATGCATGACAAATAATGCTAAATCTTGGCTGCAACGGATTCCTGCCCACTGGAGCAGGAATGGTGTTTTTGTATATTCTTCTCGAAGCTGACATGCAGCCACAGCAGGATTAGGGAAATGAGGCACCAGCTGTAACATGCATAACAGGGCAGCTTCCTTTATCAGTGTGCCTGTGCCTCCTTGCGCCAAAGTTCTCTAATGCAAACCTGCTCCTTTGTGGCCTCACATATTTTCCATTACCTAATGCCTTTCATTTACATTGCATACCCTTTAATCCATGAACCATACAAGCACATGAAGATGCTATGCCCTGGGTTTAGTGCACATATACAAAACATTGTAAAACAGATCTTATTTCAGTAGGCTACTCTTTTTCTGAGTTAGCCAACAGGATCTGAGTCTGGAGATTTATAAAGGCTGAGGTCCAGATGCAGAGACCAGACAAACAGCATTAAACCCAGAGCCAAAAGTCAACCTTTGTCTATTGCTGGTTTCCCAGACACTTAATTCGCCTGAGCCTCTCAGGCCAGCTCCTCCACTATCTCACCTACCTGGTTAAAATTGTTTGTATTTAGGGGCCTATTTACTCAGCCATCTACTTCCTGGCTCTCTGATTCTGTTTGTTAGATCCTGTCGTCACCACCAGGCTGGAGGCCAATGTTTGTACTTGGTGGGAGTGAAGGGAGGCATAAACAGAATCAACCCTCTTGTGTTTTAAAAAATCAGGCTAGAATTATATACATATTTCATGTCAGAAAAAATAAAATGTGTTTTGGCTGCAGCTGGGAAGCTGGAGCGCTTGAAGGGGGAGTGGAGAATTGGCAGAACCATTCCCCATATCCTTGGCCCCTCGCCTAACAATCATTCAACCTTTTACTCTTGGAGGCAGTTCTTTCCCCCACTTCGGAGGCCTTCCAATTGCTACAACATCCTTGCCGTCATCTCTAACATGTTGTCAGGACTCAGAATGCCTTGAACTGGAAGAGCCCTTTTACAAAACGGCATACATTTTCTACATTTATGTGGGCTTGTTTTTCATATTACTTGCAGGGAACCCCAAATTTTTCTTAAGGGTGAAACAGAGTTCAGAAGTCAAGACCAATTCACACAAGGATTAAGGTGACAGATATGAGAGTATGTTTATCAAAAAATAAAAATAAAACAGGGGGGAATCTCTTTTCTTGGGGTCATAGAGTGCTCTGATTATTATGTAATGAAAGTTCCTCTAAACTGCTCCTTGCCTCTAGCTCTGCAGGTTCTTTATAGCTTGAGGGCAATAGATCTTAGTTCCTGGTCCTTCTGAATATCTCACTGGGTTTCAGTCTCTTCTAAATTCCCATTCTCTCTCTCTCTCTCATTCTGTTTCTGTCTCTCTCAACTTCTAGGCATTTGTGGTGGTTTGAATTAGAATGGTCCCCATAGCTTCATATATTTGAATGTTCTGTCCCCAGTTGTTGGAATTGTTGGGAAAAATTAGGAGGTG
The DNA here is from genome assembly GCF_907164565.1 of Psammomys obesus. NCBI lineage: Eukaryota > Metazoa > Chordata > Mammalia > Rodentia > Muridae > Psammomys > Psammomys obesus. The sequence continues at coordinate 27,208,993 of NW_026585644.1, forward strand.
TGGCCTTGTTAGAGGAGATGTGACCTTTCTGAAGAAGGTATATGAGTGGCGGTGGGTTTTGAGGTTTAAAAAACCCATTTCTTTCTCAGTTAGCTGTCTGTTTCCCACTTGCAATCAAAGATTTAAACTTCTTGTGCTACACCTGTGCCATGCTTACTCCTCGATCTTATGGTCACGGATTCTAAGTCTCTGGAATTGTGAGTCCCAATTAACTCTTTATTCTATGAGTTGCTTTCCTCATGGTATGTCATTACAACAATAGGAAAGTAAGTGAGACTGGATTGAACCTAGGGCTTCATTCATGTGAGGCTAGTGTTCTACCACTGAGTTACACCCCTAGCCCCTCTTCAACATGTTTCCTTGACCTTAAGTCTCACCCTTTCACTTCTAGTCCTTAATGCTTCCCTTGAGGTACTAGGAAGGACCACTCTATGGTAACATTTGCTTCTTCTGTTTCCGCAAACTCAAACTAAGGGTGGACTCTTAGCATTTGCAATCTCTGAAACCCAAAAGATGACTGGTGAGAGCTTGGCTATGATGTCCCCAACACATTCAAGAATTTAAAGATGTTTTTGTATTTGTTTGTTTGATTTTTTAGGAGTAGATGCTAGGAGTTATAGAATATATTTTTTATATCTACATGAAGGTGATGGCTTTCCCATCCTCTTTCAAGCCTTTACTATCTGCCCTCCTCGTGTATATCTGTCATACATCAGATATATGAAGGTTACTTCCTACTGTTAGGTACGAAGTTCTACTCTCTAATTTTAATGCTGCAGCTATGCTCTTTCAAGTAGCTTCCCAACTTCTAAGTAATTTACTCCAAGCAACAAGCCAAAGTGTAGAATTCTTTATCCCTTAGAGTGTCCCACAGTGTCACCAAAATAGCACTTTTGGAAACCTGACCCTGCCGGCTGTGTTTGAAGAATGTAACCACATATTTTAGTTTAAAAATGGGATCTTCCAAATTCAAGTGGTATGTGCAGTTTTCTTCTGCTGCTATCAAAATGGAAACAAACACTGTTATTCAGTCCAAACAAATGTTCTGTTTAGAAAGATGAAGAGTAGTGAGAACAACAGATGAAAAAGATGAATATTGATGGCCTTTCCTTCTATTTGAATTATCTATACCCTCTACATTGGGAATGAAAATCTGACACTTAAAGGCAAGTAGAATAGATGCATCACATTTCTTCTTTAAGAGAAAGACTGTATTTCCGCCACTTACATGTGTTCAAAGGAAGTCTAAAACTAGAGTCACCACATTCTGTATATTGTTTGTAGTGGTGAGCTCATGGTGGTTTATTCCCCATGAGATGGTTGGGCCCTGATGACTAGCTTAATTTTAAAGTGTTCAAATGTTCCATTGAATGAAAAATATTTGTACATCAAATTCTCTTCTTTCTTTTTGACATGACTGACAGAGGAAGCTGGGAAACTTGTCTTATCTAGAATTCAGTCCCAGATTTTGGCACTGTCCAAAGCAATCCAAGAATTCAAATTGAACTAATGAAATTCTCTCTCTCTCTCTCTCTCTCTCTCTCTCTCTCTCTCTATCTATCTATCTATCTCTTTGCCAAAAGCAACTTTTAATTAAGTCTTCTACACTTTCTGTGTATGTCACACAGTCTCCCTCAGATGTGAAGGTTGATGGACTGGCATCAGGAATGTTTGAGAATTTGAAAGATAAAGGTATATTCTCAAATATTCTGAGCTTTTCTTACTTTTAGTAGAAGGGCTGTGTATACCCTAGCTATATGTTTTTGGCAGACTTAACTAATATATATATATATTAATATATATATTAATATAATATATTATATATAATATATATAGAGAGAAAGATAATGGATTATCTATAATATCTAAAATATATATTTATACATATTTATATAATTTATATATAAATATATTTATGTAATTTATATTATAGATATTATAGATAATGAACAAGGAGGACCTCATGTCTAATTCCCATTGGGCCCCATGAAATCTCATACCATACAATTAAAGACACTCTTCTGCCCCTTATCTTTCTATTGGTTCATTATCTACTCCATGAAACCTGGATTTCAGAAAATATTCACCGGAATTCATGGTAGTTTTTATTTTTTTAACATTTGATAAAAACCCAAAGAGGTTATTACAGATGGTCCCATTTGTCAGTAATTTAAATATGTTAATGGGTCTTTTCTGAGACTGATACTCCAAACAAGGACCATGCATGGATATAACCTAGAACCCCTGCTCAGATATAGCCCATGGCAGCTCAGTACCCAAGTAGGTTCCCTAGTAATGGGAATAGGGACTCTCTCTGACATGAACTCAGTGGCTGGCTCTTTGATCACCTTCCCCTGAGGGGGAAGTACCCTTGCCAGGCCACAGAAGAGGAAAAGGCAGCCAGTCTTGATGAGAGCTTATATGCTAGAATCAGATGGAAGGTAAAGAGGACCTCCCCTATCAATGGACTTGGAGAGGGGTATGGTAAGAGATGAAGGAGGGAGAATGAGATTGGGAGGGAGTAAGGGAGGGGGCTACAGCTGGAGTACCAGGTGAATAAACTGTAATTAATATAAAAAAATAAAAATTTAATTAAAAAAGAAAGTAATGATAAACATCCCCCTATATGTTTTGCTCTTGTGCAATCGGCTCTTTGTAGTCATGAGTTCTAAGTCTGTAAATTCAACCAATTATAGATAAAAACTTTACCCAAAGTAACTTTTGAACATACAGGAGGCATTTCTTGGTCATTTTTCACTAAACTAGATAGTACGACAAGTGCATACATAGTATACGCTGTATCAGATAGGCCGAGGGTTCTAAAGATAGTGCACTGTTAGGTTACAGTATTTTCCTGTGAGGTACAAAAATGTTGTCATTTTCTACATTTTCCTGTTTCTAAAATATCTTGTTGATCAGTTTTTATATGTGTCTTAAAATTTCCAATTACAGTTTTTATAATCACATTTCATTTGTTTTTCTTTGGATAAAAACAGACACTCAAGATAGTTGGAGTTGGCAAAATCAATGATCGTTTTGATGAACATTTTATAATAACATGATTATCTAGCTGTTGCCTAAATGGACAAATAAACTCTATGAACTTGTGCAGAGGAAATTTCAAGAAATTTCTCTGAATAGCTACTGATAGAATAAAGAGAGGATGAACGGACAACTCAGGATCCATTCTGATATCTGTGGCATCCCTACCTCCCCACTCACCCAACTCCCCAGTTTTTCTTTCTCTCTTTAGAACACAAGCAAGTAGGCAAACAAGAGAAACAAACAAAAGTATGAAAACATAAGAAAAGACAAGAAACACATGCATGCATACACAACAAAACACATTAAAAAACACAAAATTGGAAACCACAATATAATAAGCAAAAGACCAGTAAGACAAAAACGCCCAAACAAAGCAATATGAGATAAAATGGCTTTGGGTTTGTTTTTACTGGCCATCTACTGCTGAGCATGGGGCCTGCCTTAAATGTGGTTAATATGCTCAGTGAGTCTCCACTGGAGAAAAATAATTTTTTTCTTTGCAAGTGGATGTCAATTGCGGTTAATGTCTTCAGTAGAGGTGGGAGCCCATGTCCACTAAAACAGTAAGTGCTGGGATCTGGTCTGGTGCTCTGTGTACGACCACAGTATCTGTGTACCAGTCCTATCATGTCTGGAAGACACTCTTCTTAGAGTCATCCATCTCTTCTGGTGCTTATAACCTTTCTACCCCCTTTTTCACACTGCTCCATGAGCCCCAAGGAAAAGTGTTTGTTGACACATACTGTTATGACTGAGTGTTCCAAAATATCTCATTCTCTAAACATTGTATAGTTGTGAGTCTCTGTGTTAGTTCTCATCTACTGAAAGATGTACTGAGCATCTATTGATGAAGGCTGAGCAAGCCACTGATCCTTGTTTAGATCTTCAAATAAATTTTAAATAATTAATCATGTTTTTGAGAATTTTACATGCTGTTTTCCATATTGTTTGTACCAATTTTGCAATCTCATTAACATTGAATGAATATTCCCTTTTCGTTGTGTCTTTTCCAGCATTTGTTGTCAGTTGTTTTTCTGATCTTAGCCTTTCTGATTGGGGTAAAATGAAATCTAGAAGTAGTTTTAATTTGCATTTTGCTAATTGGTAAAGATGTTAGATACTTTTAAAGGTATTTCTTAGTCATTTTTAATTATTCTTTTAAAAGCTCTCTGTTCAGATCCATAAACCATTTATAATTGGGTTGCTTGATTTCTTGACTGTTTTTGAGCTCATTACTTATTTTGGTTCTTAATCCTTTAGCAGATTTATAGTTTCCAAGGATTCATTTCTATTCTGTGGGACTGCTCATCACTGGATTGCTTCCTGTGCTATAAAGAAGCTTTTAGCTTTGTGAAGTCCTATGTATCAATTGTTGGCCTTAATTCCTGAGTGAATGGAATTTTATTCAGAAAGTCCTTTCTTACACCTGATGTGGAAGGATATTAGACTCTAGAGGATTTCTCTGACCCAGCTAATTTCCAAATAATCTAGAGAGAAACATTTTAGATTAATAAAAGTTTTAAGGCACCATAACTGGGCAGATATCAACTATTTAAGCTATTTTGCTATTTCTCAGCTACACTCTCCAAGTTACTTGCCAAAATTGTCCCTTCTTGGGCTATTTCTAGTCAATAAGGACAGACCTCATGGCCACATGGTCACAGTTCATTCTGCCCCATGGAAACTTTCTTCTTTTCAGCTTCCATCCCTGCTCCTCTTCTCCTCTTCCTGGTCCCCCTATGACCCCAGCTCTAGGCACATAAGCTCCATTTACTTCTCTGCTGCCCAGTTATGGGCTCTTAACTAAGTTTTCTAACCAACCAACTTTAATATGGGGAGCAAGGTTTACACAACATCACTTGGTATACATGAAAATATCTCCTCTGGATAACATTCAGATCATGGGCGTCAGTATTTAGCATTAGTATACATAGCACTAAACCAATCCACAACATATACCTATTTCTTAATCAAGAATTGAAAATCAGTAGTCTTTTAGAGGTCCTCTGTGGTAGGCTCTTGTCCTGTTTCATGTCTTCTCCTACTTCCAATGTCTATCACATTTGACCTTCTGAATGAGGATTGAGCATCTTTCCTAGGGTCTTCCTTGTTGTTTAGCTTCTTCAGGAGTACAGATTTTAATATGTTTACCCTATATTATATGGCTAATATCCACTTATGAGTAAGCATATACCATGTGTGTCTTTCTGCTCCTTGGATACCTTACTCAAGATGATCTTTCTAGTTCCCACTATTTACATGCAAATATCCTGGTTTCCTTGTTTTTAATGGCTAAGTAGCATTCCATTGTGTAACTATAACACAATACCCCAACCAAGGACAATGCGTGGAGAGCACCTAAAACCCTGGCTCAAATGTAACCCATAGACTCAGTCTCCAAGAGGGTTCCCTAATAAGGGACTTGCGGAGACTTAAGCATCAACCAAGGACCATGCACAGAGTGGACCTAGGCTCCCTACACAGATATATCTGATGGGCTTCTCTGGCTTCATGTGGGTTTCCTGGTAAGTGCAGTGGGGGATGTCCCTCACATGGACTTTGTTGCCTGCTTTTCTTTAATATAATTTTTTATTATTACAATTTATTCACTTTGTATCCCAACTATAGCCCACCCTCATTCCCTCCCAACCCCACCCTTCCTCTCTCCCTCCCTCATCTACTCCCATGCCCCTTCCCTAGTCCACTGATAGTGGAGGACCTCCTCCTCTCTCATCTGACTCTAGCCTATCAGGTTTCATCAGGACTGTCTTTCCCACAGAGGAAGACTATGAAAGACAGTCCTGTTTCCTGCTTTTTGATCACTCATTCCTGGCAAGACAGTCTCAGCAAGCCTACGAGAAGATGTGTTCATTCCTGATGGGGTGGTGGGGAGGGAGGGCTCCCCTTTTCTGAGGAATTGAAGAGGGGAGGGGGAAGACAAAGGGAGGGTGGCACTGGGAGGAGTGGGGGCTACAATTGGGATGTAAACTGAAAAAATAAATTAATTTTTAAAAGGAAGATTTACTAGGCCTAGGGGTTCCTTCAGAGACTGGTGAATCAATCAGCCAAGGACCGTGCATGGAGAGGTCCTAGACCCCTGCTCAGATGTAGTCCATGGGTAGCTCAGTCTCCATGTAGGTGCCCTAGTAAGGGGAGCAGTGGTAGTCACTGGCATGAACTCTATTCCCTGCTCTTTGATCATCTCTCCCTGGTGAGGTGGTTTTACTAGGACTTAGAGGAAGAGGATCCAGACAGTTCTGATGAGACCTGATAGGCTAGGGTCAGATAGTAGTAGGGGAGGAGGACCTCCTCTGTCAGTGGACTAGGGGAGGGACATGACAGGAGGGGAAGAAGGAGGGAGGGTGGGACTGGGAAGAAATGAGAGAAGGGGCTACAGCCAAGATACAAAGTGAATAAATTGTAATAAATATTAATAATTTAAAAAGAATATTTAAAATAATCTCAAATTTCATTAAAGACTTTTGATTTAAACCTTCATTAGAGGTTTTTGACTTAGTTTTAGGTTTTCTCTATAATCCACTAAGATTTGTAATAGATTGTCATTTTTTCACTTCTGACTAAAAGAACTCTCAGGTTCACCTGCCTGCACAAAAGCCAAGTGGGCAGTGGTAATGTACCAATAATCCTCCACGTAACATATAAATATCTCTTCCCATCCAGCATAATGAAATAGATGAAATAAAGCACAGAGGGAGTCCTTATTTTTGTCGTTATGAAAGTGACCAGTCACATAAGTACATCCCTGATAATGTCATTACACCCAAAGTCTTGTTCCATGATACTTTTTATAGTATTTTCCAGACCTCTTTTCTGTGGACTTACACCACCAACCTAGTACTTTCTAATGGCATCTTTATCTCACTATGATTCAGATACCATCTGTGTTGGAATGTCAATGAATAAAAATGACTTGGAAAAGAAATATGCCTATCTATCAAATCTATAAAAGAATTAGATGGCTGTATTCTCTCAGATGTAGGGCCAGAATCCTTATTAATTGATCACTCCAAGCCTTCTTAGATAGATGTATTGTCATAGGTAAAGTCACATTTTAAAAAGAAGGATGAAATTTTGGTAATGGTAGGTGGAATTCTTCTAGGGATAATGGACCAGAAATCTTGATTTCTGTTCTAATCTCACAACTCTTCCCTGTAAAGTTCTCAGAGTCTATAAAAGCAAGCACTGATACAAATGAGAAATTGAAGTTCTCTTTATTATCAGCTTGGCCAATGCCAAGTAAACACAGTCAGAACTCTCTGGTACTGTGTCTAAGACACATGGCATCCTCTCAGATCCTGATCCAGATCCCTGACTCTAACTGGAATATCTTATCTTGCCATCTTAGTATCTTTTGGGCTGCTCACATGGGACAAGAGACAGAGGTAATAAATAAGAAAGGCACTACATGGAAAAAGAAATAAAATTAACCTGGAGACTTTTCAGAAACAGGGTCTTTAAACAAGACAACAAACAAATAAAAACCCAGTTCTTCCATAAAAAGTTAACTCTCATCACCAGGCAAATAGATCCTAGACCTGTTTCTTAAGTGACAGGAACAAAGGAATTGTGAGTCTGAATATGAAGCCAAAAAGGTGGGCAAACATCCACAGCCCAGGCCTGCACACCTGATTTGATCAAGTAATTGAGTAGAAACAAAACTGTAATATATATTAAATTGTTCTACCGTTAGTTAAACGGGACCCCACCACACAGAGAAATTTGGAATGGTTTAAATTATAAAAACTTATTTGTTAAATTGGAATGGTTTAAAAACTTGATAAAAAATGAAGCTAGTCCAGTGCCAAATGGCCAGCCCTAAAAATATACACAAAAGTGACATTATATGGACTGAATAAGTTATGTTTAAGAAAAAATGATATGTGAGAACAATTAGTGATAAAACATAAATTTAGAGTTTGGAGAAGTATATGGGAGGGTTTTTAGGAAGAATAGAAACAGAGAAATGTACTTAAAGTATAATATAAAAAATAATATAGTAAAAAAGGAATAAAGATCAGGATAAGACAATGAAGGGGCTGGTTTCCAGTTCCTGTAACCATCACACTTCCATTAAGAATTCTAAAATGCACATGGGTCTTGGCTCACACATGGCAGTATTCAAAATTGGAAGTAGTAACTTCATCCTTATGAATCTTATGAACCTGAAAAATGGCATCAGAGCCTATCGGGGAATCACAGTAGCAACCATGAAGAGTGGAAAGGGAACTCTAGAAATCTCAATTTTTGTCAAAATCTCATAGATAGTAAATGCATTTGGAGTTTCTCTGAATTCCTAACTTTGGTTATTTTGTTTGTTTTTTAAATCTGAGGAATATGCTAGATATTTACTATCAATTTACAATTTAAGGAGACAATTTAATTATTTTCTTATTAATCCTAACAATTTAACTCTAGAGGTAAACCTCATTGTCCATAACATATGTAACATTTTCTAAAAGGTTTGTTATTTTCAAATATTTTGATCAACAAACCATAATAAGATATACTAATGGAGCAGAATACGGGGTTTTGACTTATCTGTAAAATACAGAACCAGTAAATCAGGCTTAAAAAGACGTATCTGTCACTTAACTATCTCTTTTACAGTGGTTCATTCAAAATATACTTTTTTAAGTGATGGTATCCATAGTCTACAGGACTGATACATTGCCACACTGAGAAGTTCTTCTACCATCTTCCAGGGATTTTATTTTATTTTTTTAATGAGATATGGTAAGTATTTTTGGGGGGCTGTGAAACTATCCTGTGATATTACGATAACTTAGTTTTATCAATAACTTAGTTTACAGGGCAACGGATGCAAGGAGTATCATTCTGTATCATCAAAGGAGTAAAAGGTAAATTTGCTGATACCTAATGTTGTTAAGAACTATCCTATGCATTTGACCAGAGGCTGTGCTATGATTTAAGTATTACTAAACTCATTTTATAGTTGAGGAAAATAAACAAAAAAATGTTTTAATAGCATTGTTCAAAGACATATGGTCAATGGCAGAGCTGGCTTCTATAGCCTGTTCAAGCAAGTCTTTCCTCCAAAAGGCCCAGGTATGTTTCTATACATTATCAGCAATCTCTGTGGAGAGACATTTCATAATGGGGCAACTACTGAGGACAGCCATTGCATTCATTAACCTCCTCTGTTGTACTTTCGAAAAACTGAAATAAATCATAAGAGAAAAACCTTAAAAGAGGAAGTTTAGAATATCTGCTGCTAACTTAACTGCAATTCAGCTTCTGTTTGGGACAGAGTTTTGAACTTTAGAAAGCTCCTAAATTTAAAACTTTAAAAGAAAAAAGACTTAGGTAATGCATAATCATAATATGAATTTTCTGAGAAAATGAAGAGGGGTAATGGGAGTAAGACTATGCAGATTCAAGGCTTCATACCCTTTGGAATAAAACTCAAGGATTGGCTTTCCCTTCTCAATCTTCCCTGGACACCATTCATGTGTCACATGGCTTATACTGCTCTGCAGTTGTAAAGCAACTGTTTCATCAACTCAGAGAGCCTTCTTTATCTCCCTCCCTACTGTGAGGACAGAGGGAACTGTGACTTTGTGCATCACTCTTATTTTTTTCCAGAACTAATCTCATTCCTGAGAAATTGTCTTATTTCCTTCAGATTTTTCTTCTCCCTAAAACTTCACTTCTACAAGATCAGACAGTGCATCTGTTCTGTTCATTATAATCAGCATCCAAAGGTGATTTGATGAATGACTGAATGCCTTCAGCATTGATATGGTTATTCACATTAATCTGAGTTTGGTTTTCCTCTTGAGCCAACTGGATGCTCACTTATAAACAAGGGAACAAGGGTCTTCCATCAGGGAAACATCACCTCACATTGGTCACCTTGAAATATGACTGAAAGGCTTGTGATTTCATGAATACACAGATACCTGTGTTACTGAGGTCCAGTGGTGCTCCATTGAAGGGGATTAGGTCTATATGTCTGAAATTTTGATTGCTGATGGCCTCGGTCTTTAGGAAGTCTCTCTAGAATCTCATTCAGCTGTCAGTAGACTATGGAGAAACAATGAGAGGATCCTTGCATTCTCTTTCTGATCCTATATAGTGGAAGGGAAATTCCAGGTGGACCTTGAGTTGATGACATGATCCCATCAAAACAAAGCGCCTTTACAAGAGTCACTACAGGAAAGACATTAAAGACATAACAGCTAGACAGAAGGCCCAAGCAAAACAAGACAACTTGATTGTCTTAGAAAATGTAAAAGTCTAGAAAATTAATTCTTTTTTTAATTCTTTATTAATTACACTTTATTCACTTTGTATCCCCCCATGGTTCCCTCCCTCCTCCCGTCCCAATCCCTCCCTTCCTCCACCCTCTGCATGCATGCCCCTCCCCAAGTCCACTGATAGGGGAGGACTTCTTTTCCTTCCTTCTGATCCTAGTCAATTAAGTATCATCAGGAGTGGCTGCATTGTCTTCTTCTGTGGCCTGGTAATGCTGCTTCCCCCTCAGGGGGAGGTAATTAAAGAGCAGGCCAATCAGTTCATGTCAGAGACAGTCCCTGTTCTTATTACAATGGAACCCACTTGGATACTGAACTGCCATGGGCTACATCTGTGCAGGGGTCTTAGGTTATCTCCATGTATAGTCCTTGATTGGAATAGCAGTCTCAGGAAAGACCCCTGTGCTCAGATTTTTTGGTTCTGTTGCTCTCCTTATGGAGTTCCTGTCCTCTCCAGATCTTATTGTTTCTCATTTCTTTCCTAGGATTCCCTGCACTTTGCCCAAATGTTGCCCATAAGTCTCAGCATCTACATTGATAGTCTGCAGGGCAGAACTTTTCAGAGGTCCTCTGTGTCAGGCTCCTGACTTGTTCCCTCTTCTCTCCTTCTTCTGATGTCCAGCCTCTTTACCTTTCTGGATAGGAATGGAAAAATCTCCCATGCTCATGGCTTGGCAGGATTAATGTAGTAAAAATGGCCATCTTACCAAAAACAATCTACAGATTCAATGCACTTCCCATCAAATTACCAACACAATTCTTTACAGACCTTGAAAGAAAAAAAATTTCACCTTTTATGGAACAACAAAAAACCCAGAATTGCTAAAACAATTCTCTACAGTAAAAGATCTTCAGGAGGTATCTCCATCCCTGATCTCAAGCTGTACTATAGAGCAACAATACTAAAAACTGCATGGTACTGGCATAGAAAATTCTAAGAGAGGTTTCTGTGGGGAGGAAATACTGCCAATGCTTGGCCAGCCAATATCCATACTTTACTCAAATGAGTGTTTTAGAAACATTTTCCCTTTCTGTAACCATAGTGTTAATAGACTGATGCCTCAGAACTTACAAACCCAACTGCTTGAATCTATCTAAAGGAAGCTTCAGTGTTAAGAAATAGCAACTACTGAATTGGGGACGGTGGGGTAAATAGTTAACCCTTTCTTTTGAAGCACATTTTGAAAATGCATTACACATGATTTCTTTAAAACTTATATGTATATTATATATATGTATATAATATATTGTACATATATTGCATATGTAACATATTATACACACATACACAGCATAATTTTCACTGTTAAGAAAGCTTACTTTGTTTCCTGATAAACAATTTGTTCAAATGCTGTAGCACTCTCCAATCTGTCTACCTCCAAGGTTCTTTGTTATCCATTAGTTTTGCTTTTGAATAGAATCAAATGTCATGCCTAGCTTCACAGAGACTGGTTGAGACAGCCAATTTTAATGGTCAGAGCATCTGAAACCCTATTTTTTGTGGCTGATACATTCATAGTTCTCCTCTATCTTACATTCTCTCCCCATCAACATGACTGTTTTAAAGCTCAGTCTACCATCTGGTTCTGCATTCGTTTTCTGGGAGTTCACCAAAAACTGGGCAGCTTAGACAACAGATGTTTACTGTCTCAAGGATCTGTAGCTACAGATCCAAGATCAAGGTGCTGGCAGTGCTGTCGCTGTCTTTTGAAGGCCGGGAGGGGGTCTGTTCTGTGTCTCTTGCCTTGTGTCTGGTAATTGCTGGCAACCATTGGCATTCCTCGGCTTATAGGCACATCACTGAGATTTCTGTCTTCATTTGCACATGGATTTTTTTGTCTCTCTCTCTGTGGTGTGTGTGTGTGTGTGTGTGTGTGTGTGTCTGTGTGTGTGTGTGAGAGAGAGAGAAAGAGATGGCCAAAGCTCCCCTTAAGATAAACAGTCATACTGGAATAACTCTAATGAGCTCATACAAAGTTGATATAGGCAAAGACCCACATTTGCAAACTAAGTCATGTTCAAAGACAAGAGTGATGAAGGAGAAAAAAAAAATCATCCCATAGGAATTTAGATGGAGAAATTGACCCTCAAAGTATTACCATTTTTTACCATCTTACGATTTTCAAGTTAATTTCTTGGGCCCCTTTCTTCAGTTGTTAATATCACATATTTTATTTTCTTTTACACAACTGAAATAACTAACAGAAAGTGGTTTTAAAGCTTTACTGCTCAACTAGTGGCAGACATGGAACAGAGAGAGAAGAAGGGCTTAGAGTAGTGGTTCTCAGCTGTGGCTTTTAAGATTTCCTGCATATCAGATATTTACATTATGATTCACGACAGTAGCCAAATTACAGTTATGAAGAGCAGTGAAATGATTTTATGGTTGGAGGTCACCACAACATGACTTACTGTATTGATGTGTCACACACAACATTAGGAAGGTTGAGAATGATTGTCTTAAAGGAACCATATAACCATCAGAGACCATCACCAGGAGCCCATTTCTTCCAATTAGATCTCCTTCTAAATGTTCCTCAACCTTCCAACAGTGACACTTTCTGGGATCCAGGTGTTTAGTCCATGAGCCTGTTGGGAAGGTGCATTTCATAATCAAACCATACCTTTTATTTCTCAAATACCATCTCCTCTTCTATAAAACCAGGAATATAAATGTTGTTTTTAAAACATCATGAGATAATTCTGATTTGATTTTTCTTCTATAAAAGAAATGAGTTATTATGTTCTTTTTGAGGGTATCACCAATTGGAATTCTGGGTAAATTTTCCTCTCCCCAAAAGTCTTCAAGGAAGACAATTTGAAGGCAGAAATAAAAGAAAGAGGGATGTCATTATTTTGTTTGCCATGATGCACATCTGGCAAGAACCAAATCTTTGAATGCTCCTTTGGGGGTGAAATCATGAGAGTCATTGAGGATTGTCCTCAAAAGATTGGGTCTTTTGTTTACATATGCCAAGGTTTGAACTACAATTCAGAAGGCAGTAGCAAACTCACCTAGACAAGCACTTAGCTCCATGATTTCACCCCTTTGACCCTATTATACTATGGGTTGCCACATGAAAAAAATAAAACAAGCCTCAGTGAAACACAGACTGAGTGTTAATGAAGATTGGAGACAGTGATGCCCATTCCCTGGGCATTGGCTCACCCAGAATGGCTGGAGCAGGGCCATATATTGTCATTAGTATTCCTTACGAGCATGGCTGCTACCTTTTGTCTCTAACGCTGATGTACTCAATTAGCAACTTCTACCAATAACACTTTACTAAACTCCTTCACATTCCAAATGCAGCATCTGAGACTCCATAAACAGGAGTGAACTAGTAGCAGTTTGAAGTTGTCATCATTGACAGCTTATGATTTATCTTAACTCTCCCTCGCCATTTGGCCATGACTTTAAGTAAACACTTTCCGTCTTCCTCATGTTCTCGTTACTGCCACCTCCCACTAATAAGAAAGACTGCCAAGAAAAGCATCCAGACAGTTCATTTACCTCCCAAACTTGCCTGAGAGTAGCTGCCCCAGTTTAGACAAGGGGCAAACCAACTATTGCACATTTTCAGCAGATGGAACAATGCTTCCCAAAGTGTTTACATTAACATTATTTGCTTTCAGAATGTGTGTGTAACAAATGGGTAGTTGAATGAAATATTGTGACGCAAACTAAAGACAGTAGAAGTTCAGGCAGGCCATTTATGGTGATAGATGGAGATGCGCCACTTTGCTTTCTAAGAAGCCAGGAAAGCCCAGGCAGCCTTTCTCTGTGAAGTCTTTGGCACCCCCTCATTCTCTCAGGTGACTGGAAGCTTGTTCAGATCCACCTGAAGTATTCTTATTTACAGCATGGTGGTCAGACACCCCTAAAACTGAGCTCAATAATAAAAAATAGATGAGATTGGTCAAGAGCCTTGCTTGTTATACTGTGTAGCAGCTGGTCATAAGAACCATCCCTGCATTTTCTGCAGATAATCACAAGGCCAACCTTAGTTGAATTTGAAAGATCATCCTCAGCAAACTGATCTGGACATCGTATATGCCAATCATCCTGAAATTTTTTATATCTTGCCTACATCAAACAAAGGTCACGCTGAGCATGTGCTCTGCGAAAGTCATCATAGTGATGTTCATATTCTCTACACAAAACCAATGGACAATGCTCTGGAATGACTAACTTAGTGCAGATAAGAAGTAAGAAAACCACTTCTGTTTTGGGGGATACTCCTTCCCCATACAGAGATCCTAAAGTTTATAGCAGGTGTGTCCATAAGGAGTGGAAAATCTCAATTAATCATTTAATGCTAGAGTTCAACATCAAAGATTGCATTTATTATTTAAGAGTTGTCAGCTGGGTGCAATAGTGAACACCTGTAATCCTAGCACTCAGGGAGGCAGAGGCAGGTTGGTCTCTGTGAGTTCAAGGCCAGCCTCATCTACAAAGAGAGTCCAGGACAGCCAAGATTACACAGAGAAACCCTGTGTAGAAATACAAAAACAAAAAGTTGTCAAGCTAACATTACAAAGCCCTGTGTCACCTGTTTTAAATTATTTTTATTTTCTTAAATACTTAGAATTTTTAGCATGAAAGGCTTTAAGTTTTGTTCCTTAGGAATGCCTTGAGTGCTTTCCCCAAAGCTTCCTTAGCCATGGGGGCAGAATGCCATCACATATGTATGAGAAGATCTTGGAGGGCTTTCTCAAATTTTCTTGAAGTCACCACAGAAGTGAATTTAGATGTGTATGTGTTCTTTGGTTCATCAGAGGACAGCAAGGGTACAGGAAAGGTGGGGCCGAGGTTATTGCATTAGTGTTTCTCTGATGACTAAGTTGGGCATTATACAGACAGATGAGATACTACAGGCTGTGCAGGATAAGTTTGCTGAATAGCCTGCCGAGAAACTCTGAATGTAAAGTAGAGGCTCTAAGCTTTGTCTGCTGATGTGTCAGCAGAGTACTCTAGCAATCGGGATCAAAGTGTTCTCTGGGTCTCTCTGTGTCTCTGAGACCTCTTTGTTTCCCTCCATCCTTGCCATTCTTTCTTATTTCTCACATATCTATCCCTTCAGTGAGTCATCAGAGATATTTTGTTCTATGAGCTATTTAGCAATAACTCAGAATCCAACCTTCAAGACATGATTTTTTCATTCACATTTCAGTTGCTTTCTCCTTCAAGGTATCCCTTTTAAAGGAGGGTCAAAAGCCATGTTGCACAATTCATGCTGGTCTTCTACCTATTCCATATCACCCTGAATCTTCAGAGTTGGTGTCAAACACCAACAAGCCCACTGCATGATTGGAGGAGGCAAGGAATGGTCCACAAAGATTAGAGACCAGTGTTTCATACCTCAACAAACAATGTGGTCACAAATATGTTTTCTGACAGTGACAGACAAACAAATAGTATTTTGTACTATCAGTGTGACATATTTTTAAAATATTTTGAATACTGATGAAAGGAAGACATGAAGTTGCTGTATTTCTGAAATGATGGTCATATTTGAAAAAGGGTGGTAGATCTTACCCATATGCCTTCCTTCCAGACCTAGCCTATCCAAACCTCTCCTGATGTTCTGGGTCGCCAGAAGAGCATGATCACTATGCTCACCATGACCATCATGACCACTGTTCCTCTACATCTTGATGCATGAATACTCCTAATCAGCAATTGCTGTGTTCATGGGAAACTATGCTACAACAGCTGACTGCATTATCTGTGCCCAAAGACCAATTCTTTTCAGTTACCTAAATTGTCAAGCACTTACAGAGTTACATGTAAGGGTCATTTAAAAAGCCATTTATGACTGGTGTTCTTCTACCAAAGTCTGCAGGAAAATCAAGTTTGATTCTCTGCAGGAAATATATACTCCAAAACAGAGGCCAACAACCTTCTCAAGATTCACACAGATATGTCACAGATGTTCAGAGCAACAGCAAAGAAAACACACACACACACACACACACACACAGAGAGAGAGAGAGAGAGAGAGAGAGAGAGAGAGAGAGAGATGTGCACACACAAACACACACAAGAGATAGGTTCATTAGTGGACACAGTGACCCAGAGGTACAGGGTTTTAGGTTCTTGGCTCAAGCTATGTCCCACCCTTGCTGACATCACTGTCTTTGCTTAGAGTCCCTAGATTTGCAGATTGGGCTTAGTTCCTCTGGGATAGAACCAAGTGGGTTCTGTCCTGTCATGTCCAAGTTGAGCTGTGCTGGATAGGACAGGGCAGGACAGGGCCAGCCAGGGCAAAGCCACAGATGGGCTCAGGTGTCAGGTTCTGCCCGAGTGGGAGCTCCCCTTGAGAAGGATGACTCAGACTCTGTTGTACTCGAGTTTCTTCAGTTTAACCGCCCTGAAATGGCCTTGCTCCCCTGGCTGCTGACCACAGCAGCTCTCCCAATATCCCCAGCACCAGATGTGTGGTATACATTTCAGCCCCAGCCCAAACCCAAGGGCCTGCGCCCCACAAATGGGACAAGAATCAGTGCTTCTCCAAGACCTCAGAGAAGAGGAGGTTAGTATCTTAGCCTTGTTCGGAGGCAACTTGGGAAAGATGTCTCTGTTTTCTTTCAGGCTGGACTCATCTATTTAACTTCCAGAACCCTGGAGTTTTGCTAACAGAGCAGCCATTGTAATGATACCCTCAGGCACCACACTTATACCAGGCAGAATATTCACCCATGGTGTGAGCTGCTCTCACCAGTTCAAATCACTGGCACTTAAGAGGCCACTTGCCATGTGGCTGGCTCCACATAAGGTGCTGACGGTAAGAAAAGAGCCAGACCACATCTCCTTCTTGAGAACTTAAGTTCTGCATGGGGAGTCAAAATAGTGAAAGATCAAACCTGACAGATGCCTGAACTTCAAACTCCTGTCTTCATCTCCAACTACATGTGTGACCTTGGAGAGTTACCCCAAGTCTAGAAAACCTTCCATTTTCACCTCAAATCTAAAATGGGAAATTTTGTCTAATTCTGCTTAGGAATTATGTAAGATTCTGTGATAATAATGGTTCTAACCAAAAGGGTAGTTACATACAGAAGCTGGACTTCCTAATTTTATAACTATCTTCAGAGGTCTTATTTTTATATTTGGTATTTTGTAACATAATGTGGTTTATAAAGAAAGAATATATAATGTTTTTAAACTGTAAGAGACTTGGATAGGAAATATTTTAGCAATTTCAATGAATGGAAATCTCAGTTGTAAGATTCTTATACTACATGGCAGATAGCAAGGAACAACCTTTGGTGTGAGATCTTGCTAGTCCCTTATACTTATACCACAGTGAGAAGTTCTTGCCCTTATTCGGCAAGGTCCAGCATACACTAGGTTTCCATCACCAACTTCAAAAGTTCCACTATTAATGTCTTGAACTTCACCATTACCAACACCGCCTTCCCTACTTTCAGTACTTTCCCCTGTTGTCCCTAAAGTTCTTACCTTTGAGAATACTGTCACCTCTACCTTCAAACTTATCAGAAACACTTCCACTACCACTAGTATTACTACTACCACTGGTTCCTCCTGTGCTACCACCACCATCTCTACCATTTACTTTTTCTATCTTGAACACCACCGCTGCTACCTCCAAGACTTATAATGTCACCAACATTTACCTATACAACCACCTCCTCTACCATCACCAGTACCCTCAGAACTCCCACCGAAAGTGCAACCAGTGCCATTTACACCAACCGATCCTTTAACATCAATTCCAAAATCACCATGTTCACTATAGTAATTACTACTATGACTCCAGAAGCAAGGCATGAGTATGTATAATATGCATATGCATAATCACTAGAACTTTGGAAGGAGGAGTTTCATTTTGTCTTAAAGAGAACTGAAATCTCAAGACTGTTAAATCACCTCTCTGAAATCTCAGTACTTTTAAGTTCTAGAGTAAGGATTTGATATCAAGAATATTTAGACCTTGGAACTTGAAACTGTAGCTTTTTCTCAATGTCACTCTTTCTCTTGGCCATAACATCACCTCTATGCTGATAGGCCATGTTTTATCTTCTTTTCTATGAGAGACAATAGGATATATTTCATTGGTCTTTGTTGGCAGCAGGTAGGGTAACAGAATTTTGTCTGGGTGGCTTTGTGTGAATTACTGGAATAACAGGAAGGTTAAGCTACTACAAAAAGTTAAGAAAGAAAAAGCTTGGATGGGGCCTCATAAATGTGTCAGTGTCACATATAAAATTGAAAAGTGTCACAACCAACATCTTCAACTATGACTCTGAAAAGCATCAGAATTTTCAGGTAAGGGACGAAAAAGGACCCTAGCTATCTTCCTTCAAGGTGGTATGTGGGGTTGCTTGCTGGAAGTGTGGGCTAGCACTCAGTGTAGGAGGATTGATAGATACGTTGAAGCTTAGACAGTATTCCTAAGGAATGTCTTGGGAGAATCCTAGACTTCTACAATGAGATGCAGAGACTGCATACATTTTACTTTTGAGAGATTTTTATTTGTAACTTTACAGTTCTTCTTGCCATAAATTTGGATTGAAATGGATATTAAATTTCAAATCAACACAATGCATGCCTATTTATCATCCTGTGCATTCTGTTTGTCTGTGAAATAGATACATAGATACATAGATAAAGCTTAAGTCAGCAACACATAGAAGTCAGTTTTTAACCTGTAAAAACTGGTTAAAGACATTCGGAAACTCACCTTTCTCCAATTAAAAACAAATTTGATTTATAAACTATAGATATTTATACCTTGAAAAATCATCAACTTGCTTGGTCAACAACAATGCAATTCTTGAGTAAATTTCTGCAGTAGAAAATAAAAAAGCCATTAAATATGGGCTACAGGTGAAGTTTGTAGAGCTAAGAGTGTTTTCTGTACTTGTAATATTAGTATGCCTGCCTTGCTTAGAGGCAATCAGAGTAAAAGTTTACACTCAAGAGGCTTAACAGTGACAGTGTCACTAAATCAAGTGCAACCTCAGAAGTTTCCAGTGTTCTGATGTAAATTGCTCCAGTCAAAAGGCGTGCTAAAGATACAGGTACTCACAAGATGTTCACAGTTCATTTTAGAGGACTATCCACAAAAAAAATGGTGCTATGAAACTTTGTTGCCTAAGATTGATTGGGCAACTAACTCTAAGGAACCATCTCATGTAAATGAAAGCACCATGAGTGAAAGTAGCTGTACTCTTAAAGCTCTTCAATTTCTTTTTTTCCACTTATTAACACAAATAAGAGTTATATATCTCTTTAGACCATCATACAAATACTTTAGGTAGATTTGGTTTAAAGTATAAATAAATAGACAAACTAGTACCCCTCTTCAGGGCATGACACTAAGGGCATTCTTTCGGGAGCTTAGATCTGTTGTAAATGGGATATCTTGTCTACCTGGAACATTGTAAGTGATATACATCGTGATTAGTGAGACCTACTAGTTGGAAAGTATCTCTAAAACAGGAGTCTGGCCTTGTCTCTCTTCTCTCCCCAAAGTGAGGCTCTCTTTGCAGCCTCAGCCCCCTAAGTCAACACTGCAGCATGATTCTTTTTGGCTGCCTTTACCTCCTGTGAAATGAATCTAAAAGTTTTATTCATAGTATTAATAACTAGTAACTGCATTGCCCAGGGTTGACACAAATACTGGCATACTGATAATCACCTTTGGTTGTGCAGAAGAAGTAGCACAAAATGCCTGTGTCCCACCCTGTGAGGGGCCTTTGCTCTCCTGCTGAGTAAACTGGCATCTCTCTTTGGCTTATTGCAAAGGATGAATTTCCAAGCCAGCCATCAGTAGGCTCTGGAGCCTTTTGTGAGCCAGCTTCTGGTGGGGTAATGGGCTCTGATCTGCTTTGAAGAAAACTTTTGGCATATGCAAAGAATAGTATATTTGTAAATCACAATCACATAAATATGAAGGAAAACACTATGTCTGCCAGCCCTGTCCTTGGCCTGTGGGAGAGACAGACCAGCAAATAGTGAAATAGACAAGAGCTGCTGGTATCAAAGCTGGTAAGGAGTTCGGCCTTTTAAATAAAGTTAGGTCCACAGTAATGGACTAAAAATAAAGAAAAAGTGACTTCCTGCAAGACCCTTAAGTGACATGATCACTATTAGCTTCAGTCTTGGCATCTTTATATTGCTACACGGTTCTCCATTTTCCTCCGTTATAAAGGGGGAGCAGGATGCTGGTCAGAAGTAAGAAACGTGCAGGCCACATGAAGTAACATCTGTGTATGGTCACACACATGGTGTCCAGGGAATGTTGAGTGAGGCTTTGTTTGTATTAGCAGTCCAGCACCCATTAGCTCCACACACCTCTGTCACAGCTCAAAGCTTCTCAACTCAGCACTAATATTCCACTATCCCCCACATGTGTAAAATCTCAGGTGATAACAAATGATCATGCCTGTCAGAAATGCATCCATCACAGAGCTCAACTCTGAACAGAACAAATACGAACTAGCTGACATTAAACAAACAAACAAAAAAAAAAAAACTTTAGGAAAAAAAACTTTAGTAGAAAACCTACTAAAATCTGTATACCTTAAGAAACTAATCAAGAGGGAGGACTGGCTAAAATGCTCAATCCCCATCCCGAAAGGCAAAGAGGATGCACATCAGAAGAAGAAGAAAATAGGAAACAAACTAGGAGCCTCCCACAGAAGGCCTCTGAAAGGCTCTGCCCTGCAGACTATCAAAGCAGAAATTGAGACTTATGGCCAACCTTTGGGCAGAGTGCATGGAATCTTATGAAAGAAGTGGGAAATAATAGTAAGTTCTGGAGAGGACAGGAGGTCCACAAGGAGAGCAACAGAACCAAAAAATTTGAGCACAGAGGTATTTCCTGAGACTCATACACCAACCAAGTACCATGCATGGACATAACCTAGAACCACTGCACAGATATAGCCCATCGCAGTTCAGTGTCCAAATGGGTTCCATAGTAATAGGAACAGGGACTTCTTCTGACATGAACTGATTGGCCTGCTCTTTGATCACCTCCCCCTGACGGCGAAGCAGCCTTAGAAGGCCACAGAGGAAGACAATGCAGCCACTCCTGATGAGACCTAACAGACTAGGATCAGAAGGAAGAAAAAGAAACCCTCCCCTACCAGTGGACTTGGGGAGTGGCTTGTGTGGAGAAGAGGGAGAAAGGGAGGGATTGGGGAATTAGAGGGGGAATACAAAGTAAATAAAGTGTAATTAAAAAAAAAACTTGTATTTGTAAAAGAAACATCTCAGCATACACTTTTCCATTTCCATAACAGAAAAGACCAGAAAGACAGTCGGTGGTCTGTAACCCTGAGGTGTTGTGGACATGTTGAGTCTATCTCCTCAGCTTCTGCTCTCAACATACCTTTCACATTCTCACTCTTCTTCAGTAGAAAATAGGCTCAAGAGTTCAGGAATTTTGTTCTAATATCCAAGAAGTGATATTACCAATTATTTTGCCACGAATAGAATCAACAACACAAATACAGCCAAACATTCATCATGTGTTCTTATTTTGTAATGTGTCCCTCCTTTGTCTTTATGAAAACAATATTTGCCCATGATTCCACAATGCTCTGCGATCCTATAAGTTATCTAAATGAATGCATTCCATGATGGTGCATTGAGAATATATGCTCTTTTCTTAAGCATGTCCTCTTACAAGTTTTTGGGTTGCATAGATGATTGCCTAGAGATGTATGTTTAATATTTCACTATAAAAGACAAAATTTTCTGCTGATACTGACATTAACTATGACAAGATTTGATATTAATAATGAAACTAGATGGGGGGCCAAGATGGCGGCACCAGGAGAACACAGTGTCTGAGAAGTGGGACAACACACTCCGTGCAGCGACCAGGAGACTGAACTCTGGGCCCTAAAACAACAACTATCGTGTTTCCCAGGTGAGGGGAGGCTCTCACGGCGTGGGAATCAGTCGGGTCCACTCTCGGCTGCCCAGCCAGGACCCAGAAGAGAACCCGGATAACTCGGGCTTTGGGTCTCCGGGCTGGTGCCTCAAGCTTGCTTGTCCCGATCACTTCCCCAGGCTGATCGGTGGGCACAAGGGTGCCTGAGGCTGGGAGTTCCAGTCACAAAAAAAAAAAAAACCCCACGGGGAAGGAAAGTTGCCAGACTGGTCACGGGTCACCCAGTCTTTCCCTGGAAGGTCTCGCTGACCGGGGGTACCCGCTGCCAGCACAATTGAGCTCCCGCCGCGCATGGATTGCAGCTGCGCGCCCAGCTCAAAATCCCTACTCCCTCTTCGGGGGAGGCAGGAGACATCCAACAGAATCTGCCACAGACAACATTGTCTGTACCCCAACCCGAGATCGGTGCTGAGAAAACCCAATCCTTTCGGGCACTCCCCCAAATGCCGCCATAACCCTGCCGCAGCAGAGCAGAAGGATAAAGAGGCGCACAGCGGCTTCACAGTGCCGGAACTCCAGTGCTGCCTGCTGCTCCTAGCAAACAAACTACATTTCGGGATCTGGGACTGTGATCATTCTACACATCCTGAGATTATCTTGGGGCCAGCACAATAAGGTCTAGCAGCAAGTTCTATCACTGGCGCCCCCCCTGACCCTTGGCAGAGAAATGCTGGCTCAGGGCTCAGGATCCGACTGAGAAGCCCCAACCCTTGCTGGCACTCCCCTGAGAGCACCTCCATAAGCTTGTCCTAGCAGAGGGGAAGGTCAGAGGGGAAGAACAGAGAGGCAGCCTGCCTCTCTCACAACACCCTCTCTCCAGCTCAACCAGCGGCCCCTAGCAGAGAAACCCAAGCTCTGGATCTGAGGACACTCAACCCTACCTGGTACTCTCTTGGGATCAGCAAACATAGATTCTACTGCTAGGCTGCTTCTGGCAGAGAGATCTGGGCCCGGGATCTGGGATTGAGTACACTCATCCTAACTCTTTCCTGCGCCACCCAGGGACCAGTCAACATAACCCCTTCTGGCAGAGGGAAAGGACAAAGAGGTAGCACACAGGAAAGGTGGACACCGAGTCCTGTGGCCACAGTGTCACAGAGCTGACTGTTAGCCTACCCATGCACTTCTGCAGCAGGACCAAAACAGAGAGTAGTGAGCAAGGGGAACCCCTGTGCATTCCAACTGGTCCTGCAAGAGAGTGAGTGAGCCTTCTAGGGAGAGATTGCCCCAGACCCAGGGCCTCCGACAGAAGCAACCAGACGAGATCCCTGCCACCCACACCCCTAGTTTGGGCATCATAGGGATTCTTGGGATAGCGACCCCAACATTGAAGCCTCTGCCTTGCAGGTCCATCAGGGTAATCCAGACAAACAATCCCTGGATCTCAGTCAGAACTGCGTAATAGTGGCTTGCAGGCCACTGCAATAGTCAGAGAATCCGTGCATGCACACTGCGCCTGCTAAAAGCACACACGAATAGTGCCAGCTTCACATTCCTTACTTAGGCAAAACTGAAAACACAGTGCACACTCCCAAAGCAGTGAACCTTTCTCATCTTCCTGAAAAAACAGTCCAGAAAACAGAAAGAGAGGATCATAGCCCAACTACAATCTCGAGGAACAACCAGTGAGGATTAAAAATAACCAGATGGCTAGAGGCAGATGTAAGAACACTCCCAAAAAAAATCAGGACATAATGACCTCACCAGCAACCCCACAAAACAATGGACACTTCAATTCACTAGATATACAAGAAAACGACCTCAAAACTATGTTTCTCCAGCTATTAGAGGCCCATAAAGATGAAATGAACAAAGCCCTAAGAGAAATAACCAAAGTAATCGAGTCTAACCAAGAAGAAACAAATCGTGCTCTCAGAGAAATGACCACGAAAATTGAGGCAAACAGAGAAGAAATGCACAAAGCTCTCAAAGAAATGTCCACACAAATCAAGGCAACTAAAGAAGAAATAAACAAAGCTCTCATAGAAATACAGGCAATTATACCCAAAGAAGTAGAGGCACAATTAGTGATACATACAGAGGAAACGGCCAAAAAAATAGAAGCTATCAATGAAAAGCAGGAGTCCACATTCAAACAGATGAAGGAAATGGTGCAAGACAAGAAAACAGAATTAGAATCAATAAAGAAAACACAAATAGAGAAAAAACAGGAGCTGGAGAACATAGAGAAAAGATCAGTAACTACAAAGGTAAGCATCACTAACAGAATACAAGAGATGGAAGAAAGAATCTCAGGAGCCGAAGATACACTTGCAGAAATTGACACGTCTCTCAAAGAAAAAATAAAATCAGAAAAGTTCCAAACACAAAACATCCAAGAAATCAAGGACACCATGAAAAGACAAAAAATAAGAATAATAGGATTAGAAGAAGACATCAGGCTCAAAGGTCCGGAAAATATTTTCAAGAAAATTATAGAAGAAAACTTTCCCAACTTAAAGAAGGAGATGGCCATAAACATACAAGAGGCCTACAGAACACCAAGTAGACTAGACCAGAAAAAAATTCTTCACATCACATCATAGTCAAAACACTGAACCTACAAAACAAAGAAAAAATTCTAAAAGCAGCAAGGGAAAAAGGCCAAGTAACATATGAAGGTAGACCTATCAGAATCACACCAGATTTCTCAACAGAAACTATGAAAGCCAGAAGGGCCTGGACAGAAATCATACAGTCCTTAAGGGACCACAGATTCCAACCCAGACTACTATACCCAGCAAAACTTTCAATCAACATAGACGGAGAATTCAAGGTATTCCAAGACAAAACCAAATTTAAACAATATCTATATAGTAACCCAGCTTTACAGAAGTTACTAGAAGGGAAACTCCAAACCAAAGAAAACAACTACATCGAATGAAACAGAGGAAATAGATAACTACACAACAAAAAAACCAAAAGAAGACAAGCAATGAAACTCAGTGACAGCACCAACCCCACATCTAAAGTAAGTAACAATTGTTGGTCACTAGTTTCTATCAACATCAACGGACTCAACTCCCCAATTAAAAGACACAGACTAACAGAATGATTTCGGGAAACAGGATCCATCATTCTGTTGCATCCAAGAAACACACCTATGCAACAAAGATAAACACTACCTCAGAGTAAAGGGCTGGAAAAATGTCTTTCAAGCAAATGGTTCCAGAAAACAAGCGGGAGTAGTCATCCTAATATCTAATAAAATAGACTTTCAACCCAAGTTAATCAAAAAAGATAAGGACGGCCACTATATTCTCATCAAAGGAAAAATCCAACAAGTGGACATCACAATTTTGAATATCTATGCCCCAAATACAAGAACACCTACATTCGTAAATGAAACAATATTAAAGCTTAAATCACACATTGATCCTAAAACCCTAATAGTGGGAGACTTCAACACTCCACTCTCACCAAGGGACAGATCAACTAGACAGAAAACAAATAGGGAAATAAAAACACTTACAGAGACCCTAAATCAAATGGACCTAATAGATGTGTACAGATCTTTTCATCCAAACACAAAAGAGTATACCTTCTTTTCAGCACCGCATGGAACCTTCTCCAAAATAGACCATATAGTTGGTCATAAAGCAAGCCTCAACAGATACAAAAAGATTGAAATAATCCCTTGTATTCTATCTGACCACCATGGACTTAAGCTGGACCTCAACAACAACAGAAATAACAAACAGCCTACACGCACATGGAAACTGAACAACTTGTTACTCAACAACAGCTGGGTTAAGGAAGAAATAAAGAAAGAAATTAAAGAATTCCTAGAATTCAATGAAAATGAAGGCACAACATACCCAAATTTATGGGACACATTGAAAGCAGTGCTCAGGGGAAAATTTATAGCACTAAGTGCCCGCAAGAAGAAATTCGTAACATCACATACAAACAACTTAATGGCCCAACTGAAAACCCTAGAAAAAAAAAGAAGCAGATACACCCAAGAGGAGCAGAAGGCTAGAAATAATCAAACTCAGTACTGAAATCAATCAATTAGAAACAAATAAAACTATTCAAAGAATCAATGAAACAAAAAGTTGTTCTTTGAGAAAATCAACAAGATAGACAAAACCTTAGCCAAAATAACTAAAAAGCAGAGAGAATCTATCCAAATCAACAAAATCAGAGATGAAAAGGGTGACATAACTACAGACACAGAGGAAATTCAAACAATCATTAGGTCATACTACAAAAGCCTATATGCCACAAAATTTGAAAACCTAAATGAAATGGACAATTTTCTTGATAGATTCCATCTTCCAACATTAAGTCAAGATCAGGTAGAAAGACTGAAGAGCCCTATATCCCCCAAGAAAATTGAAGCAGTCATTCACAGTCTCCCCTCCAAAAAAAGCCCTGAGCCAGATGGTTTCAGCGCAGAATTATACCAGACCTTCAAAGAAGTGCTCACACCACAAAATAGAAACAGAATGTACATTACCAAACTCATTCTATGAAGCAATAGTCACCCTGATACCTAAACCACACAAAGACCCAACAAAAAAGAACTTCAGACCTATCTCTCTTATGAAAATTGATGCAAAAATACTCAATAAAATACCTGCAAACCGAATCCAAGAACACATCAAAGATATCATCCACCACGACCGAGTAGGCTTCATCCCAGGCATGCAAGAGTGGTTCAACATATGGAAATCCATCAATGTAATCCACCACATAAACAAACTGAAGGAGAAAAACCACATGATCATCTCCTTAGATGCTGAAAAAGCATTTGACCAAGTCCAACACCCATTCATGTTTAAAGTCTTGGAGAGATCAGAAATACAAGGCACATATCTAAACAGCCTAGAACTCATTGGCACAGGAGACAACTTCCTGAACAGAACACCAACAGCACAGGCTCTAAGAGCAACAATCAATAAATGGGACCTCATGAAACTGAAAAGCTTCTGTAAAGCAAAGGACACTGTCATCAAAACAAAGCGACTGCCTACAGATTGGGAAAGAATCTTCACTAACCCTTTATCTGACTGACAGAGGACTAATATAGAGTATATACAAAGAACTAAAGAAGTTGAAAAGCAGCAAACCAAGTAATCCAATTAAAAAATGGGGAACAGAGCTAAACAGAGAATTCTTGACAGAGGAATATCAAATGGCAGAGAAACACTTAAAGAAATGCTCATCCTCATTAGCCATCAGGGAAATGCAAATCAAAACGACCCTGAGATATCACCTCACACCCATCAGAATGGCCAAGATGAAAAACTCAAGGGACAACACATGCTGGAGAGGTTTTGGAGAAAGGGGAATCCTCCTCCACTGCTGGTGGGAATGTAAACTGATATAACCACTCTGGAAATCTATCTGGCGCATTCTAAGACAATTAGGAATAGTGCTTCCTCAAGACCCAGCTATACCACTGCTAGGTATATACCCAAACTTTGCTCAAGTACACAAAAGGGATATTTGTTCAACCATGTTTATAGCAGCTTTATTTTTAATAGCCAGAACCTGGAAACAACCCAGATGTCCATCAACGGAGGAATGGGTACAGAAATTGTGGTATTTTTATACAATGGAATACTACTCAGCAATCAAAAAGGAGGAAATCATGAAATTTGCAGGCAAATGGTGGGATCTAGAAAAGATCATCCTGAGTGAAATATCCTAGAAGGAGAAAGACAAACACGGTATATACTCACTTAAATAGTCCTATAAGATGTGATAAACATAATGAAATCTATACACCTAAAAATGATAATCAAGAGAGCGGACATTGGGTAAGATTATCAATCCTCATTTAGAAAGACAGATGGTCTGCGCATTGAACATATGACAGGAGTCTACTGAGCGTATTTGAAAAACTCTAACTAGCAGTGTTTTCAAAGCAAAGACTCATGACCAAACCTTTGGCAGAGTACAAGAAATCATAAGAAAGAAGGGGAGTTAGTCTGATGAGGAAAGGATAGGAGCTCCACAAGGACCAAATGTATCTGGGCACAGGGTCTTTTCTGAGACTGACATGCAACCAAGGACCATGTATGAATATAACCTAGAACCTCTGCTCAGATGTAGCCTGTGGTAACTCAGTAACCAGTTGGTTTCCCATAGTGAGGGGAACAAGGACTATTTCTAACAGGAACTCAATGACTGGCTCTATGGCCTCCCCACCCCCCAAGGGAGGAATCCTGTTAGGCCACAGAGGAGAGCTTTGCAGCCAGTCCTGAAGATACCTGATAAAACAGGATTAGATGAATGGGGAGGAGGTCCCCCCCATCAGTGGATTGGGCAAGGGGCAAGGTGGAGATGAGGGAGGGAGGGAGGTATTGGGAGGGAATGAGGGATCAGGACACGGCTGGGATACAGAGTTAATAAAATGTAACTGATAAGAAAAAAATAAAATTCAAAAAAAAAAAAAAGAAGTCAAATCCTAAAAAAAAAAAAAAGAAAAGAAACTAACAGGAAACAAATATCATCTCCAAAATACATATATACCACTTGACAACAGTTCATATCCTAAGGGTTTGTCTTCTATATTAAAGTAACAACAACAACAACAAAAATATCTGAAAAATTGAACTCTGATGTCAAATTATCAACTGCCTGCTCTGGTCTTGTGATACAAAGCAATACTTAATAAAACTGTTAAAATGCACTAATTAGAGATGGCAAATAGATGAGTATTAGAGGTCTATCATACAAGATGTATAAAGGAGAAATATCATTCTTCTGAAACAAAATCTCTGCTAAAATGATTTTCTTGTTTGGTTAGCTGGGTTTTGCTGGTGGTGGTGGTGGTTTTTGTTTGTTTTGTTTTGAGTACATGTAGAACCTGAATAGTATGTTTGTAACCTTAGCATTCAGGGGGCTTGGAGAGGAGGACTATGAATTTGAAGCCAGCATGAGCTCCATAGTGGGTCACAGTCTCAAAATAAAATTAAAAGTAAAACAAGGTATGAAAGGAAGAAAGGAGGGGAAGGTAAAAGATGGAGGAAGGAAGGAGGTAGAGGAAGGAGCTATGGAGAAGGAAGGGAAAGGAAGGAGAACATCCTTTTGCCTGCTGAGTGAAGTTCAAGAAAGCAGATTCTGACAGGAAAGGAAGGGGCCACGCAGAATTGTTTATGTGATGATCAAGTTCAAAACAAAACAATGAATATTTTAAGCTTTGCAATGTAGGCAAAGATATATTATTAGAAAAAAATCTCTGACAAAAATAAAAATCAATGTCACTTGGAAAAGGAAAGTTATAAATACCAAGAACAGTGGCAGATACATAGAAAGAAGGCTCAGAAACAAGTTAAGAGAGAGAGAAAGAGAGAGACTGAGTAATTTACTGACTTTGGACTAATGCAAATCAACATACTAGACTGTTCTAGAACTCAGACTATAGGCTGGCCAGAGAAATAGCTTATTAGGCAAATGTGCTTGCCCTCGAGTTTGATGACAGGAATTTTGTTTGATCCTGGGGAACCACATGGTGGCAGGAGACCCGACTGCGGTAAGTTGCACCCTGACTTCCACAAGTATGTCGTGCTGACATTCACAGATAATAAGTAAATAAACAAACATACAAACGGCAGGAGCAATGGCCCAGCAGGCAAAAGCTGTGGCTACTCTTCCAGAGAACTTGCTTTCAATTGTCAGCACCCACACAGCTACTCGTCACAATTGTCTGTAAACCTAAGTCTAGGGAGCCCTGTGCCTTTTTTCTGTTCTCTCTAAATATCAAGTTTGCAGTAATGCACAGACGCACATGCAGACAAAACACATATATATATATATATATATATGTATATATATATATATGTGTGTGTGTGTGTGTATGTGTGTGTATATATGCATATATACATATACAGATAAAATAAAATAAAATATGTTTATAAACTATATATGTATGCATATGTATATGAACCTACTTGCCATTTGTGAGGCAGTAATAATGTAGTTATTTGATAATATAATGCATCCCAGAATTATATTTCACCTGGAAATTCTATAGGGCAGATTTTTCTTTCCAATCTATACTGGAAAGAGAAAATAAGAAAATAAAACAAATGGGTAAATTAATCACCAAGTATGTAACAATTGCTAATTTTCATTATTTGTAAAGGATTTAAGGAAATCCAAAGAACCAATAAGAAAAGTCCAATCAGGAAAATAAGTAAAAGAAATCCTTACTCTGGTGTAGCCTCCTTCTTTATGTGTTCTATAAGCATTGAAGAACTGTAAGTTGTTGAAACTCCAGTATTTGATAAATTTTTTTAATTTAAAACTCAGTCTTTAATGTCAAGAAGTAGTGCAAAGAACTCAGAAAATATTGAGGAGAACAAGTGTGAGCCTTGAAAACTATACTTACTCAACATACTGACGGTGAAGGAGGGAAGAGGGAGTAGAGGTAGACTGACAGGGAGAAGGAGGAAGAGGAAGAACCAAATGTGAACCAAAAACAAAAGCTTTGATATAGTTTGACATTTATTCTTATTTCTTAACTTGTATTATAATTTTCTAATCTATCATTTTTTACCAACTTTAAACATGAGATTTTGAAATACATATACTCACTTTTTACTAGATTTATTAGCTTTTACTACATCTCTTTTTAACATTCTCTTAAGCATTATTCATGATAAAATATTTTGTTGTTTTGGGTTTCTCTCCTCTGGTTCCGTGAAAGAGAAGATCCTCAGAATAAAAATGATACTGATTCCAAATACAGTTTTTTAAAAAGCCTGAATTACGTGATGTTGAAGGATTATCCAGCTGTGAAGACTGAGTTACAATAAGGTCCAGCCTGGCAAGGTATGCCCATTCGTGCCATCATGGCTCGAATGCCAGAAGGGTAACCAACTGCTGTCTGGTTGGACTCAAATCTCACTCAGCAGTCCAGAACTCATGCCTGGAACTACAGATCTGGCCCAGGACTGGTGTTTGGGAAGCCCATAGGGTGAAACTAATAACTATTATTTTGCTAAATGGACATGGTATCAAACCACCCTCTGTACGCTTATTTTTATATGCACAAGTTTTTGTAGCTCTCAGACTTCATTAAAGATACTTCTTTTGCAGCAGCTGATGATTAATACAGAGACTCAAAACTGCAGACTATGGGTTCTGTGACCCGAAATGGGATGTTTGTATCACCTTTCCCCCAAGGTTCAGTGAATATCAGAAATGGGCTTCTGAACATGAAAGGGTGGGCACACTACTCTCTGAGCTCCCTGTAGGTGAGATTATCTGCATAAGTCTGCATGAGATTGGGCCTGTGGACATTTCACCGTGGAAGGAAAGACAGTCATGAGGCTTAACTACCAAAGAGTAACTGGAGGAAGAGGTGTAGCTACTGAGCAACCCCCCCCCCATAAATAACCTAGCAATCATCCTCATACAGGGAAACCTACTTAAGCTTGGTTCCCATGCATAACAAAGAAATGAAAGAAGGAGGGGGACTCCTTGAGAAGAAGGGCTTCAGCAAGAGGTGAAATAGAATAATAGGGGGATGGAATATACTAAAATTCAGTGTTTACACACTAGCAAACTGGAAGGGAATTTTTATAAAATCAACTGATAAAAATTTTCTGATATTTGCATAATCTACTAAACATCACACCAATGTCAAATAATAATAGTTTATCTGTCTTTTCCCGGGAAATTCTGTTCTGCACAGATAAGTACACAAGAGTATAAAATGAGATTTTGTGTCTTATTTACGTATGAAGCATAAAAATAAATATAACCAGGATGATTTTTAAGATCTGTTCATTGGAGTATAAAGTAATTCATCTTTATTGTTTAGAAAATAAAAGTGCAAGGCAATGTGCAGATAAAAAATACAAATAAATAAAATTAAGTATGAAAAGAATACAAAATGAAAAACAAGATGTTTTCAGAGTGCTCCCCATGAACCAGGACTGCATGCCACACCCACTGGTGTTTATATTTCACCAAGAAGCAAATGGAGTCCAGAGAGAAACATGAAACACTAGAACAATAGGTGAGAAAAAGCTCAGAGAATTATTCTCCCAGTACTGTCATCATCACACTTGCAACAATGAGCAATGCACAACCTAATGAATATTTTGTAAAAACAAATAAAGAAGATTGTTATACAATGAGAAATTATTCTGCTAAGAATATATGAGTAAAGAAAATAATTGCTAACCATAAAAAATATTGGAAACAGGGTAGAAATAATAATATAACATTTGGCTCTTTGGAAATGACTTCAAAATTGGAAAAACTTTTAGAAAACTAGGCAAATACTATCAAATTATAACAAAAGTGAGAAAATAAGGGCTACAAAAGACTATTGTACACATAGACTTTTTTTCTAATAAATACGAAATCCTAGTGAAATGAAATAAAACACTCCAGGAAACACAGCTTGTGATGGAAAGCCTCAATAGAAACAATCAAGGAAAAATTTAAACTACTCCAAACATACAAACAAATAAAACCCAAGTATAAGCATGAACGCTTTTATTAGAAAAGTATTTCATGTATTTAGCAATCAAGATTATTTCTCATGCCATAAATTATTCTAGCAGCATATGCCAAGGTTTTTCTACAATTTTGTGTGCCCCCCCCCCATCACATTCCTTGTGCTGAGAATAGGCTCTTGAAATCTTTTCAAGCGTGGATGTCAGTGGCAGAGTGAGATAAGCCATGTCTAGGAAGACAGGATGTCTCCACATTCCCCAACAGCTTTTCAGAATACAGTATAGGTTTGCCTGTCCACGCCTTCAGTTTTAGATTATCTTTGAAAGGTTTTTTTCCCTGTTGGAATCTTACTTTCCCAAACCGTCAGCTATTGCCAAGCCAGGCCAACTCTCAAACTCCTCTCTCTTCCTTCACACCGAGGGGTGGAGGTTGAGGGGTTTTTTTGTAAGAAACACCATCTTTTTAAGATAAATAACAGAGGTATTATTTTTTAAAAGACCTGGGAATCTGGTTCAAAGTTTTAAAAATGAATTTGTGTTATCTCAGTGGGAGCATCTAACTAAGCTACATACAGTTCTCCTGAGCAACTGAAACTGCATTGATAATTCCAGCCTCTACTTTTGTGAGAATATGAACATGAAAAAATTAATGACAAACAACATGAAAAAATTAATGACAAACAACAAACTCCCCTATGCTGTTTGTTGATAGAACTATTCTCTGAAATCTGTTAGGTTTCCTCCATATGTGATTATTTCATAGTTTTTAATTTTTCCTCCAATATTCATATATATTATTTCATGTAAACTTACAATAGTTTCCAGCACTACTTGCTATGGTAGATATACCTAATATCTCTTTTGTTTTTAATTTTATTAAAAAAATACAATATTTGATATAAGTTTTAATTTTTTTTCTTCTTATTGTTTATTATAGATTACTAAATTTGCATCCCAGATGTGGCCCCCTCCCTCTTCTCCTATCAATCCCACCCTACCTTCCTCTCCTCCTGCTATACTCCTCCCCTAGTCCACTGATAAGGGAGGACCTCATCCCCTTCTATCTGATGCTAGCCTATAAGGTCTCATCAGGAATGGCTGCATTGTCTTCCTCTGTGGCCTGGTAGTGCTGCTCCCCCCTCAGAGGGAGGCGATCAGACAGCCTGCCACTGAGTTCATGCCAGATATAGCTCCTGCCCCCCTTACTAGGGAACCCACTTGGAGACTGAGTCTATGGCCTATATCTGAGCAGAGGTTCTAGGTAAGTCCTCTCTAAGCATGGTCCTCGGTTGGGGTATTTGTCTCTGCAGGGCCCCAGGGCCCATATTTTTTGGCTCTTTTGGTCTCCTTTTGGAGCTCCTGTCCCCTCCAGGTCTTTCTATCTCCCTCTTCTTTCATAAAAATCCATGTCTTCTGCCCAAATCTTCACTATGAGTCTCAGCCTCTGTTTATAAATAACTATAAGTTTTTTCATGTTCTTCCTGTTTTATTTCCATTTTCTGTTAAATATTAGGAATTAGTGATCTTCTTAGATTTGAACACACTACTCCTCTGTACCTAGCTACATAGTCACACTCGTTGCTTCTTCCAGTTATTGATATGAGAGATTAATGGTGATTGATGACTGCCTTTTAATTACCATGTACTTTTGGAAGAATTCCAATTTGCAATGGTATAAATGCTGAGATGCACACCTCTCTTTAACTCCCTGGAACTCATTTAAAAAAAAAAGGAACACAACACAACAGGACAGCAAGTGATTTTCCTACTCATCTGCAACTCCTGTGACACACAGTGACCAGCAAGACAAGATTGATATCAATAAAGGTGCAGTAGATGGTACCTACATGCTTCTTAATTGAACTTAATGCTCACTAAACAGGAGGGAGATCAGTTGGTACTGGAAACCTAGTCAACTTCCCAGGGCTAGTTGTGATAAGAATCTAAGAAAAGATTCTGCTATCACCACTTGGTTGGACCAGCAAGAATACGAACTACATTTAAATTTCTCTGAAGTGCATCTATCATCCCCCACAGAAGAAGCTTCTATTCAAAGCAAATGAGAGCTACAAGAGAAAACCACATTCAGACACAACTCAGAGACCAAGGGATCATTAGGAGCCCAGTCCTAATGGATAAAAGAGCTAGGGTAACTTTAAAATTCATGAGTACTATGAATTAGAGACAAGAGCAGAGCTTTCTAGAATTCGGGGGTGGGGGCAAGGTTTTAAGTTTGAATAGATAAACTGAAGAAGATACAGGCATAACTAAGCATCAGTTTATATCTCTAAAATCTGATGGAAGAGTTAGTTGACGACGAGCA
Organism: Psammomys obesus; assembly: GCF_907164565.1. Lineage (NCBI taxonomy): Eukaryota > Metazoa > Chordata > Mammalia > Rodentia > Muridae > Psammomys > Psammomys obesus. The sequence goes on from NW_026585644.1 coordinate 27,244,013, forward strand.
GTGAATACATAGAATTTGAACCACTCAATTCAATGTGCCAAGTCTCTTTGTTCCATTGTTTTCTGTAAAACTGCACCAACTGTGACTAAAATCCACAACTGCTGTAATAGCTCAAACAATGTCAAATGCCAAGTAAAGTTCTTGAGGCCAATTCCAACTTTAAATTATTAATGAGGTATTCACAAATAAAAGATCTTAGTTGAATATATATTCATATATACATTTTATATATTTATTCTTAATGTCTCAACATGATGCAAAAGCACCAAAAATCATTCTCAAAGTATGAATCAATATGTTGGTGATGATGGTGGCTGTGGTTTTATGTATGTATATGAGTGTGTGTGTGTGTGTGTGTGTACTCATTGGTATATATTTGTTTCCTCTTGTTTTATATTTCTTCTGTTTCAGAGAAGTGACAACTCTCTTTCCCAAAGGCTATTATAGCAGAAACAGGACTTTGGCCTCTTCTTTATTGTTTGGTAAACAAAGAGCACTATACTTTGTTACTTGGTGAAATTTTTCAGGCTGACTTCCCTTTCAAATATAAAAGCATAAAAGGTTCTCTGCTGCAAGCAGGGTTAACCACTGTTTTCAAAAGCCCTGCCGAGGAGAAAGACAGCTTCTCAGAGGTAAAATGAAAGAAGTATTCCATAAAATGTTTGTGGCCAGCCTCACTGAGGAACTGGTGATGGGCAGGCTCCAGAGTTGGGGCAAAAGGGGCCACAGTGACAGTGGGAACTACTCTTCTTACTGCCATTATGTGGTGCCCCACCTCTCTCCAGAAAAGCTCTACAACAGCTTGGTAGGGTCACACAAGGACTGTGTAGAAAAAGCAAAGAAATAGGAGTAGGAGACAGGGACTCACAAAAGAAAGAATCCAAAGCTGAGTAGCAAGCACATCTAGCACTGGGACTTTCTCAACCAAAGGAAAGAACGATGTGAATTATTAGGTTCTGATCATCAGTAATTATGGAGAGTTCCTTAAGCTTTCTTGGCATTTATCTATTAGATAAAGGTGGGTTATCAATGTGCAGAACTGCATGGTGGTAGTATTTCTGATATCATAAGACCATTGTCTTCAATGATGCCTTTTTCCTAAAGACTTTAAATGACTAATGAGGTATTCACAAATAAAAGACCTTAGTTTTTATGATTTACAGTGCCTCCTTCCTTCCTTTGGGGAACTGAGTTGTAATAACTTGATGCACACTGAAAGACTGTAGAAGATGAAGCCAGAGATAAAAATGATGCCCTCTTATTCAAGGATGTACACTGATGGCTACTAAACCACCAGATGTTAGGTAAGAGTACAGAAGAGAGAAGGAGCCAAACCTGAAGACACCTTGACCTTTTCATAACTATTATTAGACAATAAGAATGCGCTATTTAAGGCATGTGTCTATATGATGGTGACATGGGTTCCCTAAAACACTAATATACAAGTTTCTACAGTAAACATTTTAAGGCTCAAAGCTGCTGCAAATAAACTTCCTCTAGTAGGGAGCATTCCAACCAGGGACCAACCGAGTGGTAGATTTTGAGATAATTAAGAGAAGAATACAGAAGAGACACTTCCCCAAATGGATATGACTTGGAGCATGTGCCCTGTGCTCAACTCCTATAGCAGTGATGTGTGATCCCATGAGGAGAGTCTCATGTTTCTACAGTAAAAAGCTCACATGCTTTCTTTGGTCTTCTACTTTATATTCGTTTTCTTTATGACAAGACTCCAGAGACCAGAAATAACTGGTCCAGGACCAAATTAAATAAAACTTGAAATCTGTCACTTACCTGATCCCCAATTAGGAGAAGCTTTTTCCAGCTCAAGTCATTCTGCTCAATGGTCCCAGCGACTCTTTTTATGACTGGGATGAACTTGGGCCAGTATTTGCTTGGTGTCATATTTATGAGCTTACTTAAGAATCTTTTGTGCACGCGTTGGAAGGCCTTTTTTTTTTCTTGGATTTGCTCCAGAATTGGATTCTTGGGGCACACAGCACAGTGTTTAAGGCCTAAATGTAAGATGTGCCTTTCGGCTGTCTTCTTTTACCTTTTTGTCTGCCTATCCTTCCTCTTCTCAGAGTTGTCCCTCAACCTTGCAACAGCTATCGGTCAACCTCTCTAATAAGCCATACATAATTTTTCTGTTCATTAATAAACCAAACTCTCATAAGTGCTATTTCCCAGTGATTCCAGGGCAGAGGTCTGATCGTCAGGAGATTTAATATTATAGTAGACCTTTGACACCTCTGTGTACGGGTTATGTGTGTCATGTTTGAATGTGTGTCTGCATGAGGTATGTTTATATGAGGTGTTTGTGTGTAGTATAGTTGTGTATATTTATATGGGGTGTACTTGTGTAGGGTGTGCTTGTATAGGCTATGTTTTTCTGTGTTTGTGTGTGTGTTATGTTTATGTGTGTTTGTGGAATGTGTGTGTATTTGTGTGTGTGTTTGAGAAAGAAAGATCTTGAGGGAGAATGGTTTTTAATCTAGTCACATATCTCTAGATTCCAAATATTTCATCCTTTAAAGTAACTTTCTAAAATTTTTGACTGCAAATCTATTCCAACACCCACAAGGTCAAAAGTGAAATTTTTCTCTACATCTTTGCTAGCCGGTCACATAGCTGATGAAGCCATCTGATTTTAAAGTGATCTTTTTCACTTACATGGCTCATAAAATCTTACATAATTCCAATTGACAGACATTCTTTAGCTTATCTAACTAAAACTTCCTTGTCTCCATTCTACTCTATATCCTTTCTGGACACTCTTACATGTGTTGTGTGTACTTACAGCAAAGTTAAATAGAAAGCCAATGGTCTTTTCTTACAAACTAATGCTCCTGTTTCTTTTTTCTTATGCCTGACTAAACTACCTTCAAACACATGTACAATTCTTTATCTCAGACTTTAATCTCCTCTTGCACGTTGCGGATTATGAAATCCCCATTCAGTTAATTTCCACAGAGGTGGTAGAGATCTAGGCTAGACTACCCATACTTTACCAAGTTACATATTGTAAATGGAGGAGTTTAATGAGACAAAAATCCATCATCTCCATGGTGCTAAATATAATGCTAAATATAATTCCCTGTAGATCTAAGAAACAGTAGAGATGGTGTCCACATGTAAAGCTTTAGAAAACAGTCAGGATTGGCAGGAATAAAGGCATGCCACACAGGGAGAAGAAATCCTAGCCAAGAAGACTGGCTCCCATGTCAGCCCTTACATAGAAAAAGGAGCCTTCAGAGGTTGGCACTGTTGTGCATACTGAGAGAGGGGAGTTATTTTTGCTTCTACATGTGATTTTTATTGTATTCTGTTCCCTATTATTTAAACTTACATCCCCATAAATTTATGAGAAAGTTTTTTGTTAAGAGGTACCTAGTCTATAAAAGTGTCAGATATGTCAAAGATGGCTAAGATAGGAATTGTGGGTGGGACTGTGATATCTTTGCAGGAAGCACTGATGGCCAGAAAAAGGTTACACAAACAAGCATTTGACTCAGAGATGCTCTGTAGAACTCCACTGAAGTTATTGTATTACACAATCCCATGATTTGTTCATGTTTTGTTGTAGCCTTGCATGTTCTCAGAAACTGTTCTATTTGAACAACATAAGGGGAAGCAATGGCAAGACTCATAAGCTTGTTTGATGATAAATGAAGTGGCTTATCCCAAAGCACACAGAATAATAATAGTAGAGAATAGCCTATGATTCCTGAACTCTTGATCTTGCTTGTTCTGTGCATATGGGGGAAGAAGGAAAAGAAGGTAAACTTCCTGAATTATTCTGGTGATTGCTATGTAACCCTTTTTTCACCAGCCATCACATGCCTAGAGAGCATATTCAGAAAGATGTGACAACCTGTATTTTATTCAAAGCAATAAAACCTCCTGTATTGTCCCACCATATTGAGAGCCTGAATTACAGCTCCACTTACTGAATTATATTTTGTAATTGCCATCTGCCATTTCCTCCTTCCAGCTTTCCTATGTTCCCAACATGTTTCCTTCTTCCCACCCAACTTTATGATTTTTTTTAAAAGAACTAAACCACCAAGTCCAATTAGTGCACATACTCACATATGTTTGGCGTCAGCCATGAGAACATCAGAAATGTACTAATAACACCCAAAGAAAAGTGACTCTTCCTCTGTAGTCCATAAAGTGCCTGGCATTTGTTCCTCAGCTGAGAGGGGGTATTCTCATGCCTTTCCCCACCCTTGAGGGAATTTTGAAAACTCTTCATCATGTGGCCACTTCCTATGGGTAACCACAGTTACCATGAGTTTGTGTCATGTATGTAACAAATATGCTATGTCCAGAGGCCAGAACTTCATATCCTCTTATATTCTTTCTTACATTCTGGTCTTACATTCTTTCTGCTCCCTCTTCAGCAGTGTTTATTGAGCCTTGTATGTTGGGGGGTAGGGTGAGATAGAAGTCCCATCTATCATAGCTGATCATCCATAGTTGCTTATTCTTCTAATTTTAAACCATTAGTGAATCTCTGCATTAATCACTATTCTCCTCAGTGAGAAGCTTCTCAATCTATGGAAACACAATTAATATTCAGCAGGGAATTTGGCAATATGATTATTTAGCAAAACAACATCATTAGGTTCTCCTCTAGAACCTATGGCTTCTCTAGCCAAGAAATTTGCCTATATTTACAGTACCAGGCATAATTTCCTCCTATGGACCAATCTTCTTTTATTCTTAGTGAGGTCATCTAGATCCCAAAAGGCAAGCATCACATGTCCTTTCTCATATGAGAGTGTGGGCTTCAAATATTTTACTTTGAATTCTTAGCCTGGAGTACATGCAAACTAGTAAAAGGCCAGTGAGGATGAGGATGAACTAGGGGTGGAGATGAAAGCAGACAGGAAGATTACCAGTGGCAAAGATCCATGTAAATAGCAGAGTGATGCAGATAAGGAAATGAAGATATAAGGGAGAGTTAGTCAAAATGAAGCATGCAAGACAAATCTACCTAGTAGCCTATGCTCATATAATCCAAATTAAAAATGTAATAAAAGAGAATGAAAAGTAGATGTTATATAAAAGTGCAGTGGGTCATAAGGAATACTGGGACCTAAAGATTTTAAGTGGGAATGGAGGCAAGGAGTAGGGAAGATGAGAGGTAGGAGGTAGATGATTAACCCAAACTGAGGATACAAGAAGAAGCCTTATGGAACCTGATTGATAAGCCAATTAAAGCATTTAAAACGAGTTTGAGGAGCATAACTCGCAGAGACTAAAAAACAAAAACAAAAACAAAACAGACAAAAAAAAACAACCCAAAAAAACAAAAACAAACTTCTCCCAGAACATATATGTGTGTGTGTGTGTGTATATATATATATACACACACACACACACACACACACACACACACACATATATATATACACACACAAATATATATACATGTATTTACATATATATACATGTATTTACATGAAAATCACAGTGCCAGGCTCAGGTTACCTCCCTATTAGTTAATGGTAAAGGACCCCTCACAAGCATCCGTACAAAATAAGCTCCTGCCATTGTTCTTGGTTGCACATCATAACTAAATAATAAGACCCTATTTCTGAAGGCACCACACACCTCCTTTATAGGACATAAAGCAACACCTCTTAATCTGATTATGAAGCTTTCTCCGTACTGAATAGCTTTCATAATAGTCAAAAATGTTGTGCAGGATATTGAGGCAGTAGAGACTTCAGTGGTCTTATTCAGTTCTGGACCCTTCATGGTACAATACTGACTTGCCAGGCAATTCTTTTCCACCAGTCCAATAAGGACAAGCCTGCTTATACTGGTAACCAACCACTCTTAAAAATGAATCCCTCAATTAGGTATTTTTGTATTATTCTCTTCATAAGACTGTGAATATAGCCTCTATGAGAGAATAATGCTGAATTCCCATGAAAGGTCAAAGGCAGAAACCAGAGTAAGATTAGAGGCCTCTACTTTCCACTTATATGTGTGAATTCTTAAAACACACATGTTACATTGCCAGTTGGGAATGCCTCCACCTGTCTAAATACATATTACCGCACATTGGCATCAATCTCTATTAACATAATATTCGCCATTATGGGACCATTACAACATCATCCCACTCACAAGTGTGCCACAGAGCAGAATGTCACAGACACCTCAGCACACTGAACGCTTAAGTCAAATGGAAAGTTGAAAACACCTTCTGCAGGCAGCCACTGGCATTACTTCATATTTATATTAGCTTGGCTAATCTAACACAGTGAACTTTTTCCCTAAGAAAATGTAAAGAGAGTATTTAACTTGAATTTTTTATGTAGTAAGCAGCTGTCTAAAGTCTTAATTCCTGTTTGCAGTAGAGTAAGTGGCAAATGCAACCAGGAAGAAAAAAAGAAAGAACAGTTTCCTGTGTGCTGGGGAGGTCAGCAGGCTGTGGAAAAGCCATATACAGTATTTCCAGGAAAGTGTTCCTACAGATCCCAATAGAACTACTTACCTCTTGGGTAGAAAACGATGGCCATGCATTTCTTGATACACTTGTCTATGCAAGTGAGAAAAGTTCTTGCAACCAGGAGACAGAAGGAAAGATAGAGAAAATAGCCTCAAAATGTTACAGTATAGGAGAAACCCTGACTGAAGAACTCTATCTGGTTCTAAGGTCAACGCATGACCAGTGTGCACCTCATGCTCATATCTAAGGAACTTGGAAAGAATTAGGGCAGGTGGTGGGGCTATGAAGTATCAATATAAACCTTTCATTCCTCCAACCACTTAGACTAACCATGTGCTGCCTGTGTGTCCTTTTGTCAATTCAAGTCTGGATAACTACAAAGCTGACATGGGGTTATGTTATTACTTCTGAGATTAACTGTCATAGAAATTCAGCTAGAAGTATAAACATAGTTTGCATTCATCTACATTTTTATGTTATTTAAATGAAGTGATCTGCTAGAAAGAAAAGTCAATGAGAGAGCATGAGCCTTGGGTAGCTGTCTTTGTTTGAGTATGTTTTTGACAGATATTACACAACTCTTGTGTCTCATAGAGGATGACAGTAATTTTCTCATAATTTTTCTTGAAAGTCAAAAGCTAAAGTTAGAAGTTAACAGTAAAAAAATGAATTATTCTTTAAACAATATAATACAGCAACTATTTACATTTTATATTACTTATTAAACCTAATACAGAGTAATAACAAGATGTACATAGGCTATATGCACACACTATATTGTTTCCTTCAAGCATCAACAGCTTTGGGCATCTATGTAATCCTAGGGCCAATTTCCATCTATACCAGGAAGCAGCTGTATCTGATGGGTAAGTTGCTTATAAGTACAGAGATGAGTGACAGCTAGTTTTCAAATGCCACTTCTTCCTGTAATGTGCTGCTTTGGGTGTGTTCTGCACAAACTTTTGCTACAGCTTAATTCAGTATGACTGACTCACTTTACCAATTGCATCACTTGTCCTTATGACTTCAGGTATATATTCTAGTGTTTTGATAAATTCGTTGATTTGAGCAATACAAACCCCTTAGGATTTCTTGCTAATTAGGAGGTGGCCATTTCTTACTAGCTTTATATGTGTCATGTTTGATTTCCATGCTTTTTTCCTTTTTTCTTCATTTTTGAGATTATAGTTTGATTTTCTGAATAAATTTTTATTCTTTTGGAAAACAACAATAATTAGTGAGAGTAAGGCGCCTCACCATAAACAAAAGCAACATGTGGCAATCCCAGCAGCTTGTCTTTCTCTGAGGAGGCAGACACTTGGTGATGGAAGGCCTTGCCAACTTCAAGAACAGAGTCTCAAACTGAAAAAGAAGCAGATGTGAAAAACACCTCCTTGAGAATTGTCCTAGGGATTCAGAGCTATATGTCACAAGATTTCTTCCACGGTGGCTATAGGGTCCTGGCAGGAGCCAGAACTCAGAGAGCTCATTCTTTATCAAACAAGGGTCTCCACCTTTGGCGTCTTGGCTTTTGAGGTAGACAGATGTTTGAGATTAAAACTCAGAGTATGATACAGAAATTGTCCCATTGGTGGTTGTTAGACATGTGTGAAATGAATGATCAAAATGACTGACCTTAATAAAGAACTTCGCAAGACAATCCTCCAGCACGTTCTGAATTGAGACTCCCGGGTTTTCTCTGACTCTAACGTAGTGTTGCCAAATGTCTGCACATAATCTCAACTGTGTCTAGTGAGTGCCACTTATTGTCAAAGTTTATATTGTCATGGGAATTTGGGGCGGGGACAGGATGCCATTGATGAGATACTCAACATATATAAGACTTGATCAGGTTTTCTTTTATTGGTAAGATTTTAATAATTTAATAAGAAAGAAAAGGATTCTTTAACAAGGGAAATTGTATTCTAAATTTTATTTTCCTTTTGTGCGCAATTGTGTTGAACTTGAGTAGATTATATAGAAATTGAGCTGTAAAGTGAAAATTCCTTGTACTCTTCCCATGATAAGAACAAGTTTGAACAACTTGTCCCCGATATCAATAAACGTATCCAGAGAGGGTGGAGATCTCATAACATAATGCTGCGTGTGGTATATTGGGGAATCAAATACTGGTTATTGTTAAAACTTTATTCTAGTTGAGATGTTTTCTCTGCAGTTGCACTGTATTTGCCATTGTTTTGGTGAGTGTGTGCTTCTGTGTGCAGGTGGGTACATGTGTTTAGGAAGGCACTTAAGAAGGCAAGAGGTCCCCCTCACTATGGGAAACCAATTGGTTACTGAGCTACCACAGGCTACAGGAACTCAATGACTGGCTCTTTGGCCTCCCCACCCCCCAAGGGAGGAGCAGTCCTGTTAGGCCACAGAGGAGAGCTCTGCAGCCAGTCCTGAAGATACCTGATAAAAACAGGATCAGATGAATGGGGAGGAGGTCCCCCCTATCAGTGGACTTGGAAAGGGGCACGGTGGAGAGGAGGAAGGGAGGGAAGGACTGGGAAGGAATGAGGGATCGGGACACAGCTGGGATACAGAGTTAATAAAATGTAACTGATAAGAAAAAAAATAAAATTCAAAAAAAAAGAAGGCAAGAGGTCAAACTTAAGGGCTCCTCAGGAGCCATCCACATGGTTTTGAAGTGGACTGGCCATTGAGCCACAGAGATCTGCTTACCTCCACCTCCTCTGTGTTAAGATTAGAAACACTCACCATCATTACCAGATTTGTAAATGAGAATCTTAGGTATTGTGTCCAGGTCCCCACATTTGTACAACAAGCACTTTACTGACTGAGCTCTATCCTCAGGCTCCAGTTGTTCTGTTTTATAGAGGAGTCATACAATGTTGCAAACACTCAACAAGAATCTGCTATGCAAGCCATGTCTATCTCTCATTCTTCAGCAAAGGAATAATATGGGATTGTGCTACAAATTGGGATGTGAGGTATTTGATGTCCCCTGGTGTGAAAAGGCATGAGTATCACTGTAGCCTAGAGGATTTCTTGACTACCTATAGCTGAATGCTTAGAATATTTTCTAGTTTAAAAAGTGAAAATGAAGCCAATGTCATGGCTTAAGTCTGTTGGTCCAATATTTGAGGGCTGAAGCAAGAGGATTGTCATGAGTTTAAGGCTAGCCTTGGGTATGTAGTGAGTTCTAGGCCAGCCTAGGCTATAGAGTGAGACACTGTTTTAAAAAGCAAGCAGATAATAAACTAAAGGTCTATATTCATTTCATAGTCTTCTTAACAGCAAGCCTTTATTTAAGTCTCCTCACACTACAGAGAAGCGAGAAGACAAATCCCTTAGACAGTGTGGATTGGTTTCAGTTCTATCCTGGAGAAAGAAGAAGACATGCACACACAGAGCCCAGATTGCTATGGTAAGTAGTACACAGAGATACGTACAATGCATTGGGAAAAGAGAGAAAGCCATTATCACTTCTTCAAGCCAGGAGGTTCAAGATGAAACGTGTCTGCAGATTCTTCCCTGAAGTCCATTTTCTCAAAAGAAGAAAGAATTAAATAATGAGAAAAAAAGAGTAGGAGAGAAATAGAGAGGGAAAGGAAGGAGAGGGAAAAGAAGACAAGAAAGAAGGGAAAGGGAAAGAACAAGAGAGGAGAGAAGAAGAAGGAAGGAGAGGAGAGGGAGAGAAAGGAGAAAGAAAAAAGGAAGGAGGAGAGAGAGAGGGAGGAAGGGGAAATGAGGAAAAGAGGAAAGAAGGAGAGGGATAAGAGAGAAAAGAAAATAGGAGAGAGAGACAGAGAGAAGAGACTCTTTTGCAGAATTTCCATGTAAAAATGCCCAGAAATCTGCTTCTGGAGCCTTGGAATGCTGACTGTGGTTTTAGATGATTTATTTTATGTCCCTGTGACACAATTCAGACATCTGTAAAATACAATAAAATAGCCCACTCCAGGTCCTTACACAATCTATGAAATGTTGAGAGCCATAGGCAGAAGTTCTGAGGAAAATCTTGGCTGGATAAGTCTGAGGACAGCCACTAAGCTGCAAAATAAGGTCTTTTCTAACCATAGATATAATCCAGACAGGCCTGTGTGTGAGCTGGAGCAACCTCTCTGTGTAGAAATGCTTCAGTAGGACAAACAAGAATAACATCGTTATCAAAGTAAAGGGATAACTCATCCAACATACATAGGGTAAATGGAATCCATATGGAAGAAAGGGTAAGCATAACACCATTCATGAAAAGTCTTATTACCGTAGGTCAGAAGATCAGAAGTTCAGTTTGCATCACCTTAGAAGCCATATAATCTGGTCAAGGTCCATCATTTCAATTTCCAATCAATCTTGTAAGTCCAATACACATAGTAGGTGATAAATAAAATAAGGGATGATGGTTGAGAAAGTTAAACTAGACAATGTATGTACATATTGTTTGTGATATTTGAGGCACTGTGTGAATGGATGATTGATACTTTTTTAAAGTTATTTTTTATTAATTACAGTTAATTCATTTTGTATCCCTCTGTAGCTCCCTCCCTCATTCCCTCCCAATCCTGCCTATCCTCCCTCTTCTCCTCCCATGCCCCTCACCGAGTCCACTGATAGAGGAGGTCCTCCTCCCCTTCTATCTGACTAGCCTATAATGTTCTATAACTCACTCTGAATCCTTGAAGACAATTATTTCAACAGGACCATTGGGGCTGAGATTGAATATTGACCTTGGGTAAAAGTTGCTTCCCCTGAGCAGATTAGACCAGCTAGAATATGCAGCAACAGAATGGATACCATGGAATCCTTAATTATAAGTGCACATGTACCATGTATCCCTGTGCATGCTATAGATGTAATGTGTGGCCATCAATGGGGTGCTAACACAGTATAACTTCATATGAAACACCAAAAAAATAAAAATAAAATAAAATCTTTCTTCTTGTTGCCTGTTTTAATTTAATAATTTTTTTTTCACAGCCAGTTCATCTGAGCCAAAAGGAAGGCAAGAATTTTCCACCTTGCTGCTTAACTGGCAGTCTGACATTTGGCCCTTTGCACCTCTCCAAAGTTTGGCCACAATGACTAGCCTTATTCACGCCAGGCAGCATTAGCGCTTTGTTAACACTGAGCGGTGGCACACAGCATAAAGTCTCTCTGTGGTTACCATGTGACTTCATGCAGCTGACATCTGAGTAAAGAAAGTGCCAGAGAAGGTCTGGGCAGTTCTTTATGAGCTAATGGGTGAGGGGAACAAGAAGAGCCTGGCTTCCTGTGGTTTCAGGAGAGATTAGTGGGTAGCTACAGATGCCTCCCTGATAGAATGTGCTAGGACAACTGGCTACAGACAAGTTTAAATACTAATAGATTATCTGTGGAAGGGGGGATGTGTTGGTGATGGATGAGAAAAGCAAGTTTTCAAAATAATGGACCACCTTTCCCAACCTCTACCTGTCCGCAGTCTTACTGTCCTTAGCTTTTTCTAAAATCTTTCATAATCTAACAATCACTAGCTATGTCAAGATGTGTTGGGGGGGGGACTAACTGAATTGCACCACTCTGGGAGAATTTGCCTGGAGCAAATAGTTATTTTTTTCGTGCCTTACATACTGTTCCTCTTAAGACAGTCTGTGGGTATCTGAGACGTTTGCACCTGTTATCCACACACCAGAGAAGAGAACCAAATGCTCTCCACAAGTTTGGAATGTCATATGCAACTGAGTGAATAATGCTGATTATTTGTATTTGCTACAGAGAAAGAAAATCCACTGGTTCAGAGAAATAGTTTATTATGTCCAGATTTCTCCATGGAATTTTCCAGAACTCCACAGGAGTTACCACAGGCTGTCCACGTGTGTCTTGTGCTCTACATTCTGTCTAGTGAAACCTCCTTTCATGCTGGACTCCATCATCTGAATAGAGCCTAAGGGCATGCTGCTTCTTTTATTCTGTCTAGGTTTAACAAAAACAACATAAAAAAAAAAAAAACCTGAAAACTATGCTTTTCCAAAACTGGTTTTCAGTGGCTTCTGATGAAATTGGGGAAGGGTGACTCTCCCTTTTGCCATCTCTCTTGTGCCTCCAGCCTGAACATATCTGATGAAAGGGATGGAAGTCTTCATGTTTCCCTCTATCCTCTCAACTAAGCTTCTTAAATTCCTCATGGACACAAAGATCACATCAGCACTATGGACAGATTAGGGCACGTAATTGCTTGTTGTGGAGGGTTCACCTGCTCATTGCATGGCACTTAACAGCATCTCACCCCTGTTACTCCGAGCTACTTTCTTCTGCTCCCTTTCTACCTCTGTAACAACTGAAAACTTCCCAGACGGCACTAGACATTCTTCTGGAGGACACCACCACTCCAGCTCAGTAACCAATAAACGAAAAAGATTTTACTAAAGGTCTGCGCTCGGGAATTTGGGAATAAGTGGTGCAGATTATCTTATACTGATAGAATTTCAGATGTGTATCTGCTTAATGACCTTGGAGATCCTGGAGTCACTTAAGGAAAGTAGCACCTTCTTCGGAAGCGATGCAGCCATCAGCTGGCTTATCAGAATTATGTAACTGGGATCTATCATAACCCCAAATCACAAGTACTTGGCCCAAATCAGTAGCAGTGTCAGGTGTAAAACCTCCTATTCATTGGAATTCTGGGCCGATATAGTCCCTTAGGATAACTGAATTGTTGTCCAAGAGTCAGAAGGGTTATTCTCCATTCCTCATATGATGAATTTTCAAGCTCAAAATATATATAGCTATAAACTCTAGCACCTTAGAAGCCAGTATCTGTATACATAAGCTCATACAATTTGCAGTCCTACCCCGAAGGTGATGTCATCAGTCAAGGCACATACTCTACACCTCGCTTCCTGTGGTAGGATTTACACTTTCTTGGAGAATTTTGAGTTGGCAAAGAATGCTGAAATGGAGCAACAGAGACCCAGGGCAAGCACAAACTATTCTTTAAGAGTAAAACCCCATTCCTGTGTGGTTTGCCATCAGCCAAAATGTGAATGCTTCAGCACTTTTTGTGCAGTGTAGAATCATTTAACACAGTATGAGGGAAGGATCCTTTAAATAGAATGAGAGTAAATGACTATTGCAGCAAAGCTGCAATAGCTGGCTAATGAGCTTTAGCTTGTGGCAGAGCAGGGATCTGGCAGACTTGAACAGCTGAGTGAAACTCAATATTAAGTCTACTGATTGGCTGGGATTCGCCAATCATAGCAAACAAGAGACATAAATGGAGATCTCTGACTTGAGAATTCCTTTTAAAAAACTCAGAATAAAGATTTTATTTTCTGGTTTTCTTCCAGAAAAGGTGTTTTTTAAGAAAAAAAAAGGAAAAAAAATTTAAAAAATCAAGTTGATATATGCAGATAGTCATTTGTATTATTTTACTGTGTGTTATTTATGGCCTGTTCATTTATTGGGACTAAATTCTCAAATCTATTAAATTTGCACTGCAGGTTTACTTATAATCATACTGACCCTGTTGCTCTTGCAGAAATTGAAAATGTGGAATAATGTAACCTAAATCTTTAGAAGTTATTAAGTTCCACCAAAGATTTACCTTCTTAAGCTTAGCCTCAAGAATACAGTTCATTTATTAATATCTGCAAATACTTCATTCTTTTCTCCAGTTTGAGGACAACACTCTCATTGCAAAACAAAACTTCAGTCTAACACAAAATCCAAAGGCATTCATTCCATTTCTCTGGCCCTGAGATCACCCTACCGTCCCTCCCCCAAAATCTCTCATTGTAAAGTATGTCTTTTGCAAATCTATGGCTTTGGGATTATGTGACTCAGTTGGAGAAACACATTCTTTCTTGGCCATGAAAGCTGGGCATAAATCACACAGAGGGGAGTTTATGCAAAACCATGAAGTTAAAGATTAACACTCCTTACCGAGGAGTGCATCATGGGAGATGTAACAACACTTGCTGTCTCTTTAATCTCAATGAAAACAAAAATGCTATGTCTGAGAGGCAAAGGCAGTCACTACACAATCTACAGAATAGCCATCAGATAGTTTTGCATGAACTCAGCACATAGTAGTATAATTTCAGTCATATATCTCTTCCATCAGAACCTAAAAAGAAAAAAATTCAACATGAATCAGAAAATCTCTTTTCAAATTTAAATTGAATTTAGTATATGTGCTTACTTTGGCAGCACATATACTAAAATTGAAACAATACAGAGATTAGAACAGATCCTGTGCAAAGATGACATGCAAATTTGTGAAGCATTCCATACTTTTTTAAAAAAGTGAAATTAGTCAAATATCAACAGAGCTTTCCTTTTGAGATATAGTGCCTGGGCTAGATTCTTGACTGTTTTCATGAATGATGTAGTCCATTTTTGATTGTTACTGGTGAAGTCTTACTGAGTGAGATCCTTCAAAAACTTTAGATGCTCTCTTGCCCAAACATATCCTCCATTCTTGTCCAATACTATGTAGTTAATATGGTTTTGTAACAACAATTTTGTTTTATTTTCAACATCTTTGAAAATTTTATCAAGACGAGTTGACTGGCAATACTGGTATGGATCTATTTTTAGCCTCATCCAAAATAATAATAATAATAATAATAATAATAATAATAATAATAATAATAATAATAGTCTTTTCTACCCCTGACCTCCACAACACTTACTATGCTGTCTTGGGGTTATCCCCGGGCAACTTAGCCTTCTGCTTTGATCTAGAACCTGTTCCATGATATCACTTTGCTTTCTATTTATCTATCACCTATCTATCTATCTATCTATCTATCTATCTATCTATCTATCTATCTATCTATCTATTATCTATCTATCTATCTATCTATCTATTATCTATCTATCATCTATCTATTTATCTATCTTCAGAGTTGACAGAGTTGAGTGCAGCTTGATCTCTACATATGTCTGATTAAAGGGTGGATGAGTGAGTGACAAAATGAATGGGACATGAGCATTGCACTGCAGGAGCTAAAGAAAATTCCAAAAACATCTATAGGGTTTACCAAAGGTGAAAATCAGACAATAATGGAAAACTTTGGGCTTTTCATGTTTCAGGGAATAATAACAAGAGAGAGCCCAACCAGCTAAGAAATGTGCTTGAGAGGGGATGTGTGCCCAACTCACAGTTCTTACAAATTTATGGTTTTTAAAAGATATCTCTGGTAATTTTCCAAAACAAACAAACAAACAAACAAACAAACAAACAAACGATTCAAGTACTACATGTTAAAGAAATTTCTGTCTATCTAGGGAGAGCAGGTGAATACCTTCAAAATGTCATCAAAATACTAAGTGACCCAGGGAAGAAAGTACTGGCTGTTTTGTATCTTTGTTAAAGCAACCTGTGAAAAGAAGTCTTTGAAACCATTGTTAATCTTTTGTAGAGATATGAAGGAACATTTGCCAGGTAAAGCACAGTGTTTCTGTTTGAAAGGATTTGGTAAGATAATTCTGTGTCTACTATGTTTTTAGTTTGCATTTTTCATAAAGACAGTGCATTCTAAACTCATCTTCTTTTCTTTTTTGTCACCTAGCAAGAGGTAGAACTTAGTAACTCACTCATGTCTAGAAAATGCCTCAGACTTGAGATTTATACATTTTATGTTTAATTATTTCATACTCAAGTTGATCTGTATGTTCTTGCATTTCTTCTGCTTGATTTTATTGTTATTTCTAATAGATGTTATCTTATTATTTGACCATGTGCCTGTAAGTTGACACAAATGTATTTGAAGTAAAGAAGTAAAATAATAGAAAAATTTTATAAGAAAAACAATAAGCAAAATATTTCATAACCACTGTGACATGGCCACTCACCATAAACAATCCATTCACAAAAAAATGTCAGATTTGACCATACAATGTAAACATCATTCTTGCTCACACTAAGCTCAAGAATAAAAGTTAGACTGAGTCAGAACAATGGACTTGAACTCAGAAGAACCAGGAAAGCAAAATTACAGAGAAAAAAGTACAGAACGAAAAGTTAGATGAATCTAGTTGACAATCTTTGCTATTACTTTCTGTTAACTTTTGATTTCCGTTTTCTCGTGTTGCAAGAAATAACATGATGCTTTGCTAGCCTCACAAAGCTGGTACTGAAGATGGATGAGTTTTCTGGAACAAAAAAAATAATACATTACTGTACTGAGGTAGAAAACCACACCCCAGTTATTATTTGGTCCTTTCAGTGAAATTTCTCAATGAGTAATACCATTTTCTTTCAGTTATGTTTATGACAGGGGAAATATGGCCATTACATAAATGTACCTTACACTTTTTGGATGATCTCTCAGATTGCTACTGAAGTTGGTGAGTTCCTCCTTTTTGGAGCCAAATGGGTGCATTAGTCAGCTGCCAGCAGCTACCACCCTATGCACAGAAGGCCCCTCTGTCTATCAGCCTTGGGATTTGGCCACATGGCCACAGGAGCAGCCAGGGAGGAGGAAAGGGTGGAGTGAGGCCAAAATCCAAGCCAGGCATTGCAGCTTCAATCCTTCACTAGCTAGTGAGGTCATTTTCCATACGGTCTCTGTTTCCACTACAGTCAATGTTTCTTAAAAGTTGAGCACAACCGGATTCATCAGATGAGGGCCTCCAGGTCAGTGAAATAGTATTTGCCATGCTGACGCTGTTAATTTCAACTGTAATTCTTGTCAGTGTGAGAATGAATGTTGAGACCAAGGTTACCCTTTGCCCTTCATATTTATTAGCTTCATATGCACAGAGAAGACAAACCCAGGATCCAGAGAAGTTATGCCATAAAATGTAAGATGCAGAAGGCATGTTCAGAATTTGCTTGGGTAGTATCGATGTTCTACCATGGACACACTGTATGGCTTTGCTTCAAAATTCTTTTTTATTTATTACAATTTATTCATTTTGTATCCCAGCTGTAGCCCCTCCCCTACCCCACTTCGAATCCTGCCCTTCTTCCTTCTTCTCCTCCCATGACCCTCCCCAAGTCCACTGATAGGGGAGTTCCTTCTCTCCTTCCATCTGACCCTCGCCTATCAGGTCTCATCAGGACTGGTTGCATTTTCTTCCTCTGTGGCCTGGTAAGGCTGATCCTCCCTTCTAGGGAGGTGATCAAAGAGCCAGCCACTGAGTTTATGTCAGAGACAGTCCCTGTTCTCCTTACTAGAGGACCCTTTATGACACTGACCTGCCATGGGCTACATCTGTGTAGGGGTTCTAGGTTAGCTCCATGCATGGTCCTTAGCTGCAGTATCAGTCTCACAAAAGACCCCTGTGCCCAGAATTTTCGGTTCTGTTGGTCTCCTAGTGGAGCTCCTGTCCCCTCCAGGTCTTTCATCTCCCCCTTTTTTCATAAGATTCCCTGCACTCTGCCCAAAGTTTGGCAATAAGTCTCAGCATCTGCTTCAATACCCTGCTAGGTAGAGTCTTTAAGAGGCCCTCTGGGAAGGCTCTGTCCTATTCCCTGTTTTCTGTTTTTTTCTGTCTTCCAGTGTCTATTTCATTTGCCTTCCCGAATGAGGACTGAGCGTCTTACCCAGGGTCCTCCTTCTTGCTTAGCTTATTTTAGTGTATAGATTTTAGTATGTTTATCCTATATTATATGTCTAATATCCACTTATAAGTGAGTATATACCATGTGTGTCTTTCTGCTTCTGGGATACCTAACTCTGGATGATCTTTTCTAGTTCCCACCATTTGCCTGCAAATTTCATGATTTCCTTGTTCTTAATTGCTGAGTAGTATTCTGTTGTGTAAACGTACAATTTCTGTATCCATGCCTCAGTTGAGGGACATCTAGGTTGTTTCCAGATTCTGGCTATTAAGAATAAAGCTGCTTGTGGCGTTCCTGTCCCCTCCAGTTCTTACTATTTCGCACTTCTTACGTAAAATTCCATTCACTCTGTCCATCAGTTGTCCATCAGGCTCAGCATCTGCTTTGACAGTCTATACTGCAAAGGCTTTCAGAGGCCCTCTGTGTCAGGTTCCAAGGTTTGATGTAGCCCATGGCAGTTCAGTGTCCAAGTGGGTTACATAGTAATGAGAAGAAGGACTGCCTCTGACATAATCTGATTGGCCTGCTCTTTGATCACCTCCCCCTGAGGGGGAAGCAGCCTTACCAGGCCACAGTAGAGGACAATGCAGCCACTTTTGATGAGAACTGATAGACTAAGATCAGAAAGGAGAGGAGAACCTCCCCTATCAGTGGACTTGGGGAGTGGCATGCATGCAAAAAGGAGAGGGAGGGTGGGATCGGGAGGGGAGGAGGGAGGGGCTTATGGGGGGATACAAAATGAATAAAGTGTAAGTGATAAAAAATTAAAAAATAAAAATAAAAAAATAAAATTAAAATTAAAAAAATAAGTAAAACAAAAAAAACAAACAAAAAAAATAAAAAAAGAATAAAGCTGCTACAACATGGTTGAGCAAATGTCCTTGTTATATGCCTGAGCATATTTTGTATATATGCAAAAGCATATTGAATACATGCCTCCCTCCTCTAAACATAGATACTACTATAAGCCCATTGATAAAGTATGATCATTTCTTGAATCACTGGA
Organism: Psammomys obesus; assembly: GCF_907164565.1. Lineage (NCBI taxonomy): Eukaryota > Metazoa > Chordata > Mammalia > Rodentia > Muridae > Psammomys > Psammomys obesus. Next base: position 27,263,006 of record NW_026585644.1, read on the forward strand.
TTCAAATTATTGGGTGTCCTTTTTGATAAAACAAAACAAAAAAAAGACTTTGACCTTTATTCCATTTAGTATACAAAGTGATTACTATAAAAATTGATAAATGTAAAATGTAGAACAATAACTCACTTAAATCTTAATAAAGAAGTAAATATATCATAGAATTATGGAGAAGAAAATTCTATCAAATCAATGGATATATTAAAAAATTGGATATACATTCAGAGAAGAGTGAAAACTTACCTACTCTCTTCTTTAAAATCAACTCAAAACAGATTAAAGACTTAGAAATAAAACCTGAAATTTTAAATTAGAACACAAATGAGGAGTAAAATCACTGATTTTTGGAAAACATTTGGATATTACACAAAAATATAAACAAAAAATGGTAAATTATATTACAGTAAGCTAAGAAAATTTCTGCATAATAAAATGATATATTGGTAGATTCAAAATACAATATGTGAATTAGGGAAAGTATCTACAGATTGTGTCTTTCTTAAAACCATCCTCATTCACTTTGGGAAAGCCAAACACCTATCTGTGTTCAGGATTATAGAAGGTATTCAGAGATAGGAACTTCCCTGTGGTAGCTTTCATCTAACGTCTACATATGCTCCATGAGTTTAAATGATGCTCACATAGGAGATCTTCTATGCTTGGAGGTTTTGTCTAACCAGTTCATGTTAAATTAATAAACCCTAGGGTTATAGTGTCAGGATGTGGAACTGCTGGCACAAGGACTGGCTCGCTAGACTGGGAGGAGTGAGCTTATATCAGAGACTCAAAGGAGCTCATTTGGGTCTCCTAATCCATGAGCACTCATCACAATGGTACTGTCTATAAATATGAAAGTATGCCCTGTAAAGACACAGATCACCTTGTAGCCACATTTCCTAGCCTCTAAATCACTGAAAACAAAATTCTGGTTTTTAAGCCTCCTAGGCCTTTTGTTACTGTAGTCCAACTGGAGGAAGGCAAAATTTCTCTTATATGTAGATAAAACGATGAGGGCTCTGCAATGCATGCTGGCTGAAGGAGAACTGCAGAGAGCCCAAGAACTCTAAATTTCTGCAGATGGATGAGGAAGTACAAACACTACTCACAAGGAGTGCACACAGCTAGAGGCAGTAAAGTTAAAAATTAACCCACCCAACATGCACTGCTCAAAGGTCTTGCTGGCCAAGAGTGCAGGCCACTGATCTCAGTGGGAAAGGTTTCTGAAAATGGGCATGATTTAAAAGAAACATCCCCTTTTAGAATTATACAGAAGTGAGTATGATTCCTACCTCTCTGTGTAAATCTTTCTGCTCAGGAATTATAAAAGTCCTTAAACTTTTCCAGTTTTCTCCTTGGTGTAACACAGATAGCTACGTGGGATTTTTATTATTTTTTTCTTTTGGATAATTAAAAGAAGCACAATATGAAAAATTTCAATGGCATAGTATGGGTTGAATAAATAATGGTGCTCGTATTTTCCTGTCCTTACTGGGGTACAAAGCTTTCCCTGTTTGGATGCATTTCTAGTCCATGTAGCCCTGGGAAAATCCAGCTGTATTTAGAAACCTGGTCATATACAAATGAGGTGAACAGGAACATGAAACAGGCACTGTTCTCTAAGGAGAGACTAGGATGTGTTCAGATCTATACAACAGAAGACCAACTCTTCTTGTTACACCCTTTCTATAGCCAGGACCCATGGGCTACTTGAGTGGGTTCTTGAAAGGGTAACTTTTGTCTCTCCTTGCAGATAAAGCTTCTAGAAATACCATCACAAACAGCCTCAACCATGGGACACGTTGGATCCTGAGGCATCACCATCCTCAGAGACTCTGTCTCCTATCAACTTTCAGTCAGAATCTGCTTTTGCAAAGCAGCTCATCGCCCTTCCAAGAGTCTGGGCTGGTACATGGGCAGGCATGTGGAGTCAGAGGTGTGGGTGGGTTGCACTTCCGTCAAACATGCAACTTCAAAGTCTCTGAGGGTGTCATCTGGCATGGAAACGAGTCAGGAACAAGTGGAACTGTGCTGGAATTTCCAGTTATAAAAGGTCCCATTCAGAGCTTCATGCTCTATTACACAAGAAGAGAACAAGGAGATGTTTTATGCCATTAAGAGCCCTTGAGCATGAAATAAAGGGACATAACTTTCTGCTTTGTCTTTCAAGTTTTGAAGCCTGTTCTGTGTGATGCTAGGCTATAAAAATAAACAACAGTTCATGCTACTCTACCTTGGCAGAAGGTTCGCTTTTGGAAGTCATGGGAGTGCTGCATTTTGGGCTGGGTGTCCTCAAGGGCCAAGACATAACTTTAATATAGATGTTGAAGGATCTGCATATTGAAGATATGAACTGAAGACTCTGCTTTTCCTTATGAGAATATGAAATCTGGGGTACTGGAGAGATGGATGGCTCGGTGGTTAAGAGAGTGGATCGCTCTTACAGGGGACCAACTTTCAATTCCAGGGACCCATGCTATGTGACCCACAGCAACCTTTAACTCTAACTCAGGGACTGCCAGAGCGGTGGCATTCAACATCTCTAGCCACTGTGTGCACTTGCACTCACATGTACAAACCCGTACACAGACACATCATTAAGAATAATAAAAATAAATGCTAAAAATATGAAGTCTGACACTCATTTCCTATGCGCCATGGCTGAGGTTATATCTGAATAATTAACTGAATCACTAATTAGCCCCAAGTCATCCCCGCTTATTTACTTCTCCATTGATCAACTCACTCCAGTGTTCTGTAGTCACATGAGAGACCACCACTTTTTGAGAGGATATTGAGAAAAATTTCATAATTGTCTGAACTCACAGTGTCATCTTCTCTGCCAAATTGTCAGCCGGCAGGGCAAAATGCAAAATGGATAAATAAGAACAAAATATATATATATATATATAAATATATAATATATATAATATATTATATATATAATATATATTATATAAAATGGAACACTCTTCAGAGGAGTCTTACATGATGAGGGAACAGAAACTCAGAGAGAGTGTCTAAGATTCAATAAATTCTGACACTCACCCATCAGACTCTCTTATATTCCTCTGTTCAGTCTTTGATAGTTCTGTTTAAACAACACTGTATCCAGCACAATTCTCTTCTGCTATAGTGAAAGAGACCCTGATGCATGCATGTGAATCACCAGGCTATTCCAAAGCATCTGAACAGAGATTTGCAAATATCACCTTTAAATGATTGAGAATACATACTAAGTATGTACCTGCTGATGAGTATCCAAAGATAATGATGTCCCAAGAACCTATTACCCTATACTCTGCTTCTGATATGTAAAGTTCACAGGATGAACTTTTGGAAGCATAAATGCAGGTAACACAGAAAAAAAAGTTTTATTATAACATTCAGTGTGTGTGTGTGTGTGTGTGTGTGTGTGTGTGTGTGTGTGTGTATCTCTGTGTGTGTGTTAAGTATGCGTATATTATGGTGCATGTGTGGAGGTTGGAGAAATACTTTCAGAGCTTAGTTATTTCTGTCAACCATGTGGGTTTCATACATCAGACCCAAGTCACCAGGCTTGGCACCAAACGTTTTAACCCTTTATCCACTGAGCAATTCTACCAGCTCACACTGTATTTTTGAAGTGTAGAAACATTCAAGTTTCTATAACACAGTCTCCCCAGACAAAAAAAGGAGGTCTCTGCTCACAAGCCAACTCACACTGCAGACATCATGATGCCAAGAAATGTCACAATGAGAGCTTGTGTTTGGGAGGGGGGCGGAGTGCAGAAGCAAGGCAAACCTTAATCTAAAAGCATCACCATCCACAGGAAGGATGCCAGCTCCTCTCTCCTGTACATCCTCTGTGTGGATTAATCACCAGGCTCCCAGTAACCACAATGTGACCACTATTGTGTGGAGGCCTTCTCCCTGAAACAATGCAGTTCTGTGTGATTGTCTTTGGGAGGCGGTTGCAGCTTGAGGACAAAGTACTCAGTTCTGACTTCTTAGAACATGGCTAAGCTCAGTTGGGCAATCACAGATGTTCCAGGGGGAGGGCTCACATTCTTGCTGTGGGGCACCCCAGGGACACACACTGAAAGGTGAGGAAGTCCAAAGCCAGCTCACAAGGCTCATCACAGATCAGTTGACCTATTACTGAAACAAAGTGTCACCCTTTCAGGTCCTCAGTGGGAGCTTCCCCTTAAAAGCTATACTAGGTACATAATGTCGGGAGTCTCCACTCTGTAAATAACCGAGGTGAAATCGTGTCTGTTCGTCTACCTGGGTAGAGTCCTGGAATGTAGTAGCACTGCCCCAGGGGCCACAGTGTTGTGTACAGAACAAGGTTGTTATTTCTAGAAGAATGTGTCTGTCTCCCTGAGCCCCAGGCTTGCCCCATCCCCACCTCCATATATAAGGATAGCAACCAAGAGTTCTTAAAATAATAAAAGGTTGGTGAGGCCTCTACACAAACCTCAGGATTACAGTTCATTTCTACTTGACTGAACAAGCCTTGGGCCACAGAACAGGAAAGCCCTCTAACCACTATATCTTGGCATCCCTTAGAATAATTGTCTGCCCCAAAGCTTTGCTTCTTGGAGATAGATAGTATTCTAGAAGTAGTGAAATTCAAGGGGATCCTAGGATCTGGAGTTGAGCCATCTTACCTCACCTTCTTTAGTGACTATCACATGCTGGAGAGATGGGGACTCACTTCTGTGGACATGATTTTGTTTCCCAGACTCCTTCCATTTAGAAATAACTTTTCCTTTCCTTATAGCTTCCAGCAGGGCAACTCTTCCAGGCAAAGTTAGGGTAGGAACCGACTGTTAGCATCCCTCTCCTGGACTTCTAGGATGATATAGGGGAAGAGGATATATGATGAACCTATTATTAACATAGTAATCCTAGGGCATTTCCAAGACTTTGTGCCTCCATGGAAACTTGTCTAGGTTCAACAGTTTCTTTGGTCATCTCTACATGTGTCCATGCATAAGGACAAAATGAAAAGACAATAATGACACTCAAGACATGTGGTGTTCCTCACTCTGAGCACCTGATGAGGGCTGCCATTTCCTCTTTGATGTATTCATTCAAATGTAATGAGTCAAGACTCCTATGCAAGATGAATAGGAACCTGTTCATGCCCATGGGGAGTTTCCAGCATGTGGAAGAGGTGATTTGGGAAACTCGCACAATGAACTCACAGAAGATTCAAGGGATAGCAGGAGCCTTGAGCCACAGTCTGAATCAAGTCAGAAGGCAGGCTTCACTGGAAGGCATTCATGGAAGATGAAATAATTGACAACTCTAAGAAAGAGAAAAAGGAGGGATGTTTCCAGACAAGTAGAAGATGGATATCTTTTTTCCAGGTTGGTCCTCTTCTTCCTCTTATTACTGAATCTACCACATTACCAGTGGATTAAAATAATGTACATTTGTCAATAGAGTCTAGGACTTACCAAAATGAAGTCTCTTGAGGCTGTGGTCAAAGAGATGTGATGCTGCATTTCTTCCAGGGGATTTGTGGAAGAATTTATTTCCTTGGCTTCTCCAGATTCTGTAGGTGACTTAGACCCTGGGTCAGCTGCTATGTCCATCTAATCCCTGCTCTCATTGTCCCATCCTATTTGGTTCTCACTTACCTACATACCTTTCCACTTAAGAGGACCTGTGTGGTTCCATTAGACTTCTTAGAGAATCTTCTTCACCTCAAGATCTTTAACTGAACTGGACCTTCTGTGTTTTTCTTGGTGTAGTCACAGAGTCTCAGGATTAGGACATGCACATCTCTGTAGAGTGAGAGAAGGGATCATTCTGGCTGCTACACCATCTATTGCCCTAGACTTATCTGCCTATAATATCAGTTGGATAGGAGAAGGCCTCAAAAAATGTGTCTACCTCTGACCATGACAAAAGGAAAGAAAAAAGAACAAAAGAAAACACTTGTCCATAAACCAGAGTCTGGTATTCCAGGTCTGGAGCTCACAACATGACTAGCCATTTTTGGAAGTGACTTGTCAGTTCAAGTGGCCTTGTTCTAATGCCCAGCCATGCATGCATGTTCTTACCAGCATTTCTGTAGAGTGCTGACCTGTACAGACTCAAGAAATGTGGCTATCTGTATCTGGAACAAAGAAGTCAGGAGATGGCTTTCTCAAAACCATTAATTGCGTTCTGAAAGCCTTCATGCCTCTCAACCAAAAGAGCTGTCTAGAGCAGAATATAATTCATGTTTAACTTTTTTCTAACCAAATACATTTAAGAGTCCATTAAAATGCTATTAAAATCATTATAATAAATATGAGGACAAATTGAAAACTTGGAGCACAAAATGAAACTGAGTTAACAACTGTTTTCACTGGAAATATGCCTAATTTGCAAGGATCATGGGGGAAGATGAAGTGAGTATAGGAAAATAGCATGGCATGATGGGAAAACTTAAAAAGAAATTCTAATACGAGAGTGTGAGACCAGAAGTAGAAGCCTAGCCCCTAAACTATGAAGTCACTATTGTAATTCCCTCTTTTTTCATCTTTTTTTGTTTTTGTTTTTGTTTTTCTTTTCTCTGAAATAAAAGTGGTGGAAATTGGAGTGGGATCCTTAAGAATAAACATTGTTTAACTGGGGAAAGGAAGGGTGACAATTTCTCCTAACATATCCTCCCTCTCTCTGTCTCTGTCTGTCTCTGTCTGTTTCTACTTCTCTCTTTCTGTTGATCATAACTCACCAGCAAAACTCCTGAGACACTCCCCCTCCATCCACACAAGTAGAAGATGCTATCAGTCTGGAACATTCCACCTTTGCTAACACTTCTTATCACCTGTCATCTGCACAGTGACTGTGAAAAATGTTTTCAGTGGGTGTTTCTGATTCATTTTTGTGATGGTCCCATGATGTCTGCCAAAGTTAAAGTTTAAACTCCCTGCCTTTCCACTGGACTCTAGAGCATTGTGCACTCTACCAACACCTGGGCTGCTTCCTAAAGCCAGAGGATTCTAGGAAGGAAGGCAATTCAACCCTCCTCAGGCTGTTAATAATATTCTTATAGTGTAACAATGAATATGACCCTATCGGGAAATGCCTGCATTTCCAGATGGTGTTATGAAGATCACTATCTAGGAATAAACTTCCTTAAAATAAAGCAGCAAGTTTCAGCTTGGGAGACAATGGTAAGATTGTCTTGGACATTTGAGAATACTCCTAAAGGTACTTAGAAGAAAGTGTATTCTTCTCACTGACTCCACACAAGTTACGTTATTGTTCAGCAACAAGCTCTGGGCAAAGTCAAAGAATCCAGATTTGGGGTCTTTCAAAGCGCTGCAGTCAGTCTGTAGCCCCCAAGAAATGAAGTTGTCTTTTTCAGTGGGATATGGTGGGAACTGGAAAAGATTATCTTGAGTGAGGTAACCCAGAAACAGAAAGACACATATGATATGTACTCACACATAAGTGGTTATTAGACATATAATACAGGATAAACATACTAAAATATATACTCCCAAAGAAGCTAAACAACAAGGAAGACTGAAAAGAATTGCAAACATGATAGACATTGGAAGTTGAAGAAGACAGGGAACAGGACAGGAGCCTATCACAGAAGGCCACTGAAAAACTCTACTGATTAAGGTATCAAAGCAGAGGCTGAGACTCATAGCAAAAATCTGGGCATAATGCATGGAATTTTATGAAAGAAGAGGGAGACAGAAAGACCTGGAGGGGACAGGAGCTCCACAAGGAGAACATAGAGCCTGAAACAAAACAAAACAAAACAAAACAAAACAAAACAATCTCAGCCCCAGGGCCCCTGAAGAGAATGATACCCCAACCAAGGACAATATGTACAGAGGTTATATACCTGGTTCAGGTATATAAGAAATTATAAAAGGAGATCCCATTAAAAGAGAGAGAGAGAGAGAGGTCTGAGAGGAGAAAGTGAATAAATGGAAGAGAATGTAGCATTTGCAGAAACCTGATCATCTTCCCTTGGAATTTAGTGCCCTAAGAAGCCTTCCAAGGACTTCAAGATTTGCATCAAGTTACATAATTTAGTTCCTAACTGAGGGAGAGTAAAGAGACAATTTCTCAGGAATGGCTTTTGAGAAGTAGTCATCTTTGTGGTCAAATGTTTACATCTCAGTCTATTCTTTCTCTAATGTCTCTGTTTATATCCCACTGAGTTTGCAAGGCCTATCTATAAAAAGGATACAAAATATCTATCTCAGACTGATATTCATGGAGTGTGGCTTACAGAGAGTTTCTGGCTTGAAGTTGGCCATATTTTCTCCATTAATATCCACATTAGTCACCTTGCCTCATCAAGTTTGTAATTTTATGCTACACCTAGAACTATTGTAGTCATAATTTAGTTCATTTGAGCAACCAACATGCTTTGAAATGGATAGCCAATAAGAGAACAATCCAGGGGTAAGGGCAGCCTGAATAGAAAAAGCAAAACTAATATTAATCGCTAAAAATTGACAGTCACAAAATTTACAGCTACAAAAGTAAGAGCACACTATTTCTTTATACCGCAGGAACATCCAGGCCAACACAGGAACTCTGGATTATACTATCATTTCCTCATTCATATGGAGAAGGGTGATAGGTCACCTATCTAGCATATACATTGTATTCTCCATTTGATCAAAGCTGAGAATTGCACTGCTCTGTGAGTATAAACACAAATATTTAGAGGCCACCCTGTCCCCTTAGCAGAATTTTGGTATACCCCATAGGGCCTGTAATCCTTCTAACTACAGATTTTTTACCAATTTCAGCCAACAGTGCCAGCATGCATTTTCTCCAGTATACTGGGCCTCAAATTCAAGCTGAACATGCTTGGTTACCTCCAACATGTTCATACCACTATTGGCTCAATAGACACATCTTGTCAGACAGTTCAGTATTGTAGCACACAGGGTTTACCAACAATTTTCAATGGCACCTTCCAGTAATATGAACACTGGTGAACAGAGAGAGGGCTTCTAGCTCAAGTCCAGCTTAGTTTTTTCATGCCCCAGGTTCTGACTGTGTGATGTCTTCAGCAACAAAATCTTACTGTCTAATTCTGGTGGACATCCAAGAATAAAAAGCCTACATCATTTGGGTAATCCCCAGGATATTCATACCATTGTTAAAACAATTGGCACATCTTGTCAGGCAGTTCAGTATTTAAGTGTGACAGCTACATCGCCAGCAATACATAGAAAAGTACTACATGCTTGCCACTTGGAGCTTGGGTGGAAACTCCTGATTTATAGGATCAGTACTACCTGTGTTGCAATGTACTTACTTAGAAGATCGGATCATTTTTAAACAGGTTTTTTTTTTATGTTTGTTTGTTTTGTTTTTTGAGATGGAGTTTCTCTGTGTAGCCTTGGCTGATCTACATTTACTTTGTAGACCAGGCTGGCCTCAAAATCACAGAGATCTGCCTGCCTCTGCCTTCCTGAGTGCTGGGGTTACAGGTGTGCACCACCATACCCAGCTTTAAATAATATCTTTAGTTAGTTTATACAGAAGGTCTCTACATAGCTAGTTCACATCTCCTTAGTTTTACTTGCTCCTCCCCATGCTTATCTCCCTCTAATCTATCATTTCCCATTCCCTCTACCCCATTCCTCTATAAACCTTTTCCCCCTGCTATTTCTCCTTCAACTGTCACATAACATGTATTTTGCTATCCTTCCCCCCACCACCACACACACATGCACTTCATGCTTCTCTTTCCCTTAATGATGCCCTTCTTCTTCCTACTTCTCTTCTACTAACACTCACTCCATCTTAAATCTAAAAATATGAGCCTAAGATCAGCTTATGAGAAAGAACATATGGTCTCTGTCTTCCTGAGCCTGGATTAACTCACTCAGTGTGATAGTTTTCAGTTCCATCCATTTTATTGAAAATTTCATAATTTTGATCTCTGTTGGTAGATTACTAGAATTATAGCGTGTAATGTACCTCATTTTCATTATCCAGTTTGTGGATATCCAGGTTGATACTATTCCCTAGGTACTACAAACTTGGCATCACATGGTATAAACATGATTCTTTTATCAAAGATGAGACAAAGAAATTGGCAGAAACTCCCCCTAAGGAACAACCAGCTTCCAGTGCAGAGATCTTGGTAAGAGTCTCTGGATATTGGAGTCCTTCTTGTGAAAGCAGATGAGAAAACCTGACCGAAGTAGAAAGAGACACCACCGAGTCTGTAGTTACAGGGACTGAAACCTGTTCTCTCCTCTAACCTTCCTCAAGTCCATCGCTGAAACAAAACCATACACATATAACTTTTAACACTTTGACATAATAAACAGTTCACAGAGCTGAAAGGGATACACCACACGCATGCCACTTGGGGCTGGAAAATGGTAAGATAAATCATTCCCTTACTTCGTTAAGGTTTAAATTTCCTTAAGGGAAAGGTCTTTGTCATCTTATGGAAGCACCGCTGGGACTAATTCATGCCACAGAGATGAGGAGGGACTCCTCATCTCATCCAGTGATTTATAGTGCTAACTCGAACATTTCCAAATGAGATTTTTCTTTTTAAGGAATTTTGCCAGCATACTTTTTTCATCTCTCTCTTGGTAGCAACTGTGACTCTGAATTTAGTGAATATATGTTAGACAATGTTTACTTGGACTTTCTAAAATAAACTGATCATCTTGGGTGTAACAGAAATACTCTCTCTTTCTATTACTGTTCCCATGTCTCTCTGCAGAGACTCGCCAACACAAACACTCACTTACAGAGCTGCACTCTACCACTGCGGAGTCTTTGGTGACTCTGCCATTGGATTTCAGTCGATAAATTTGCATTTAGCGCTTAATTTGTTCAGTATGCCTTACTAATTTGGCAATATTTATGTTGGCCTGGAAAGCAGAAGACTTCTCTGGTTTTGCTTGGTGTGTGTGTGTGTGTGTGTGTGTATTTCTATGTGTGTCTCTATGTGTGTCTCTGTCTGAGTATGTATTTCATTTTTCACAAAAAGATTTGAAATATGAAAATGTTATGCTGTCATGGACAGGACTGGCTTCCTGTTTATGAGTCACCATAAATATGGAAGGTGCTGGGTGACATTTCTCAGCTGAAAGTCCATGCAGCTCTGTGTGGTAAGCAAATCCTCAAGCAGGGTGGTCTTAAGGTGACTTACTGACCTTGTATAATGTCCAGAGGAATTGTTGTTAAAGTACAGTAGCCAGATGCTCTCCCCTCCTCTCTCTCTCTCTCTCTCTCTCTCTCTCTCTCTCTCTCTCTCTCACACACACACACACACACACACACACACAACTTTAATGATTTTTTTCCTCATCATCCTTAGTATAGATTTAAAAGTCTTTGCTTTCAAAATCAGCCTTTATCTTTGTGGATGAAGAATCAGAAATGTATTCTTGTCTACCATATTTTTGTCTGTTTATTCTGTGTGTCCTCTCACAGGGCTCCTCTGCAGAAACAAACCCTCCTACGCAGCAGCACTACACACCCAGAAAATTCTTGTGTTTGCTCTGCTGCTGCCGCTCAGGCCTCTTCTCCTTCCCTCAGAGGAATGGTACAGTTCACTGGTCCCTGCATGCGCCAGAAAACGTTGGTATTAAAACAATTTCTGAGAGGACAGTGGTTACCAGATCCAGTCACTCCCGAGAATGCTGTGTTCAGGGAATAGAGACTCCACTGTCTTTGTTTAATCATTGTTCCCAGGGCTCTAATAGGCAAGCAGAGACACCCCTGGAATAGATTTTGTTTCTTATTCGAAAAAGACGTAAATTTTATTTATAAAATCATGTGAAAGGATCACAAGGACTGTTATCGGGCTGGACAGATGGCTCAGCAGGTAAGAGCACTGGCTACCTTGAATTCAATGTCCAGCACCCACAGGGCAGCTCACCACTATCTGTAGCTCCAGTTTCAGGGGTTCAGACACCTTCACACAGACACATACGCAGATAAAATACCGATGCATATAAAATAAAAAATAAATAACTCACTTAAAAAGATATAACACTACATCAGCCACATCAGTTCCAGTCTTCTCTCAAGCTAACCAGCACTCAGCATTTAATACGAGATGTTAATACTAAACTCATTGCAAAAGAAATCATGGACAACAGTACTACTAAAGCCATTGCCTTCCTCTACAAATAACATGCTTTCTGTGAAGTTTTCCTAGTTATGTTCTGCTCGCTTGTATATCTATTCTGAGTGCCACATTTGTAAAAGCCCAACTAGTCTCACAACCTGGGTTGTCTCAAGATGGTGGAGAGTCAAACTTTTGGAGCTGAAAATAACCTCAAAAAATGTTTTGCATAAGAACTCATAGACAGGAAATAATATGATCACAAAATCAATCAAAATCCTGTTGGGATTCAAATAGTGGGGTTCGACCTACATCACCAGGACATCTCTGCTTTACCACCTTGAGTCATATGGCCTTATGAAAAAGTTATTGCGAAGGAAAGAGACGGATACCTTAGAACTAAGCAGACAACCCTTCCTCTCTTTTCCATTTGTATTTGTTCCATGATTCACTTCTCATCTCTGAGCAAATTTCCTCTAAAAATAACAAGTGATGTTATGAAGTTATTATGCATCATTCTATCCTGCACGGGGAAAGAAGAAACAACCAGCTTGATGTTCTGAAGCAAGAGCAACTTGAGTTGTGGACACCAGAGCTATCACATCACACTCAGATCAAATACTGTCTTACAAAATTGTAATAATCTTTCTAGATCATTGAACTCATTTCTTTTTCCCTCACACGCCAATGTCTCTGCTTTTAGTACAGCAACATGTAACCCAAGCTGTTCTACATTGTATGCTTTCTCCAACCTTCTTTGCCCTATAAACTTGTAAATGATCTCCAGTCACCAATTTCAATCATACTTTTGTGATGATTTTCCCAACTCTTTGGGCAGAAAACTTTTCCTTCTATGCTTCCCTTGATCTTTGAACTTTCATTTGTTCCTTATCTCATGCATGCTTTATTTTGTTTACTCAAATATCACATACTTTATAAGTATAATGAATGGTGAGCATGAAACCAGGCACGTCTTACAATGTTGCTATGTTCTATGAATGTGGCAACTTCTCTACAAAATTTGTGTCTTTGATTAAGATTTTATGGTTTCAATGATTCCTGACATTTTTTGTTTCACTTTTTTTTTAAGATTTGATATTGTGAAGGTGGAATTCATAGGAATCTTGCTTATGAGCAAATTAATGTCCTTTACAGACATAAGGCAATTTGATTATTGATATTAGATGATTGTTTGCCTACATAGTATATAGCCAACCCATTAAGCATAAAATTGCATCTTGAGTATTAATTTTTACCACAACAAAAACTGAGTGTATCACATTGTAGGCCTGGGGAAAGCTGTGTCTAAATTTCTTTGCAGGAATATGGCCATAGCAACACCATAATGACCGATGTTACAATGAATTACTATTTCAGGACATCTTGGAGCATTGAACATGTTACCTGAAGGCATTACCTGGCATCTTAGCAACAGAAGTAGGATTTTTTTGCTAGTATATTAGGCCTAAATTGAATGGTCCCAGATGAACTTAGATGAAGTAAATATTCATTTTAAGTTCAATTATAAATGGTATATATATACTTTAGTAGAGAGTATTCAAGACTCATAGTGAGATAATGTGCTTTATGCTTCTAGGACCTCACTCTGATTATTGTGTGAAAATGGGACTGGAAGTGTAGAAATGCTATGGATGATGTCAGTGGGCTGGGGAGAGAGTTGAGTAACAGGGCACTTGCCATAGATGTGGAAGCACTGGGGTTGGATTCACAGCACAGGACAGGGTGTAGGGGGTCAGGATCTATGGCTAGATTGAGATAACTACTATCAGATGGGAAATCCTAAAGACCTATGAGGAAAACAGACCCTTGAAGCATAACGGAGCATGAATAGGTTCATGAGAAAAATTTTGTTGCTTGCTGTCCAGATGAAGATTGTCAACAGGCTCAGAATACTGGTGGCTTTTGGAAACAAATGTTTGAAACACATATGACTAAAAATTAATAAATAAGCCTGGTGTGGTGGCATACACCTGTAATCCCAGCACTTGGGGAGGCAGAGGCAGGCAGATCTCTGTGAGTTTGAGGCCAGCCTGCTCTACATAGTGAGTCCAGGACAGCCAAGGCTACACAGAGAAACCCTGTCTTGAGAAAAACAAACTAAAAGTAATAAATAAACCAATAAAGCCATAAAGTCAAAGGCAAAATAGAAAATCGAGTAAGTGATATGAGTAGGGAGTTTATAGGAAAAGAAATTCAAGTGATAAAGTTATAAAATATATTCAATCTCTTTTTAAACTATATTTCATGTATGTTTGTATGTGACTAAATACATGAACATCATCGACGACATGTATGCATGACCCCGCAGAGGTCAGAATCTGACACTGGAGTTACAAGTAGTAATTAGCTAGTATGCAGGTACTGAGAACCAAACCCAAGTCCTGTAGAAGAGCAGTAAGTGCTCTTAATCGATGAACCATCTCTCTAGCCTCCCCAGTTTCTTCTATAACTAGTGGAAGGTCAGTAAATGTTGTGCTAATCAACAATAGCTAGCTACAGATAAGCAGCGACGTACTTATGTCATGCTGCAGAGATGGTTCAAGAATGAAGAGAGCTTGCTCTTCTCTCAGAGTTTAGTACCCAGCACCCACATAGGTGGTTCACTGTTACCTGTAACTCCAGTTCCTAAGGTTACATCTTCTTCCGGCATCCATGGGCATCCTTCACACCCATCGCCATACATATCAGTAAAGATAAAATTGATCATGAAAACCATACCTGGTTGAAAATATATTAAGTTTTCATTAAAATTTTAAGGAGCAACTTCAGTATCTTATGACTCAAAATTGCATAAACTATCAAAGCAGAATGCCAAATTCTATAAATGAGTATTAGCTTGGTATAGCATATTTTTTCACATTCTGTTAGCATCTTCATCACTTTATTACTTTAGGTAGTTTAAAGATTTTTAATTTTCTTAAATTTTATGTATTTAATTCTTCATTTTACCCTTATTAGTAAAGAAAAATTAAATATATGCATGTATCCTTTCTGATATGAAACATCCTAAGTTTTTTTTCAGTACTCTATTAAAAGAAAAAATTCTAATAAATTTATTCTTTATTCAACTGAAAAATTGTCTTTAATTTGAAAAAACCTATCATTTTCTTGCATAAACAGAGAATTATCTCTTTAAAATATGTATTTTGCAATTGTTGCTATTTTTTATGATCTAACTTATAAGTAATTACTTATCTTTAATATATCCTCATTTTTCTTTGTATTTCTACTGTGATTTTCTTTATATATCCAATACTATAATATACAATGAATAAAAATCAACAACTGTTAACTATCAACTCTTTTGTTGTAGGTTTACTTTTTGTTACTTTATCTTTTTTGTTGTTTATTTGTTTTTTCTTTTCAAGATAGGGCCTCGCTATGTAGATTTGGCTGTCCTGGAAATCACTATGTAGACAAAGCTCTTCTTGAACTCACTACGGTCTGCCTGTCACTGTTTTCCAGGTGTTCACATTAAAGGCATATGCCTCTTCAAATGGCTTCTCTTCTAAATACACACAAATAACTGTACTTTTCTCATATTTGTTTCCTTTACACTCTCTGCTCTTCATTTTCCAAAGTATCATACTTTAGTTAAAATGTTACTTTAAAGCTTCAGTTTCTATATACATCTTTCCAGAACAAGTGAAGAAGCCGAATCTCTCTTAGAGTCTCAGAGTGGAGAATTAACCATAGAAATGAATCTTATGCAATTATTTAAGAATCTAGAAAACTAAACATCTAGAGAGACCAGCTTTCCAAAGACACTGGCTCAGATAGAAAAGGCCAAGCATGCTGTATCCAGAGACCAGAATGAGGTTATAATGGCAGTAGCTGGGACAGTAAATCGACAACAAAAGCTTTGTTGTTAGATCCACCACCTGACTTTCCTTCATGAGCCTGGAGATGCTGCTGCTCAGGAGACCAGCACAGTGGGGGGAAACAAAAAGGATGGGGTTGAAGTAAGCAGTTAGGGCCCCTGGGAACATATCAACAATCTGCCTTCTGCACAACCATGCTGACCTTCAGACTGGAGTTCTACTTTGCATATACTAAATGTGTTGCTCTTCAGCTAAAACAGACCTCCTCTGAAAGCAAGGAGAGAATGGAAATCTGGGAAACCGTGAAGAGTAACCAAGGTGACACATCAGCTGCTCGCTGTGTTTGCCATTTATTAGATACCGCTTTTTCATCTTACTATTTAGATCTTTTCTGTGTCGTTTTGTTCCAAGAATGACCCCTATACAGTGTATAAGTTTTATAAGTGTAATTGTTTTGTTCTACAAATGGAGTTGCTTTCTTTATTAAAGATATTAAAATAATTTGTTTTTTTTATTTTCAAAATTAATCTGTGTTATTGACCTGTCACCTTTCTGTGTATGTGCTTCATATTGGTTGAGTATATTTTATTTTTTATTATTTTAATTTGGAGATCTTTGCTTTCATTCTTTCCCAAACTCTAATAGGTAGACATCTGGCTTTAATATTTTTCAATGATTACTTTTAAGGTTTTCAAAAATAATCTTAAACATATATCTATCAGTCTAACAATGCCAAGATAAAACATGGAGTTGTAATTGAAAAAGTATTAACTGCAAGAATAATCAAATCTCAGTTTAAACCCTTGTTGCTGGTGGCCATGCAATTACTGGGTCTATTTCTTCCACTTACATTGAGAATTTTGTGGCATATTCATGATGCAAGGACAGAACCTCAAACTGTTGCTACCAGTCTGAATACCAGCCAAGTGCCAGGCTCTCCTGCTCACATTATCATGTAATTTTTACCAGCTCATGCCAGAGTAAGTTATATCATTATTTTTTGGAAGTTTAGAATGTCGTAGGTCATGAAAGACAAATGACTTCTCCAAGGCCATAGAATTATTAATGATCAGGATGAGATTCCGTGTCTTCTGATCTCAAATAATCACCTTAACTCTCAAAGAAATGCTCCTAGAGGTGTTCTGGTATTATGAGTTCTAAGCTTTGAGTCATACAAATCTTCAAACCTGGCTTTTAGAAAAGAATCACTTTATGTGACTATTCAGTCCTCTGCAGTTGCTTTCATTGCTGCTATTTTTTATTCTCCCTTCATAAAACATGTTCAACACCATTGTACCTGTGTCCTCTCCCTTACTGCTTCCTGTGCCATCACTATGCTGCATCGCCAGCTCTTGGTAACCTGGTTACCTGCACTCCCCAACCACTGTAGTGCAGAAAGAATATGAGTCATGGTGAGGAGCTGATTATTCTTTTTTTTATTTTTTATTTAACTTTTATTAATTACACTTTATTCATTTTGTATCCCCCCCATAAACCCCTCCCTCCTCCCCTCCCGATCCCACTCTCCCTCCCCTTTCTGCATGCATGTGCCTCCCCAAGTCCACTGATAGGGGAGGTCCTCCTCTCCTTCTTTCTGATCTTTGTCTATCAGTTCTCATCAAAAGTGGCTGCATTGTCATCTTCTGTGTCCTGGTAAGGCTGCTCCCCTATCAGGGGGAGGTGATCAAAGAGCAGGCCAATCAGATTATGTCAGAGGCAGTCCCTCTTCCCATTATTATGTAACCCACTTGGACACTGAACTGCCATGGGCTACATCTGTGCAGGGGTTCTAGGTTATCTCCATGCATGGTACTTGGTTGGAGTATGAGTCTCTGGGAAGTTCCCTGTGTTCAAATTTTCTTGTTCTGTTGCTCTCCTTGTGGAGTTCCTGTCCTCTCCAGCTCTTGCTATTTCCCACTTCTAACTGATAGACAAATAGTGGGAAAGGTGGGAGTAGAGATTCACCATTCCGAACAGCATTACATACTGCTGTAGCCTAGAGCTTGACAGTCCTCAAAGGCCCATGTGCCATGGCTCACTCTCACCCTGGAATGCTACCTCCTTCAAGACAGATTTTCCTTTATCAGGTAGGGTACAGTGGAAGGAACTTTGATCATCCCTGTACACCCTTGAGGGCATAACGTAACCTCAGTCTCTTTGTACCTCCCTTTTAACTTCCTGGCTGGCATGACATAATCAGCCCTCCTCTGTCACATGGTACTGTCATGATGTATTGTGTTGCCGGAAGGCCAAATACCCGTACGTAGAAACCACTGAAATGAAAGGTTATCTAGCATTTAGACACTGTGACAGAAAGCTAATGCATGTGAGCACGCCACGGTGACATATTTCTGTACAGACTCATGGAATTGTTGCTATGGAACTGATTCTCAGCTCTGGACACGCTTTACATGTTAATACTTAATGCTGGCAGAGTTGTGAGTTTCTTCTGGGTCTCCATGAGATTTTTAGAGGAAATTTGAAAATCCAATTTGGTCTTGATCCCAAGATGCCTGGCATTACAAAGAAAGCCAAACCAAGTTTACTGTGTTCAGAATCTTCAAAGCAAAAAGGTTAGAATTTTGTTAGTCACTTTTAAAGAGAAGGAATGCTGGTAATATAATGCAGAAAGAAAGAAACAGACACCACATGTACTTGGGTTAGGATACTAGCTTCACTAATGGATACCCGAGTATCCATTCACCTTGCATACATGGCTCAACTGTATGAACATCATTTTAATCGGCTGTTCAGTGAGACCGTTTCTTACACAGTCAGACATAATGAGAAAAATGAAAATCCATGAGCATATTGCAAGTGACAGATGAATGAGAGTTACCACTGAGGTGAGGTGCGCCTTTGGTCACTAAAGTTCCTTGAGATATTTTCCCTCTCTGTTAACATGATGGCCCGGCAGGGGCAAACTAAATTCAAGAACCATTTCTTGGCCAGAAAAACCTCTTTCATGGGGACACATAAATTGCCAACTACTTAGTTGATTTACACTTTTTTTTTGCAGCTGAAGAAAAATATTTACTGGGAAGATGAAATTGAATTAAAACAATCAGATTAAGAGGAGCCTGGAGGCTGGCCCTCAGCTCAGTAAGGGGCAAGGTCCTTGGTCTGAAGAGCAAATGTGTGCCAGCAGCTTGACTAATTTAGCAGTAACACGAGGAGGTGTGAGTGGAACCCTGCATGGGGTACTGTTCGCAGCACAGCTCTGGGGACAGGCTTCTCTCACTCACGCTCATATATACTGTTTTTTTTTTTTTTTTTTTTTTTTTATTTTTTCTTTTTAGTTACATTTTCTTAACTCCGTGTCCCAGCTGTATCCCGCTCCCTCATTCCCTCCCCAACCCCACACTCCCTCCCTGGTCTCCTCCCTGCCCCTTTCCAAGTCCCCTGATAGGGGAGGACCTCCTCCCCTTTCATCTGTCCCTGTTTTATCAGGTATCTTCAGTTATAGATAAGGGGTGTGAAGCTTGAGGAAGACAGCCGGTGCTCACACAGCTACCATGGAGGAAGTTTGAGCTTCCATAACAGGCAGCAATATCTCATAAATAAATAAGTCGTTTTTCTAAGGTGAAATTGTAAGACAGCTACTTATAATTCAGAGCAGATTTTCTCATAAGTGAAACGGTATATTCAGTGATCAGCCTCCCAGGTTGGCCACACAAGTATTTTCTAATCCAAAGAAGGCGATGTGACATGCCACACACAAATATATTGAGTTCAAGAAAATGCCATTCTGCAGCCAGTTTGCTTGTTTCCCTGCTTGCATTTTAGGCAGTCTATATAAAGTCACATTACATCTCCTTATTATTCTGAGCTATTAAGTATTCTACTTACTTGTCATAAGGAAAATTATTAATATGATGTGGATCTCCACTACTTATCTTCCAGACCTTCTAAAAGAACATACTGTGGCTTCAATACCTTAACTATCAGCAGAGAAAAAAAAAATCTGTTTAACTCTAAATTTACTGGGTGTGTTTTAAAACTTAATATTTAAAAAGCTACTAATAGTTCCGGAAAAAAAAAGAGAGTTGCTGTATAGAATACATTTGGGCAAAGTAGCAAGCCAAGCTCATTGGAGATTCCATGCTTTGGAAGATGGCAAGTTAAAGAAGCCTTCTGAATTTCATATCATTGGCTGTTACTAACCCTCAGTTTTTCGCTTAACAAGTATTTGAGTCTCATCACCCTGTTTGTAATCCTGAGACCAGTGGTAAAACCTGGAAACTGTCAATTTATTCAATTCCCTGTAACAGCATGTAAGAGTCAGTCAAGTCCAGCCTGAGTAGGTCACATGCCACTAAAGAACAGCTATGTATATGGCCCAAAACAAAAATGATAAACATGAAAACATGATAAGGTTCTTTGAATACATACATACATATATATGGTTTTTCAAGAGATGGTTTCTCTGTATAACCCTGGCTGTCCCAGAACTCACTCTGTAGACTGACTGAACTAGAACTCAAAGGTCCATCTGCCTCTGCCTCCCAAGTGCTGGGATTAAAGGTATGCACCACCACCTCCTGATTCTTTACAGTAGTATGATAACTTCATTGGGCAGTTCTTGAGCATGAACATTTAAGTGAAGATGTCATGTTTCAGTGTCAAGATGCTGGATATATATTGTAGACATTGCATGCTATTCATAAGAAAAAGAATAGCAGCCCAATGTATAAGCCATCTACTTTATTCTCAATCATCATCATTATAATTGTTGTTGTTATATAAAATTATAAAACTATAATAATAATACTGCTGGAATTAAATCATAGACTTGCACTGACTCTTCTGAGAATTTAATCATCTTATCTAATAGAGTTCACTGAAAATTTTAGTTTAATTTTTTTGTGAGGAAAAACCATAACTTCTCGAACTATAAGTATGACCCTAGGGACAGTGGTTTCACAGGGGCAAGTCTGCTCAGACTTCTTTGTAGAGAAGTTTGGGTTCTTCTTTGGCATGGAAGGATCTATGGATTCCATACTCTTGTTTACTATCCTCAGTGTTTTATCTCTCCCCCAAACCCCAGAGGAAGCTTGTTTATTCTCCTGCAGTCTTTATTATTCTGAAAAAAATATGTATACACACACACACACACACACACACACAGAGAGAGAGAGAGAGAGTGAGAGAGAGAGAGAGAGAGAGAGAGAGAGATTAAACTCCCTTCTCCATTGAACTCAAGTAAACTTGAATTAGGGCCTGGAACTCTTAAGTCGATGGCTCTGAATTCACAAAAATGCACTGTCTACTAAATGCCCCTCGGTGCTTTGAGCCTACTGTAAACGTGCATTCTGTGTTGCTAAGGCCAGAAACATTTGGGAGGAAAGCACTGTGCAACATGGGTTTCTACCATGCACTATTGAGCTGACTCAATAAGCTCTAGTCCAAAATTCATCTTTTGAGCTAGATGGCTAGTCAGAGACCATCAGCATGCTTTGGCTTATTTAATGACCACCCTCACTGGTGAAGTTCATGTTGCGTTCTGTGGCACTGAGGACCACAGACACCAAAAGGTTTGGTTTCATGTACTTGAACTTGGGTGACACAAATATTTCAGTGGTGAATCAGTCCTGGAAAAAAGGAGGACAGTAGGTAGGGAGTGTTTATAGAAGACATTTCATCATTGCTAGTCAAACATATCTCATTGTTGGTTCAGGAGGCACTGGTATTTTTCCCTCTTTGAAGGGTATGCTGAAGAAGCCAAGAGCTCTGCTTTGAGAAACAGCAATGGCAGTTTGCACACACAGAACCCCAGGACTAGTTGCTTTGGAATGTTGACAATGTTGGGGCAATCATTGTATGTCTTTTCTCAGGGTGGGGTGGAAGCAACAACAAAAAGCTGTTAGAAATTTATAAAGTAAGACTAAAGCTGTGTCTGGGAATTAGACCCTTAGAAGGGAACTGGTCCCTCTGCTGTATATCCTTGCAAAAGTCTCCATAGAGTCTAATGTGAAGACCATGGTCATTTTTAATAATCAGAACATCAGTAGTAATGGTCAGAAAGCTTGGCTGAAAGATGAGAACGTGGATTCCTTTCATATGGTCTCATTGTTTGGACTGCAACTAAAGCATTTGTAGACCCAGTAAAGCAATTCAGTAAACTTCACCACTCAGGTAGAGATGGGATGGTACCAGTGCCCAAGATTTAGCAAGTATGCAGTCCTTCAGGGAGTGTGACATTATGAATGACAAGGAGGTACAAGAAGACTGCTCTTAACAAAAACTAGCCAAGCCACACCAGGAAACACAAACCAAGTGAAATAGTTTAATATTTTAATAAAATAAACAAATTAACAACACAAGAAAAAAAAAAGATTGGTTTGAACATCATTAAGCAACATATGTGATGAGCCAGCCCAAAGGCATGAGGATCCTGCAGCTGTGTGCAGGCTGAGGCAGGCTGTTCCCTTCAGACTTCCCCAGGAAAGAAAAACCCTGCGATCCCAACAGGACAGCTGATTATTATTCTGTGTTGTCTTTTCTCCAGTATGAACTGAGCTTGGATCTATGCATAATGGGAACTTTCTATTGCAAGCTTGACAGACAAGCCTGAGAGACTTGATTCTATCTACTGAATGGGTCATAGCATGGACATTTCAGTGTCAGAGCTTCCCAATTTGTTATGTAGGAACTTTAAAGAAAACATTTTGATAGGATTTTTCTAATCAAAAAAAGCAGCCACACAAATATCCCATCTTCCAAATCTCAGAATTCCAGAACAAAATCAGTTTAGCTCAATATTCTCAGTACTTTAAATTCAGGATAATTTAAATTCTATAAAATAAGATATAAAGTGGACTCGTGTGAGGGTTAAGAATTGATTGTAATGGAAAGAGTGATTGTCCACTATACAACAGCTTCTGGCTAGGAACAGAGCCTCAGTGGAACCGAGTTCTGAATCTGGTTATAGCTGCTTTAATCTAACCACAAGCCTTTTTGAACCAATTACCCATGCCACAACAGAATGTCCTTTGCTAAGAATGATACAGTGCCGTTGCTTTGACATGTATGAGGGTGTCAATAAGACACATGTACGAAATCTGCTCAAATTTTTTATAAAACTTTTGTCAAGAATATTACCATATCTGATTACAAATCACCATTGGAACTAAATAGCAAAAACTGTGTGTTAAGAATAAGTATACATTTACATCCTGTGGATGAAGATCATTGGATTTTCTTGTCTCTTTCTCTCTTTTTCAAAAATTAATTTTTTGAACTGATTTTCTTTTAAATTTACTTTTTTGCATGTATACAATGAATTGTGATCATATCTATTCCTGCTCTCCCTTTTCAATCCTGGACAACCCAACAGATATTCATATTTTATGTCCTCTTTTTTTCATTTTTTATTATTATTAATGTTATTATTAGTTACATTTTATTAATTCTGTATCCCAGCTGTATCTTGCTCTCCAACTCCACCCTCCCTCCCTCATCTCCTTCCTGCCCCTTTCCAAGTCCACGGTTTGGGGAGGACCTCCTCCCCTTTCATCTGACCCTGTTTTATCAGGTATCTTCAGGACTGGCTACAAAGTCCTCCTCTGTTGCCTAGCAGGACTGCTCCTCCCATGGGGGGTGGGGAGGCCAAAGAGCCTGCCATTGAGTTCCTGGCAGAAATAGTCCCTGTTCCCCTTACTATGGGAAACCCATTGGTTACTGAGCTACCACAAGCTTCATCGGAGCAAAGGTTCTAGGTTATATCCATACATGGTCTTTGGTTGGAGAAAAAGTTTCAGAAAAAAACCCTGTGCCCAGATATATTTGGTCCTTGTGGAGCTCCTATCCTTTCCATGTCATACTAACTCCCCTTCTGCTGAAGGTTTGGTTATGGGTCTTAGTATCTGTTTTGAGATACTGGTAGGTAACCTAGAGTCTTTCAGATGCCTTCTGTGGTAGACTCCTGTCATACGTCCAATGCACATCCCATTTGTCTTTCTAAGTGAGGATTGATCATCTTACCCTGTGTCTGCTTTCCTGTTTATCTTCTTTAGGTGTATAGACTTCCTTATGTTTATCATATCTTGTAGGTCTATATAAGCAAGTATAAATACCATGTTTATCTTTCTCTTTCTGGGATACTTCACTCAGAATGATCTTTTCTAGATCCCACCATTTGCCTGCAAATTTCATGATTTCCTCCTTTTTGATTGCTGAGTAGTATTCCATGGCTAATATCCAGTATATATAAAGAACTAAAGAAGCTGAAAAGCAACAAACCAAGTAATCCAATTAAAAAATGGGAAACAGAGCTAAACAGAGAATTCTTGATAGATGAATATCTATCGAATGGCAGAGAAACACTTAAAGAAATGCTCAACCTCATTAGCCATTAGGGAAATGCAAATCAAATGACCCTGATATTTCACCTTACACCTATCAGAATGGCCAAGATGAAAAAACTCAAGTGACAACACATGCTGGAGAGGTTGTGGAGAAAGGGGATCCCTCCTCCATTGTTGATGGGAATGTAAACAAGTACAACCACTTTGGAAGTCAATCTGGTGCTTACTCAGACAATTAGGAATAACACTTCCTCAAGACCCAGCTATACCACTACTAGGTATATACCCAAAGTTTGCTCAAGTACACAACAAGGACATTTGCTCAACCATGTTTGTAACAGCTTTATTTGTAATAGCCAGATGCTGGAAACAACCCAGATGTCTATCAACGGAGGAATGGATACAGGAATTGTAGTATCTTTACTCAAAAATTTATTTATTTAACTTTTATCTTTATTTTTATTAGTTTTATTTTATTTTACATATGGGTACATTACATACTGACCACTCTCATCTCCCACCTCCCTCCCACCTCTTCATCCCCTACTTCCCCACAAATCTCAGTCTCATAGTTGTGCCTATTTGTTTGTCTTGTGGCCCAACCAAATCTGCAAGAACCATCTAAGTGAGCAAAGATTTGAAGTTTTATCTGTTGTAGCCTGTGGGGCTCAGGAGATGGTACAGAACTGACAATCATTTCCCTTTCCTAGAATTTCTTTGTAGCCAACAGCTCAGATGTAAAGCACCAGTCCTTGTAAGTCCACTCTCCCTTCGCTGATGTCTGCTAATAGGGCTAGTATTGTGTGAGCCCAGGGCAAGTAACTACAGTCTATGTGGGTTAATGATTACAGTAGGTGTTTCAAGTCTAGGGGATGGCATATTGTAGCCCTTTACTCTTTTCTCGCTTCCCTGTTCCCTCCTCCACAATGTTGCTCAGCACTCAGACAGGGTGGATAAGCAGTTTATTTAGGGCAATTCTTCATCATTCATCCCTGGATAGTTGGAAAGCAGCTATCCTATAAAGTGGGAGATGGAAGCAAAATACTAGTTTCAGTAGCAAAGAATAACCTTTATAAATTGTAATAGAGAAAGAGCATCTAGATTACATTCTAGAAGGTTCAGCCCCAAGGAGGTAGTGCTTTCTTCCTACTGTGCGATGAGTGTAAGTGCACAGGACTGAACCTGTGGCTTTAAAGAAAGACAAAGCCTCAAGAAAATATGCATTGTAGGTTCAGAACACAAAAAATTTAAGATGAGAGAGAGTTATTGAAGTTTCAAGTCAGCAGTGTCAGCAAGCAGAGGAACAGAGACCAACACAGGGAAACAGAGACTCAAAAACCCTAAGCATTAGATGCATCACTGAGCTGATTTGGAGCCCACTAAACAGGGATCCTGGGTCATACAAACCACAGGGTGCCAGGAAGATCTTCTCTTCATGGCATTGGACTGGAGCCATGGGAAGAAAACATTTTTAAAGGTCTCTCCTGAGTCACCTGGAAGCTCTATAGGTAGCTTCTCACCCAACATGACCAATTCTGAGCACCCATGGCAAATGGCAAGAGACTAAGCTCTTACACTGACCGGAGGAATACCTCTAGGTACAGATGGGAAAATGCAGAGTCATAACCACAAGGAGTAGAAAATCTGGGCAGGGCCATACATGAGACTTAACTAACACTCCATCACTCCATGTCTTATTTAGTTATGTGCTCATTTCTGTTAAAAAAAAAAATTGTGACAAAAGCAACATAAGGGAAAAAGAGTTCTTTGGACTTACAGTTCCAGAAGAATACACTCCAGAGTGGTGAGGAAGACTTGGAAAAAAATGGGAAAGGCACTGTAGCAGAAGTAGGGATCTGTCTGACCACATTGGGTACACACTCTGGAAGCAGAACATGGACAGGAATTGGGGCTGGGCTTCCAACCTTTACCCACACTCAGCGACTCACTTCCTTCAGCCAGGGTCCACCTTCTAAAGGTTTTCAACCTTCCCTAACAGCACTACCAGCTGGACAACAAGTATTTAAACACTTGAACCATAAAGAAATTTTACATTAAAACCACAGCAGAGGATAAGCAAGGACAAGTATGTGCTCAGTAAGGAAGCCAAAATGGAACATAAAAGAGGAATTTAACCCACAACAGAAAAATCAAATTGAAATTTTGAAAATTAAATCAAATAACAAAAAGAATATAGAAAGCCTCACCAATGGAATGGATCAAGTTGAAAACAGTATAAGGGCTTAAAAGAAGGTAGATGATAAGAACTTTCAAGCAAAAATAAAGAATAATAAGGTATGAGACAAATATGCAAACTACATGGCAAACTAAGAAAATCATGAGGATAAAATGCAAAGTAAAGGCATCAAAACTATTTTCAATAAAATCATAGTCAAGGAATGAGACAATATTTTAGATACAGGAGGCATTAAAGCATAGTAATTGCCTACCTACATTAATCTACCGAGAAAGCTATTCTTATTTGAAGAGGCAATAAAATTTTTCTATGATAAACACAAAATAAAGGAAACCATGACTATTAGCAGTACTGTAGAGAATACATGAAGGACTCCTATGCAATGAACTGAAAGATTAACATAAACTACACAGGAATAGTAGATGAACAAGTAAGGCTTAGGAAATGACCAGACATTGTAAAAACAATTAATGACAGGAATTATTGCATACATTACAATAATAACTCTAAGTTTGATGGTATTAAATCCCTAATAAAGGATATAGACTTGTAGATGGGTTAAAAAATAGACTAGGGAAGAAATCCAAGGTGGCAGTGACCAGCGTGCACCATATGTGAGAGGCACAGGATCTGGAACTCCAAAATTGGTGAGTTGAGGGACAGCTGAAGCCAAAACATCAACATTGAGGCTTCCAGGGGAGGGGGTACAATATTTGAGCTGAGACCATTTGGATCCAGGTCACTGGCAAATGTCTCTGGGGACCGAGAGTGGCAAATATTCAGCACCCACCCCCCTGCACTTTTCCTTGACCCAAGCACTGGCCTCCCTCTTTGGTGGAAGCTGCCTGCAGCACCTGCTGCTCCAAGCACAGGCCTCCTTCCTCAGTAACTGAGACAACAGTTTCATGGAGGCGGCAGGCAGCTGTACGGGTCTCCTAGCAGGCCACTGTACTGGCCTCCCAGGTCTGCAGACCAGCTGCAAAGGCTTCCCAAGGCCTCCCAGTGGGAGACTGTGCAGGGCTCCCAGGTCTGCAGCAGCATTGGTGGGTAACTGTAGGGGCCTCCCAGGGTCTCCCAGCATGCGGGGTACCAGCCTCCCAGATTTGCAGCAGTTGTGGTAGGGTGGCAGCTAGCCCTAACAGGAGCCTCCATGATCCATGACTGAGACAACAGAAGTGGCTACCTCAAGTAAAGATCTCCCTGCTCAGCGGACAAACAGTGGATACCACTGAGCTGACAGATCTTCTACACTCTCATTTTCACCTGCAGGCCGATATCTGAGAGTAGCAAATAGGGGGAACACCTGTGCTACCCAATTAAGCCTGCTAGAGAGTGAGTGCGCCTTCAAGTGAGTGCTTGCAGAACCCCAGATCTAGGGTCCCTCTAAGCTAGAAGACAGATATCGGGTTCCCTCCCACCCACACCCCCACTGCGGGCAACATAGGAGATCTTGGGATAGTTTTCTCAACATTGAATCCCCTGTTCTGTGGATCTACCAGTGGATCCAGGCAAACAATTCCTGGAGCCCAGACAGATCTGAATACCAGGAGAACAATAAAACAGGCTTCAATGGAATACTATTCAGCAATTAAAAACAAGGAAATCATGGAATTTGCAGGCAAATGATGGAATCTAAAAAAGATCCTGAGTGAGATATCCCAGAAGCAGAACGACACACACGGTATATACTCACTTATAAATGGATAGTAGACATATAATATAGGATAATCTTACTAAAATCTGAATACCTAAAGAAACTAAACAAGAAGGAGGTCCTAGGGTAAGATGATCAACCCTCACTTAGAAAGACAAATGGGGTAGAAATTAGAAGTAGGAGAAAACAAGAAACAGGACAGGAACCTACCACAAAGAGCCTCTGAATGACTCTACCTAGCAGTGTATCAAAGCAGATGCTGAGACTCATAATCAAACCTTGGGGAGAATGCAGGAAATCATATGAAAGGAGGGTGAGTTAGTAAGACCTGGAGAGGACAGGAATGCCACAATGACCAAATATATCTGAGCACAGGGGTCTTTTCTGAGACTGATTCTCCAACCAAGGATCATGCATAGGTATAACCTAGAACCCCTGCTCAAAGGTACCCCATGGCAGCTTAGCATCCAAGTGGGAGTCCTTAGTAAGGGGAACAGGGACTGTCTCTGACATGATCTCAGTGGCGGGCTCTTGGACCTCCTGCATCCCACCACCAAGGGAGGAGCACCTTTGCTATGCCACAGAGGAGAACATTGCAGCCAGTCCTGATGAGACCTGATAAACTAGGGCCAGATGGAAGGGGTGGAGGACCTGCCCTATCAGTGGATTTAGAGAGGAACAGGGAGGAGATGAAGGAGGAAGGATGGGATGGGGGGGGGGAATGAGGAAGAGGGCTACAGCTGGGATACAAAGTAAATAAACAAACTGTAATTAAGATTTAAAAAAATAAGCATTTATTTATAAAAGCAACAAGCCTGTAGGCCACTGAGGTATTCAGGACACTATGCATATGCATTGCTCTGGGAACAGCGCCAGCACCTGCACCCCCTCCTACACTTAAGCCCCACATTCCAGGCATCTACATACTCCAGCACCCTGTCCTTCAAGGCACACTTACATGCACAGGCTCATACTTGTACATGTGCTCTGCAACCTTCTTCCCTTGGCTACAGCTGAAACACCAACATCCATGCTCAAACCAGTGGATCTCTCTCATCTTCCTGATAAATATTACAGACACCAGAGAAAGACAAACCCAGTCTGAAGTACACACTTCAAGGATAGGCAGATGGCTAGAGGTTGACAAAAGAACACATCCAACACAAATCAAGACATCATGGCTTCAACAACAACCCCAAAAATCAATGGACATGCTAATTCATCAGAAACACAGGAAAATGATATCAATTCTAGGCTTATCCAGATATTAGAGGCACATAAAGCAAAAATGACAAAGCTCTCAAAGAAATACAGACAAATACAGCCAAACTAATAGAGGCACAAGTAGAGGCATAATTAGTGGCATATAGAGGGGAAACAAACAAACAAAAAAATCAAAGACATCATGGAAAGACAAGAATCCACATTCAAACAGATGAAGGAAATGGCGCAAGACATGAAAACAGAATTAGAAACAATAAAGAAAACACAAACAGAGAAAACCCTGGAGCTGGAGAACTTAGAGAAAAGATCAGGAAGCACAAAGGTAAGCATCACCAATAGAATACAAGACATGGAAGAGAGAATCTTCAGGTGCTGAAGATACACTTACAGAAATCAATACATTTCTCAAAGAAAAAGTAAAATTGGAAAAGTTCCAAACAGAAAACATCCAAGAAATCAAGGACACCATGAAAAGGTGAGATCTAAGAATAAAAGGAATAGACAGAAAGAAGATTCCAGGCTCCAAGGTCCAGAAAATATCAAAGAAAAAAAATTTCTAACTTAAAGAAAGAAATGTTCATAAACATACAAGAGGCCTACAGAACACCAAATAGACTAAACCAAAAAAGAAACTCTTCATGTCACATGACAGATAAAATACTAAATCTACAGAACAACAACAATAAAAATATTAAAAGCACTAAGGGAAAAAGGCCAAGTAACATATAAAGGTAGAACTACCAGAATCAAACCAGCCTTCGCAACAGAGACTGTGAAAGCCAGAAGAGGTGGGCAGAGGTCTTGTAGATGCCAACTGAGACTACTTAACAGAGCAAAGCATTCAATCAACATAGATGGATAAAACAACATATTCCACGACAAAACTAAACTTGAACAATAGCTACACAGCAAACCAGCCCTACAGAAGATACTAAAAGGAAAATTCGAGTCCAGCAAAAACTACAACCAAGAAAACATAGGATATAGATAACATCACAACAAAAATATTAAAAGAAAAATTTTTAAGTATAGAAACACAGTAACACCACCAACTCCACAATAGAAGGAACTAACATTCATTGGTCACTACTATCTATCAACATCAATGGACTCAACTTTCTAATAAAAAGACACAGACTAACAGAACAGTTGCAGATACAGGATCCAACATTATGCTGCATCCAAGAAACACACCTCTGCAACAAAGATAAACACTACCTCAGAGCAAAGGGCTGGAAAAATGTTTTTCAAGCAAATGGACCCAGAAAACAAGCTAGGGCAGCAATCTTAATATCAAATAAAATAGAACTTCAACCAAAATTAATGAAGAAAGATGAGGAGGGGCACTTCATTCTCATCAAAGGAAAAATTCACCAGAAGAAAATCACAATCCTGAACATCTATGCCCCTAATACAAAAGCACCTGTGCTTGTAAAAGAAACATTAAAACTGAAATCACACATTGATCCTAACACCTTAATAGTGGGAGACTTAAACACTTCACTCTCACCAAGGAACAGATCATCTAGACAGAAGCTAAATAAGGAAATAATAGCACTTACAGAGGTCCTAAATCAGATGGACCTAAGAGATTTCTACAGAACTTTTCACCCAAACTCAAGGGTATACCTGCTTTTCAGCACCTCATGGAACCTTCTCAAAACAATGACTATATAGTCAGTCAAAAAGCAAGCCTCAGCAGACACAGGAAGATCGAAATAATCCCTTGTATCACATCAGACCACCATGGCCTAAAACTAGACCTCAACAACAACACAAATAGCAAAAAGCCTACATACACATAGAAATTAAACAACTCTCTACTCAATGACAGCTTTGTCAGGGAAGAAATGAAAAAAAGAAATTGGAGATTTCCTAAAATTCAATGAAAATGAAGACACAACTTACCCAAACTTATGGGACACAATGAAAACAATGCTAAGAAGAAAGTTCATAGCACTAAGTGCCTCCAGAAAGAAGTTGGAGACATCTCATACAAATAACTTAACCGCACACCTAAAAGACCTAGAAATATAAGAAACAGATAGACCCAAGAGGAGTAAACGATTGAAAACAATCAATTTCAGAGCTGAAATCAATAATTTAGAAACCAAGAAAACAAGACAAAGAATCAATGAGAACAAAAGCTGTTTCTTTGAGAAAATCAACAAGACAGACAAATCCTTAGCTAAACTAACTAAAAGGCAGAGAGTAACTATCCAAATCAGCAAAATCAGAAACAAAAAGTGGTACATAAGAATACACACTGAGGAAACACAAACAATCATTAGGTCTCACTACAAAAGCCTAAATGCCACAAAATCTAAATAAAATGGACAATTTTCTTGATAGATTCTATTTTCCAAAATTAAATCAAGATCAGGTAAATAGATTGTATAGTCCTATATCCCCCCAAGGAAATAGAAGCAATCATCAAAAGTCTTCCTTCCAAAAAAAAAAAAAAAAAGCCCAGGACCAGATGGTTTCAGCCCAAAATTCTACCATACTTTCAAAGAAGTGCTAATTCCAATTCTCTTCAAACTATTCCACAAAATAAAGACAGAAGGAACTTTACCAAACTCATTCTATGAAGCCATAGTCACCTTGATACCTAAACCACAGAAAGACCCAACAAAAAAAAGAGAAACTTCAGACCTATCTCTCTTATGAACACTTGCAAACAGAATCCAAGAATACATAAGAGATATCATCCACCATGAGTAGGTAGGCTTCAGCCCAGGTATTTAGGGGTGGTTCAATATATGGAAATCCATCAATGTA
The DNA here is from genome assembly GCF_907164565.1 of Psammomys obesus. Lineage (NCBI taxonomy): Eukaryota > Metazoa > Chordata > Mammalia > Rodentia > Muridae > Psammomys > Psammomys obesus. Next base: position 27,295,068 of record NW_026585644.1, read on the forward strand.
ATCAAACATATAAACAAACTGAAGAAAAATGGCATGATCATCTCCTTAGATGCTGAAAAAGCATTTGACAAAATCCAACACCCATTCATGTTTAAAAATCCTGTAGAGATCAGGGATACAAGGCACATACCAAAACATAGAAAATACAATATACAGAAAGCCCATAGACAATATCAATTCGAACAGACAGAAACTTCAATCAATCCCACTGAAATCAGGGACAAGGCAAGAAAGGCAAGGCTGCCCACTCTCTCTGTATCTCTTCACCATAGTACTTGAAGTCCTAGATAGAGTATTAAGACAACTAAAGGAGATCAAGGAGATACAAATTGGAAAGGAAGAGGTCAAAGTATCACTATTTGCAGATGATATGATAGTATACATGAGTGACCCCCAAAATTCAACCAGAGAACTCCTTCAGCTGATAAAACACCTTCAGCAAAGTGGCTGGATACAAAATTTACCAGAAAAAAAAAATCAGTAGTCCTCTTGAATACAAATGACAAAAAGGCTGAGAAAGAAATTACAGAAACTACACCATTCACAATAGCCACAAATAACATAAAGTACCTTGATGTGATTCTAACAAAGCAAGTGACAGACCTGTTTGAAAAAAATAAAAAATAAAAAATAAAAAAAATAAAAAAAATAAAAAAACCTTCATGTCCCTGAAGAAAGAAATTGAAAAAGATATCAGAAGATGGAAAGATCCCCAATGCCCATGGGTCAGTAGGACTAACATAGTGAAAGTGGCCATCCTGCCAAAAGCAATCTACAGATTCAATGCAATTCCAATCAAAATACCAACACAATTCTTTATATACCTTAAAAGAACAATTCTCAGTTTCATATGGAAAAACCAAAAACCCAAAATTGCAAAAACAATCCTGTACAACAACAGATCTTGTGGAGGTATCTCCATCCTTGATCTTAAGCTGTAGTATAGAGCAACAGTAATAAAAACTACATGGTACTGGCATGGAAGCAGAATAACATAAAGATCAATGGAATCAAATAGAAGGCCAAGAAATAAACCCACACACCTACAGACACTTGATTTTTAACAAAGAAGCCAAAACCATACAATGGAAAAAAGACAGCATCTTCAACAAATGGTGCTGGATTAACTGGATGTCTACATGTAGAAAAAATTCAAATAGATGCATAATTATCACCTTGCACACAACTAAAGTCCAAGTGGCCCAAAGACCTCAACATAAAATCAGACTCACTAAAACTGTTAGAAAAAAAAGTGGGGAAAATCTTAGAACTCATTGGCACAAGAGACAACGTCCTGAACAGACACCACCACCACAGGCTCTAAGATCATTAATTAGTAAATGGAACCTCATGAAACTGAAAAGCTTCTGTAAAGCAAAGGACACTGTCATCAGAACAAAACAACAGCCTACAGAGTGGGAATGGATCTATATTTGACAAAGGGCTAATATCCAGAATATATAAAGAACTCAAGAAGTTAAAAAGCAACAAATCAAGTAATCCAATTAAAAATGGCATACAAAGCTAAACAGAGAATTCTCTATAGAGGAGTATTGAATGGCAGAGAAACACTTAAAGAAATGCTCAATATCTTTATTCATCAGGAAAATGAAAATCAAAATGACCCTGAGATTTCACCTTACACGCATCAGAATGTGGAAGATCAAAACTCAAGTGACAACACATGCTGGAGAGGATGTGGAGAAAGGGGAACCCTCCTCCATTGCTGGTGTGTTGTAGGTGGTAACTATTATTTACTATTAGTTTATCTTTTATTAAAGCTTCTGTTAATCCTAAACAGCAAATGAATAAGGGTAAAGTGTATACATTCCAAAAGAACATTAAGAACATTATACAAACACTGATGGGAATGTAAATTCCTACAACCACTTTGGAAATCAATCTGGTGCTTTCCCAGACAATTAGGAATAGTGCTACCTCAAGATCCAGCTATACAACTCCTAGGCATATATCCAAAAGATGCTCAACTATACAACAAGGACATTTGCTCAACCATGTTTGTAGCAGCTTTATTTGTAATACCCAGAATCTGGAAACAACCCAGATGTCCCTCAACTGAGGAATGGATACAGAAATTGTGGTAAATTTACACAATGGAATATTACTCATCAATTAAAAACAAGAAAACCATGAAATTTGCAGTCAAATGGTTGGAACTAGAAAAGATCATCCTGTGTGAGTTATTCCAAAAGCAGAAAGACACACATGGTATATACTCACTTATAAGTGGATATTAGACCTATAATACAGGATAAACATATTAAAATCTGTACACCTAACAAGCTATGCAAGAAGGAGAACTCTGGGTAAAATGATCAATACTCACTCAAAAAGACAAATGGGAATGACATTGGAAGAGGGAGAAAATGGGAAACAGGACAGGAGCCTACCACAGAGGGCTTCCGAAAGACTCTACCCAGCAGGATATCAAATCATGCTGAGACTCATAGCCAAACTTTGCACAGAGTGCAAGGAATCTTATGAAAGAAGGAGGAGATAGAAAGACCAGGAGGGGAAAGGAGCTCCATAAGGAGAGCAAAAGAACCAAAAAACTCTGAAGTCAAGGGTCTTTTCTGAGACTGATACTCCAACCAAGGACCATGCATGGAGATAACCTAGAACCCCTGCACAGATGTAGCCCATGGCAGGTCAGTGTCATAGAGGGTTCCCTAGTAAGGAGAACAGGGACTGTCTCTGACATAAACTCAGTGGCTGGCTCTTTAATTACCTCCTCCTGAGAGGGGAGCAGCCTTACCAGGCCACAAAGGAAAACAGTGCAACAAGTCCTGATGAGACCTGGTAGGCTAGGGTCAGATCGAAAGGGAGGAGGACCTCCCCTATCAGTGGAATTGGGCAGGGGCATGGGAGGAGATGATGGAGGGAGGATGACATTGGGAGGGGTTGAGGGAAGGGTTAAAGCTGGGATACAATGTGAATAAACTGCAATTAATAAAAATAAATGAATTAAAATATTTTTGTCTCTGTAACCAATTGAAATGAGTGAAAGATCCATAGGATACACTGCATGTGATTCTTAAAGGACTTTTATAATTGCAAATGTGTAAAGTTAAAAACAATAGAGATGAAAAACAAAGCAGCCAGAATTTAATGGTACCTCCTGGGGTCCTAGAAAAAACAGATTCATGTTGAATCTAAGATCATGTCAGAAATCAGTCAAATGGAAACACAAAGATAACTGTAAAGAATCAATGAAACAATGAGTTGGTTCTTTGGCAAGATACACATATTGACAAACTCTTATTGAAACTTACTACAACAGAGAGAAATGTGATCCAAATTATCAAACTTGAAGATGAAAACAGAGGCATTACAACAGATATCAATGAAACTCAGGGGGGTTATTATTACAAACTTCGAAAATAAACATTGCAATACGTTGAAAAAATCTAGAAGAAATGCAAACAACAAACAAAAAGAAGCCGAGGCTCAGATAGAATCAGTGCTGGATTCTATCAGTCTCAAAGAATAAGATCTATGTTGTATAAAATTATTTCATTAAATAGTAAGGAGCAGATGCTACCAAAGTCATATTAGGACACCAGAATTTCCCTAACACCAAAACTAAATATAGACACAGTGGCTGCCAGGGGAGATTTGTCAAGTTACAGACTTGGACTCCATGGACTGTCTAAAAGTACTCCCGTGACTTCCTGGAATGAAATCAAGAGTTGAAAAACGGGCTTATATAAAATCCTAATGGTTCTTCACAGTAAAAGAAACAACTGAATGAAAAAAAAACAGCCTATATAATGGAAAAAAATATTTGCTAGATATACATCTGAGAAACGACCAACATGAAAAATATGTACAGAACTCAAAACACTAAATACCAAAAAATTCACGATAATTAAATAGAATATGAAATGAACATGCAATTCTCAAAGACAAAATAGAAATATCCAATGTGTACAAAAATGTTGAATATCCTTACACATCAGTAAAATGCAAATAAAAACTACATTGAGAATCTTCCTTACCCCAGTAATAAAAATGATTTTAGGATATTAGTAAGAAAACATAGCGAATACTGTAAATTTGTGGAAAAGAACTTTTTACTCATTTGCTAATGAAAGGTAAGATAATTTGCCACTTTAAAAACATCTACACATTCCATACACTAAAAAACAAAACAAAACAACAACCGCAAAATCCTATCAGGACTCAATTATACTGCTGTTGGGCATATACCCAAAGGTCTTTGTATTTTACTGCAAAAAATGAGTATGTTTATGTTTACTGAAGTTCTGTTCAAAAAGCTAACCTACAGAATAACCTAGGGATAATTCTATAGATTAAATTATGTCATTGGCAAGGAAAAATGTATACAACTGGAGACCATCCTGTTGAATTAAATGAACTCAACTCAGAGAGACAAATGCCACATATTTTCCCTCATTTTTGGATAGCAGACTTTATAAAATACGTAAAAACATTTATACATGTATACGACCCTTTAAAAAGCAGAAACAGAATAAGCAGGAGAGGAATAAAAGTGGAGATAAAGGAGTAGGTATTATCAAAATGCATGATATACTTGAATGAAAATGTTTTTATAAAATCTGTCATTATATATAATGAATACTTATATACCTGGTGAACTTTTTGAAAAGTAAACAAAAAATTTCATGTGGAAAAAATATTAGCTATTAAGTAAATGAAGTGAGAGTTCAAAGTTTAGACAGAAATCTTAAACTTTGAGAAATTTCAAATAACATTTCATAGATCACTGGTCTTTCATTGTCTTAAATTATTAGATGGGCAATACTTGTCAGGATAGTGTCTAAATAAGTATTAGTGAAAGTATTAGTTTGTATTTTCAAATACCAGTATATTGATTTTCATCAGGAATTTGTAAAAAATTTTGTGATCTTCCTCTTCAATAAGCTAGGAGGAGAGTAGACCATGATCTCGGGCTGGGAATTTTCCTCTTAATACAAGTGAAGGCATAAAGCAAATGTGGTCGGTACCCTAGGTAACACTTAAGGAGTTCATATAGCTTCATGTGCTATATAGTCCAGCAGCCTAGAAGTATAAAAACTTATATGTATTGATATGTTTGTGTCAGTGGTAAGAGAAAAGTACTCTTATGCTCCTATATGGCAATTGTAACATCTAAAATGCTTAGGAATTATAAGTATACATCTGAGTCTAGGAAATATTTCTGAGCAACAGAAAAGACTAATAACTGTAACTTACATCATCTCATTGAAGGGAGTCCAGCTTTAAGATATTTTATTATTAAAACTTAGGGTCGTTAAGTAAAGATGCCCATCCCTGAGAAGTTGACTAAACTGCCTATTGTCTAAGGAAGAGGTGCATTCCTTTATTCCTTGTATGCATATCATTTTATTAATAATAAATCACCAGTGGAGGCGATGTAATGAAGACAAATACCAGAAAGTACACAGCACTAAGGATGTGACATAGTTTATAAAAGATGGGGCCCTGACACAGTGCATAGATAAACGGGAGAAGATTGAAACCTTACAGATGGCCTTCATGCAAGTCCTTTATTCCTTCCACCTCAGATCACAAGCATTTTATAAGCACTGGCCCTTTGATGTCACAGAATTTAACATTTAATGTGTTCAGCACATGTTTCTAAACATGATAATTCTGTTAGGCTGAAAAACTCTAAAGAACTTATACAGCACACCTACAAATTGACTGAAATTAGTACTCAATGATTCATACATATCATGAAATTACACCCCATTATATATGTTTCCAAACACTGGGTGCCTAAAACCTTTTGGTACCACCTTCTAAAAATGCTCCTGCCTTTACAAGCGTCTTAGCTTACCTTCTATTTTACACTCACGCCATGAACAACAGAGCCTTTCTCATTCTCAGTTCACAAACAAAAAAATGGAAAGGAAGCAGCCACTTGACTCTGATTTACAATGATCATTAAGAAAAGTTATAAATGAACACTCCTAGCTGTAAATTAACTTACTTCTCCACTGCCTTGGGCATCACATTATTTTCAGAAACCTTGGTAGCTCTTCATTGTTTCTCCCATCTTAGTACAAAAAAAATAATAATTATTAACTCTAAGAGGTAGATTAGTAGTCAGTCTCAGCTATGCTGGCTAACCAAGAGGCTCTAGAATAGTTTTCCTTAATTAATACACTATTAAGAGAAACATATTTGAAACATACAAGTGAGCTCATAAAAAGAGAAATGCCAAGTGTCCAAAATTAAGATGAAATGAAAAAAGAGCCTGAAATCATATATAAATTTTTGGGATGGCAATTAAAGGCCTAGTTACAGGAAATTAAGGGGTTGTTTACAGGGACATATATGTTCACACACATTAGTGAGTATGCATATGCACATGTATGGTAAAGAGACAGAAAAGACAAACTATTCATGAACATAAACATAAGTACATATATTTCTCATTCTTCTACATCACTGCCTTTCTTCAGTTTCCTTTAGAAAAGAAAATATAGAGCAAAGTAATAAATCCAAACCTATTCTTTGTAATGCTAATAAGACGATCAAACACATTATAAAATCAGTCAAGGAAAAATACAATAAAAATAAACCGACAGGTAGAGTAGAGATTATTATTTTTTCTGTGCTTACTTAATGTCAAAGTAGGTTTGTACTATTAAATTTGAAAATTTAGATGAGATGAGAAGTGTTTCCAGGAAAATAGGATAAACTTTCAAAATCAAAGAAACAAACAGACAACTGGTGGCTAAAGATACACCTCAGTTGGTAGAGTTTTGCCGTGCATTCAAGAAATCTTGTGCTCCACCCCCAAATAAACTAGGTATGGTGCAACCCTGGAATCCAGGTACTCTGGAGAGGAGGCAGAAGAAGCAGAACTTCACTGAGTCACATTAACTTACACAGCAAGAGATACACAGCTGAATACGGCCTGAGATATGTAAGACCCTGACTCAAAAGGCAGCAGTGCAGGAAAAAGAGAGAAGAGAGACAAAGGATTTAAACTGAGAGTAAAGGCTGCTTGTCGTAATACTCTCACCTTTTCTTATCCTTCCTTCCCACAAAAAGAAACATGAACACATAACAGGCTCAGTTTTGCAGATAACTTTTACTAAGACTTCAAGGAAAACAAACACCCTCTCTTACACAAGCTGTTGATACAGTCATCATGGGAAAACAGCTGGTGGCTTGTCAAAAAGCAAGATTGAGAACTGTGATCTGGCCGTGCAGTCTCACCACTGGGAACTACTGGGAACCATCTGCAATGTCATATTTATTGTGTCATGGTTCAAAACAGCCAGATATAGAACCACCTAAGTCCCAACCTTGCCTGTGTGCTGAGAAATTTTTACTTAGAAGGAACAGCCCCAATTATGCGATATTTATTTCTCCTATGTTTCAAAGGAGGCAATCTGCGTTGCAGAGAACAAGTTCCAACTGGATCACAAAACTTTGTTTCAGTTTCTAAATGGTTCAGAACTTTCAGGCCATTAATAGTTGTCAGTATGAATCCTTGAATTTAAAACAAGCCTCTCAGTATTACAATGATCTGAATTTCCATGCAGTGTGATTTTTTTTTTCCAGCTAAATCACTTGTCTGCCCTAAGTCAGTGTAGCAACATCAGTAAGCAGCATTTTATCCCTTAGTATATTTCAAGGTGTCTTTGGGACTTGACTTGATTCCCTGCCTCTCCAATGTAAAGACAGATCCCACTACTTCACTATTTCATGATGCAAAGACTCCTATAAAGCCACCTTTTGCAGCTGTTAATCATAAGATTGTCTAAAATCATACAAGTCCTGAATGACAAAAATAAGAACAAGAGCCCAAGTCTGCTGAAACATATATGGTGTTCAACACCTTCCATGCTAAAGTAACCATGACTAAAACTAACTGTCCCAAAACCGTACAGTAAGCTAGGATGCCAAGGCTAGACGACAGAGAGTCTGCACATGGAACTGTCTTGGGGCTTCTTGAGAATACATGGCCATTCAGACATAGGTACAGAGGAGTTATAAGTCTCAGTGCATACAAACCTGAGACAAGTGTGGTACCATACAGGCAGCACTGCCTAGGAGCTAAACTTCAAGTTCACCAACCAAGGTGAGTACCTTTTGTCTCAGCTGGAAAACAAATTTCTAACTGAGTCAATGTGCTCGCCTTCAGCATTTCAGATGAACAGTGTCTACTTTAGAGGTCTGTTTCCTAACCACTGATAACCATTTTTCTGCTAATAATAATAATAAAGGTTTTTTTTTTCATCACTGTGTCAGAAGCTACAGTAACCAATTAACCTCCTGCATTTAAGCCTTGAGCCCTATAAGTCACGAAATCTCATCTTAAAGTAACAAAGAATTGCACAGGTTTGGGGATTCTAATTTGAAGGGGCACATAATTGTGATATGAGGAAAATTCAAGGCTGCCTTCCCTAAGTAATGTTCTTGGTGCCTGACTAGATTCCCTTTCATCTTTAAAAGGCATTAATTCTTGATGTATAATGTTGCTTTGTAGTTTTTAAACAATCTAGATTAAAACAATCCTTGAATACTTGATTGTATCCATTTTTCTCCCCATTTTCATATACAAGAGGATTAAACTTCTAAGCTCAGCTTGAAGTTGAATGGAGACTAGTTTTTACCCAAAAGGTTGTGGACAGAACAAATGTGAACCACTTGGGGGCTTAACATTCAATTGCCTATGGCATATCAAGGACCACCCAGCTCTCCACCTCCCTTCCTGGACATTTTGAAAGTGTGTGATGATGTAGAGATGCAAGGTTTCAGACAGTCTCAATCTAAGCATAGTGGTCCATGCCTTTTATTCTGTCTGAAGTCCTAGACTTTCAACAAAAGTCTTAGACCAGCCTGAGGTAAATAATGTTACTCTCAAAAAATAAAAAATAAAGACGTTCAAATAGCTTGCATGGGTGAGTCAACACATGGAGGATTGCTACTGTGGAAAACTTTGCAAGGTGAACTTTATATGAGAGAAATTAACTTGTCTTGTGTTAACCCACTCGAGTTGGGAATCATGCCTTTACCATAGCAAATCTGAGTGTGCCTTCCCTGTACAATATAGCCCTTGGCCAGATTTCAATGATTATCAATCATGATAGTATCCATCAATTTATTTCCTGAAAGTAACCATTTACTGGTACCCAGCAACCCCTCATTATGGTGGACAAAATAATATTTTATAACCAACATAGCAAGAGGGGGTATATATGTGAAACATTATTAGATTAATCAGAAAAGAACTGGACATATTCTCTAGACTGTTCAGTCAATGCCTATACAGTGGATCAACCTTTTCCCATGAGCTGATTCTGGAGGCTCTCAGCTGACTTACAAGTAATTACAAAGGCATTATGTTCACTGGCATGAGTGGATTACAAACCATCTCACCACTAAGTAAATTTAAGCTGCCTTCTTGATCTCTATCAGCAAGGCCTTCGTCCTTAACAAGTTCCATATTGCTGACAAACCTTTCTGCCATCTGCTCGAATGGAAACATGTGGCATAATCCAGCATTGGAACACTTTGCTCTTGGTAAGGAAAGAGACCTTGGGGGATTTTTTTTCCATCTTTTCTTTTTTAAAGAGCTACTCTTTCACACAGTTTGTGGCTTGACCTTGCCTTTGCCCTGGTGTGAAATGATACTTTTATGAGAGTGTCAGTTTGAATGAATGTATGAGTTTACACTTAGATATGCTAATTACCAGTCATTGTGGTTTCTAGTTGTGACAGTGACACTGGAGGGGGCATCATCCTGTGACACCTGGGATCATAATTGGGTGATACTGTCTACATCTCCCCAACCACCCAATTATATAGATATCTCCTAACTCTCAATGAACCTCTGTTACAGCTAGCTACACTGTTCAGAGCCAGTAAAATCTTTCTTTTCGAAAACACTTTTTCTTACTACGACACTAGTTATGTAACACTCTCGCCATTCTCCCCTTGTCTCTAATTCTCTCAATGTAACACAGATATGCATTACACAGCTGTGATGTGATTCCTGTTACCATGATTACTCTGGCTGTGGAAAAGTTAATAATAGCTCACAGCTATATTATCATGTGCATTGTTTCCATGCTGTGAATACCAATATTTATATCCCAGTTAAAGCAAAATGAGGAATACCCCTGCTTTAGATGAATTAAAATATTCTCTTTCTCCTAAGCTCACAACCTGACAGGAAGTCCTTATTGCTGAAATGATGAAGACAACACTTATGTCAACATGGAGAAATTGAGTTGGACTCAGTCTCTAGGGACTAGAATTCATGATGCTGGAGAGTACCATACATAGTACTGGAGGAAAAAAGTAATCATCAATCCTTATACAGTTATAACCCTGGAACCCACAACAGCAACAGCAACAGCAACCTGTCTATAAGATATATTGGGATAATAATGGCATAAATGTTATTGGAATGAGCAAACACCTTTTGATTGGATTTAAGGTCTACTTCATGCAATGCAACCCACACCTAACACTGTTAATAAGGCCAATAACCTTGGATTAAATGGATCATGGCCTCTAGAGGAAAAGTTACTATTATTCTGCTAAATGAACCCAGCAATAAAATGACTTCTAAGAAAATGCTGCTCTACCAAAGATCAGTGTATCACTCAACCTCATCAGAAAAAGTTCTTTTTGCACAAAATGATAATTAACACAGAGTCTCCCAACTGGACAATGTGCAAAGAGTGAGAGACTTTGGAACACTCAGACTTAAATGAGATATCATTATCATATCCCTTCCCTAGACGCATGGGATTTATTCAGAAGAGGAGGAAGAAAGATTAGAAGAGCCAGAGGTCGTAGATGACTCCAAGAAAATAGCATCTTCCAGATAAAACAAGGCATATGTACATGTGAACTCACAGAGACTGTGACAGTACATAGAAGACCTGCCAAAATTCAAGTCAGACAAAATTACAGCATGCAGAAGGGGAAGTTGACCCAAAGTCCCACATCTAACCAAGAAACTGTTTGCAATTGATACGTGATGGGAATGAGAAAATCAATTTTCCACTAAAGTAACAATTGGTATATTTTCATATTTTAGGGTCTGGTGATGAGCATGTGAGTCAACACAATAAATTTAGAAGACAGTTTGATACGGTCTTCTAAAGCCTCACATCACACCCAGCACTACCCAGCATTCCATGGCTTGGGATATTTCAGCATGTAAGAGACTTGGATTTCTGAAAACACACACACACACACACACACACACACACACACACACACACACACACACACACAAGAATGCTCATTAACAGCTTCTAGTCCTGTCTACTTAACTATGCTGTCATTAGAGTGTTTTACAGTTGTCCTTTTATTGTTAACCCAAGTTCAAATTCTGAACTGTGTTTAGAAATGAGAGTAAAGAGTATCATGTGCTTACACACCAACTTACTTATGTGCAGCTATTACCAAGAAAAGCTTGGGTTTGAAAAATAGATTCATTGATGACAGATTTTTTTTCTTTTACTTTTGTTCTGAATCTTCAAATCTTTCACATTGATAATACATTGCACAGATTATTACAGAGGACAACACAAAATATCAGAATCCTGTCCCTAAACTTAAACAAAAAAAATGGCTTTATTGAAACATATCCTGGTTATTAAAAAAATAGATACATTAATTTAAGTCCGCATATTTGTGTATCCTTAAGAGGTAAAATTCTGGAGCTGGAGAGATGGCTCTGGGATTAAAGGTACTGACTGCTCTTCCAGAGGACCTGGTTCAAATCTCACCACCTACATGGCAACTCACAAATGTCTGTAACTCCAAGATCTCACACTCTATTCACATAGACGTGCAGGCAAAATATCAACACACATAAAATAAAGGTAAAATAAAATTTCTGTGTTTTTTTTTAAAACACAGTACCATCCATGAGATCAAAAGTTTGGAATATTTGAAGGCTCTTTGACCTTACAGTGAAGAAACTGTAATATATTTAAGGCAATATTTTTTCAGTTTTAAAATTTTATTGATTAAAATTTATTGATTGATTACAATTTATTCACTTTGTATCCTTGCTGCACCTTCTTCCTTCGTCTTCCCTCAGTCCCACCCACCCTCTCTCTTCTCTCCCTATACCCTTTCTCTAGCCTCCTGATAGGGGAGGACCTCCTCTCCAAGAGAAGTTAAAGAGTGGAGAAAAGAAAAGAAAGCTGAAGTTAAATAATTTTATTAATTAAAGTTAAAGTTAAAAGTTTAACTTTTAAAGAAAAAGTTAAAAGTTAAAGATATATACATAACAGACTGAATAAATTCATAGCAACATAAAACTGAATAGAAAGGTAAATTTTAAAATATGAGAAAAACCATAGCTATTTTCATAAATTTATAGCAAAAACTGAAGAATGCTTTGAAGAATATGCAAGTTTGTAAAAAGGATGGTTGTGGGGTTGTAGAAGTGTATGAGTGATATGTTCGTTGTGCAAGGTATGACTTGGGACACTGGCGATCTCCTGAGAATGTTGTCTGTGTGGAATACCTCAGACCAAAGCAGCCACATGCAAAATAAGCAAACAATGAGCATCCCACTGATGATTAACCATGTGTCTACTACTTATGAAGTTCTACAGGAAAGTGGTCCAGCCTTCTCCACTCTTTTCTGCATGCATGTGTCTCACTTGGCTTCCAAGCTTCAGGACACATACACACACACACACAGACACAGAGAGAGAGAGACACACACACACAGAGAGACAGACAGAGAGACAGAGGGGGCACATAAGAGCATCCTGGGAGACATTTAATATTCTACTCTCAGTCTTGATCAAACAACTCTGCAGCAAATAGCAGTAATTACAAAATCTCATTTCTGGTCAAGAAGGTGGCAACAAATAACTGTTGAGTGTCAGGTGCTAGAAAGGACAATAGCACCCCTTCTTCTGAAACTCAGAAAATGTGGAAGAAGAGACAGGGAGTATGTGAAGGCCAGATGATAGGGATAAGGGCTGCAACAATTCTATGTTCTGGTTTTCCCCCCTTTATGTAAGAGTATTTGGCCTGCACGCATGTGCTCCATGAAGTACATGCTGAGCTCAAAGGGAGTGTTGGATACCCTGGGACTAGAGTTACAAATGGTGGTAAGCCAGCATGTAAGTACTAGGAACTGAACCCTGGTCTTCAGAAGAAGATACCAAGTAGTCTTAACTGCCGGGCTAACTTCTGAGCCCTCCCAAAATGCTATCGTAAAAGAATGACTTAGCCATTTTAACCCTGGGCTCACAAAAGCTGCCTTTGTCCACAGATGGTCAACCATTGATAAAGGGTGTATTCATTATTGTCTTCATTAATGTACCCCCTGATGATCCCACTGTGATCTAATAGATTGTTCAAACCCATGACTTGATGTATATATTAATTTTCTGCATACTTTCTTTATGTATACCCAAGCATCATGGCAAAAGCCTTAAATGTATGTTACTTTTAAAAGGCATTTTAGAGAAATTTTAATCCAGCAACATGGCTACTCTGGCAAGGGATCACATCCAAACACCTTCTAGGGCTGTGTGATCAGGCTGGAATAACACACCTTTAATACCTCTGGCTGAAATACACACACACACACACACACACACACACACTTAGTACACACCCTTACTCCCAAACAATGACATCTAATTGAGGGACAGATAAAGTGATGAATCAGAGAAAGATCTGACAGAATAAGTCCAACACTCATGAGAACAGACAGAAAAGAAAAGCTACTTGAGAGAGCCGAGCAGGAGTCAGCAGTTCATGACAGTTGAGTTTGTGGGTTCCTGCAGTTCAGTGCAGGTCAGCAGAGACAGTTGAAGTCAGAGGACAAGAAGGTGCTAGAAAATTAGAACAAATTGCCAGAGTTAGTGTGAGAACAAGTAGAGCAATTCAGTCAGAACCTGAGAAAAGCCATATTGAATAAATCATCTTGGAGAGAAGTTTGAGCCAGAACAGCTGAGTTGAACCAGCCGTCCGGAGTTCAGAAAGAGCTAGAAAGCATGCACTTACTCTATAGTAAGATTCCGAGACAACAATTATATCTGGTAATAAAAGTTACTTTTACAAGTCATATTTAGAATCATATTAAAGATGGGTATTATTTGAGAGAGAAGAAGAGATAGGGTGCGAGTTCTCATGGCATGTTTTGGTCAAATACCTAGGATTTTGTGTGGGGTGTGAAGACATGAGTAAGAAAAAATAATTCTTCTTGAATTTTAAAAATACTCTTCAAAAATCAACCTTACTATGAAATAAAAAAGCTGGGACAAAGTGAGTAAATTGTAATAAAAATACATAAATAAAAATGAAAAAAGTCATGTGACCTGTATATTTTTCTTAATTCGGAATTACCTGCTTTGGGCTCATAAATATATATATATATATATATATATTATCTATCACTTTTCTTTTTTTGTGATAACAAAATGTATTTATTTTTTTTTCTTTTTTATTTTTATTTTTTTATTTTTTTTTGAATTTTATTTTTTTCTTATCAGTTACATTTTATTAACTCTGTATCCCAGCCGTGTCCTGATCCCTCATTCCCTCCCAGTCCCTTCCTCCCTCCCTCATCTCCACCGTGCCCCTTGCCAAGTCCACTGATAGGGGGGACCTCCTCCCCATTCATCTGATCCTGTTTTATCAGGTATCTTCAGGACCCGCTGCAAAGTTCTCCTCTGTGGCCTAACAGGACTGCTCTTCCCTTGGGGGGTGAGGAGGCCAAAGAGCCAGTCATTGAGTTCCTGTTAGAAATAGTCCTTGTTCCCCTCACTATGGGAAACCAATTGGTTACTGAGCTACCACAGGCTACATCTGAGCAGAGGTTCTAGGTTACATTCATACATGGTCCTTGGTTGCATGTCAGTCTCAGAAAAGACCCTGTGCCCAGATATATTTGGTCCTTGTGGAGCTCCTATCCTTTCCTCATCAGACTAACTCCCCTTCTTTCTTATGATTCCCTGTACTCTGCCAAAGGTTTGGTCATGAGTCTTTGCTTTGAAAACACTGCTAGTTAGAGTCTTTCAAATGTGCTCAGTAGACTCCTGTCAATGTTCAATGCACATCCCATCTGTCTTTCAAAACGAGGATTGATAATCTATCTATCGCTTTTCATAGTGTGGCACACTTTATCAAAGACAATGGCACAATGACAAAAATCTAAATTATTTGTCAGAAGAACAAATTATAGCCATCCTAGTGAGTATGAATTGGTTTTACTTTGTATTTTTAGTTGAATTTGCCCAAAGAATAATGATATTGAGCAGATTTTTAACTGTTAATTTGGCCTAGTAAATAGTAAAACAAAATGTCCATTCTGATTTTTGTCAATTTTCAAATTAGTATACATATTTATTAATGAGTTTTAAGAGTACTTACATATTCCTAATATAACTCATGATTAACAAATTTTTCTGACATTTTGTCGGTTTTTCCTCCAATTTATAATTGGTAACTTTTGGGGTAAAATAGTTATTATTTTCAAAAGCAAAATTTATCTAAAAACAGTTTTAAATATTTGCTAAATACCTTCCCATGGATTCAAAACATATTTCTGAGCCATATTTTCAGTTCATTATTGTAGAGTGAGATAAATCGGTATCATTTACTCATTCCAGAAGGATTTTGTCATTTTTTTCCCTATAATGATAGGGGAGTTAAGTACATTAAAAATTACTTATATATCTAAACCAGAAAATTTTGTGAGGATACTATCTTTTAATAATTATCAACAGAAAGTACTTTGGGTTTTGGGTTAAGGGATGGCAGTGGCATCATCCACTGTTTATTTTTTACATATGGCTGTGTTCGAATATTTTTAGTTATTCAAGATTTTAAAATTAATTTTACACATATATGCAAAATTTAGTTCAGTCAAGAAAAATGCACATGAAGAATTGTGAAGCTCTCCTTCCAACACTCACTTATATAAGAACTCAGACTTCTATTCATAAACTGAATTCCCCATGCATGGTACCTCAAATATATCAGTCAATAGTCTCCTCCTCGCTTACATAAGAAATACTTAAATACATGTATTAAAGTATTAATTAGCAAATCTATAATCACATATAATCAACAGTGTGACCTTAAGATCATCACTTATGGTTAAGGGTGAAACAGGAAAACACTTTCCCCAGGGCTGCAAGTGCTCTGATGTGTATCATACCTGCCTTTCAAGTAAACCTGCCCTAGTCATTCTTGCACAGAGCCATCATCACCTGTCATGCAAACATCTTTGTATAGAACACTTGACTCCCCCATGCCAATAATGTCAGGGGTACTTCTCCACAAACCCTAATATAGTAACTAGACTCAAGCTAACAGCTAAGATGCTGTTAGAAAGAACTTGAAGTAGGTTTCTCTTCCTGAGTTCAAAACTCAGGAAACTTATCCTGCCAATCAGTATAATTTCTTGGAATATATGAATAATTATTTTACTCAACATATTGGTGAACTGTCACTCCAAAAGCTTTTTTTATTCATACAGTTTGATAAGAAGATCAACTTCATAAGAGCACTTTCTAAATTGAAGATGGTTATATAGGTAAACATCATAAACTGAGGACCCAAGAGAAGGTTTCTATAAATTATTGCACATTTACCCTTACGACTAGAAGATGAGAATGGGGTGGGAGCAGCAAATTCAACTAATATTTCTTACATGTATAGTCTTCTAAATTTTATTTTAAAACCTGGTTAATAATAGTTACCAATTATTAAATCTTGACTATCTATCAAATGGTTTTCATCTTCATAGAGTACCAGGAGCTATCAGAAAGCATCCATTAAATTTCATGTTTAACAGATAAGAAAATTTAGCTATCCAAGACCACAGGAGTAGTAATGTGATGTTGGTGTGATTGTGAACGTCTCTATCTGAAACGTGCATTTTTTTATTTTATTATTTTGCTGTTGTTGTTAGACAGACTATCCAAAATAAAGTTACAAGCAATCTGGGTAGTTGTAGCTGCTCTGCAACTACAAAACTGATTCAGAGTAGATGCTGGTTAATTCAAAAGCCAGAGAACATTATCTCTTATGAACATTTGGAAACTATCAAAGGCCAAGCCAAGCCCCCTTCATCAGAATCTGTTATCTTAACAATATGGCATCACAAATAAAAACCCCAGCCAGTACTGCTTTATTTATTAGGTTTACTCATTTTTGCCTTACTCTTACATTTCCCCAAGCACAGACCAGCTCACCTCACCCCACAGTATAATCTGCTTTACTGTGAGGATGTGGCAGTGTGAGTAGGAGGGGACAGATTCACCTCTGGTCTTTCTTCCTATGAAACACTGACCAGTCAACAATTCATCAAAACCCCGTAAAGGCCTCTGAAAACGACTTTCCACTGCAATTAATGTGTTCTGTTCTGTGTTCAACCTTGAAATAACATATTCTGAATGGATGCATCTTACAATTCTAGGAAATTATGAATTGATATTGTCAAAAAAAGTATAAAGCAGTTGCTCTACTAATCTGCAAATTTTAGTTATTGATGAACTCAGTGGCTGGCTCTTTGATCACTTCCTCCCGACTGGGGCGGGGGTTGGGGGCAGCCTTGCTAGGCCACAGAGGAAGACAATGCAGCCAGTCCTAATGAGACCTGATACACTAGGGTCTAATGAAAGGAGAGGAGGACCTCCCCTATCAGTAGACTGGAGGAGGGGCAGGGGAGGAGAAGAGAGAGGGAGGGCAGGATTGGGAGGGGTGAGGGAGGGGGCTTCAGCTGTGATACAAAGTGAATAAACTATAATAAATAAAAATGCTGGGGAAACTTTAAGCCCATGGATAAAGAAGTTGAATTTTCCTTGCTTCCCTCTCTTCTACCCCTGAGTACACAAAGCATTAGAAACCTCATTCCCAGGAAGACAAAGGCATGATCTCTCAGTAAGCCATAAAACAAACAGATGAAACAAACAAACAATAGGCTGATGGCCAAACATAGGATATAGTTTGAAACTGAAAAGACTGATCTGTGAGAATTTTTAGGGGCCCCAAACGGGCATCACAGAAAATCAGCCCAGCACAGAGGGATCAGGAAAAATTCCTTTGGTCCAGACTAGATGTAAACTATGTAGGGATCTTTTTAAATGTGCGTTATGGTGAATTTTTACTTCTGGAATGAAGTCTGAGCTTTTCGGTGACCCAACACTGTTAGTTGCCAAAGCAGCCAGATTATTAAGATTTATAGAGCATTTGGTTATTTATCAACATCACTGATACACTGTGGCAGAAAAGACTACGATTAGCAAAAAGTGGTCATTGAAATGAGTACAGGAAGTACAGGGTAGCAGACTGAATGTGTGAGTCTCCATTCCAAACTACATGTTAATGGAAAAACTCTGCTCTCATTCTTGATGGGACATAAGTCTACTTCCAAATCAGTACAGATCTTGGACAGGACTCTTCAGGTCTGGCTTTATCAATGGACTCATGAACTCTGTTCTCATATAGCTAAAGAAAAAGTGTTAAAATTCTTATAACCATTAACTTGGGAATAATGTCAGGTAACCATATAAACATTCCACATCTACCGCTAGTGTCCCAATTAATTTTATCTCTCCAGGAAAATCTCAGCATGAGTCAGAAATTCTTGAGCCAAATATCTATGAAAAAAACGTATCCTGAAAAAAAGTCACAAATGTTAGGCTTTGGTTCAGATCTAACACATAACCTCATTCTCCTCACTAGCATCTGTGAATGCATTCCTTCTCCAAGGTCAAGATGTACTGCCCATTCTTCTCTATATTTTCTACCTTCTTTCAGTTATTATATATATGTAAACATGAGAAGGACTAAGGATGCTTCTCTGGGTCCATGGATTCATTATCTTTCTATGGACTGTACTCAAAACCTGAGATCAAATGTAGTATGTCACATACTCACTATCAAAGATATCAAAATCACATGCAGTACAAACACAGAAGTATTCATTGATGATGTTCATGACAGGACCACATGTGGCCTCCATGTAATAATTACCACTTGGTTGTCTCTCTGCCAACTAGGATTTTTACACAGAGAGCCTTTTAAAGACCCCTCTCTGAGCATCAGATTCTTTTTTTAAATTCTTTATTAATTACACTTTATTCACTTTGTATCTCCCCCATGGTTGCCTCCCTCCTCCTGTCCCAATCCCTCCATTCCTCCACCCTCTGCATGCATGCCCCTCCCCAAGTCCACTGATAGAGGAGGTCTTCTTTTCCTTCCTTCTGATCCTAGTCAATTAGATCTCATCAGGAGTGGCTGCACTGCCTCCTTCAGGGGCCTGGTAATGCTGCTTCCTCCTCAGGGGGAAGTAATTAAAGAGCAGGCCAATCAGTTCATGTCAGAGACAGTCCCTTTCCTATTACAATGGAACCCACTTGGATACAGAACTGCCATGGGCTACATCTCTGCAGGGGTCTTAGGTTATCTCCATGCATAGTCCTTGGTTGGAGTATCAGTCTCAGGAAAGGCCCCTCTGCTCAGATTTTTTTGGTTCTGTTGCTCTCCTTGTGGAGTTCCTGTCCTCTCCAGATCTTACTATTTCCCACTTCTTTCCTAAGATTCCCTGCACTCTGCCCAAAGGTTGCCCATAAGTCTCAACATCTGCATTGATAGTGTGCAGGGCAGAGCTTTTCAGAGGTCCTCTGTGTCAGGCTCCTGTCTTGTTCCCTCTTTTATCCTCTGCTTATGTCCAGCCTCTTTGCCTTTCTGGATAGGAATTGAGCATTTTAGCAAGAGTCCTCCTCCTGTTTAGTTTCTTTAGGTGTACAGATTTTAGTAGGTTTATCCTATATTATGTCTATTTGAGTGAGTATATACTGTGTGCATCTTTCTGCTTCTGGGATAGCTCACTCAGGATGATCTTTTCCATATCCCACCATTTACAAATTTCATGATTTCCTCATTTTTATTGCTGAGTGATATACCATTGTGTAGATATACCACAATTTGTGCATTCATTCCTCCACTAAGGAGCATCTGGGCTGTTTCCAGTTTCTGGCTATTACAAATAAGGCTGTTACAAACATGGTTGAGCAAATGTCCTTTTTGTGTACTTGAGCCTCTTTTGGATATAAGCCTAGGAGTGGTATGACTGAATCTTGAGGAAGTGCTATTCCTAGTTGTCTGAGAAAGCACCAGATTGCTTTCCAGAGTGGTTGTACAAATTTACATTCCCACCAGCAGTGGAGGAGATCCCCTTTCTCCACAACCTCTCCAGCATGTGTTGTCTCTTGAGTTTTTGATCTTAGCCATTCTAATGGGTATAAGGTGAAATCTCAGGGTCGTTTTGATTTTCATTTCCCTGATGGCTAATGAGGTTGACCACTTCTTTAAGTGTTTCTCTGCCATTCGATATTCCTCTATTGAAAATTCTCTGTTTAGCTCTGTACTCCATTTTTTAATTGGATTACTTGATTTTTTGCTGTTTAACTTCTTTAGTTCTTTATATATACTGGATATTAGTCCTCTGTCAGATATAGGGTTGCTGAAGATCCTTTCCCAATCTGTAGGCTGTCGTTTTGTTCTGAGGATGGTGTCCTTTGCTTTACAGAAGCTTTTCAGTTTTATGAAGTTCCATTTATTGATTGTTGCTCTTAGAGCTTGTGCTGCTGGTGTTCTGTTCAGGAAGTTGTCTCCTGTGCCAATGAGTTCAAGGCTTTTCCCCACGTTTTCTTCTAACTGATTCAGGGTATCTGGTTTTATGTTGAGGTCTTTGATCCCCTTGGACTTTAGTTTTGTGCAGGGTGATAAGTATGGATCTATTTGCATTTTTCTACTGGATCATCAGATTCTTGGTGGCTGTCGATAATAGAATCTTCTATTCAATCCATAGCAGAACATACAATTCATATATATAGAATGAAACAGAGACTGGCATCTTCTAGTAATTTGTAAAGAAAATGTGTTGAGCTGATTGATATGTCTATCCTATTGCAAAGTTTCCATCTAAAGTTCTCACATATCACCCACAGTTTCTAAACACCAAATGAACATTACTTATGGAACTTTAAGAAGCACAGAGTGTGGAAGACAGTGTTTTCTTTAAGAAATTGATGTTCTCTTATATAAGTTAAGCCATTTTCTTCACTTACTATTCATTAATTAACCAGTTCTCAGTTAGTAGCTATTCTCTGCCAGGCACTGTTCTAACTAGTGTGAATGCTCTTTGAAGGTGATGAAACCTTGTTTTCAAACTGCATGGTCTGATATGGAAGACAGGAGTGAGTTAGTAAATGCTCTAGCAATTAAGAACAAAATTTGAGTGCATGCACAAGTTCAGAAATGTGAGAACCTGTATCCTACTGGAGTGCCCAGATGCTGGGAAGCAGTGAGCCTTGACAGTGAACTTTCTATGGGTAGAAAACTTTCAAGCCCCCAGGGCTTCTGAGAGGCTGTGGGTTTCCCAGTGGCCATAGATACTCCACAGATGCATTCTAACTGAAGAAAGCAGGCTGGCCAGATAGAAAGTTTGAGCCAAGCATCTATTTTTCCTTCACTAAAAGAAAACCCCTCCTGGCAGTCTTTGATAGGGATGCCCAAAATGAATCTATGATATTATGATGAAACATCTTCTTGAACTCACAATTTTACTGAATTATGAGTTAGTACACATGTGCAAATATGTTGTAGACTGTACAAGATACATAAATATGGATGCTGTGGCTGCATTCCTCACATGCATGTCTTATCTGCTTCTAACCACTTTAACTTCTACCACCATGTGACCACTATTCCATCACCTTCCCTTTTCTGTGTATGAAATAATTTGTGAATATGAAGGTAGGAATCCAATTCTGCTAAAGGAATGAAATTCATATCAAATATGTTTATTGCAATCATTATTTGTATAAATAAAATCCAAGCTAAGGATATCAAGCTTCACCTATGATGCTAAAGAAGGTTGGACTGGCTATTTAGGAGCTGCGCAGGGTCCATGTCCATGAAATGAGAGAAACAGCTGTATTTTTAACTCTCTTTACTTACAGACAGAGGATTTGGATAGCACATATTTCTTTATCGAAACATCAGACATAAATAAGACATGATTTAGAAAAGCACATGGAATCAATACAGGCTAGATATATGCACATAGCATTGCTCCTGGAGGAAATAACAGCAACTAGGTTATATGTGCTCCAAATGCTGGATAAAGAAAGTTTGGAAACAAAGTCAATCCTATGACATGGCTCTTGTGTCCTTGAACTCATCGCTGCAGAGGTTATGAATATAAAGATAGTCAAGACCTGCACTTTTCATCAACTTTCCATCAGGGATAAGGAATATGATCACAAGTTCCCACCACTCCTTGAGGAAAAACAGACAGTGAAAAGTTGTCATGGGTGGAGTCAAAGGCTTCAGTGGTGTAACCACTGGTACATCGTCTCCACTCAGCTGACTAACCCTCTATTCAGGCAAACAACCTTAATTAAATTCAGTGGGTCATAAATAAAATAAACTATAATTAAAAAGATAGGAAAGTAGTTAGTGACCTTGTCCAAAGAATATATGTTTGAAATTGTCAAAGAGTAAATGAAAAAGAATGTCAGTCCTAGAGCACCAAGAACATTTTGGGTCTGATTTTTCCTGACATATGAGGCAGGCTGAACTCCGGGACAGTATCAGTTGTGCACAAACTTCTCACTCTTGCTGCTAAGACTCAGGGTTGGGTGAGGTAGAGACACACCCACTTGATTAGTCCCATCTATAAATTACTGATTGTTGCACAGAGGCATTATTACAGGTTACATCTACCTCCAGGGGAGGAATTTGGGCCTTTTCATTTAAATATTCTAGAAAATTCCAGGTTGAGTTACTGTTGATAGAATTTCTCCACAGGATGCCAAGTAGGTGTCAATATAATTCTAGACTGCCATGAGGTTACTTTGGGAATATTGTCACCCTCCTCTATTTTGTTTCAGCAACTCTCATTTTGGAGTGGGGCATATAACTCTTCTTAACAATAAAATACACTATAAGATAATATTATGACTTAAATATGATAAAGGATAATATCCAGAATATATAAAGAACTCAAGAAATTAAACACCAACAAACCGAATAATCCAATTAAAACATGAGGTACAGAGCTAAACAGAGAATTCTCAACAGAGGAATCTTGAATGGCCGCAAGGCACTTAAAGAAATCCTCAATATCATTACTTATCAGGTAAAATGCAAATCAAAATGGTTCTGAAGTTACATCCTATACACATCAGAATGGCTATGATAAAAAAAAAATTAAGTGTCAGCACATGCTGGCGAGGATATGGAGAAAGGGGAACACTTCCATTGCTGATGGGAATGTAAACTTGTACAACTACTCTAGAAATTAACATGGCACTTTCTTGGAAAACTGGAAATAGCTTTACCTAAAAACCCACTCCTAGGCATATACCCAAAAGATGTTTCACCATACAACAAGGACATTTTCTCAACTATGTTCGTAGAAGCTTTATTCATAATAGCCAGAATCTGAAACAACCCAGATGTCCCTCAACCAAAGAATGGAAAAAGAAAGCATGGTACATTTACACAATGAAATACCACTCAGCTATTAAAAACAAGGAAACCATGCAATTCTCAGGCAAGTTAGAAAATATCACCATGAGTGAGGTAACCCAAACCCAGAAAGGCACAAACAGTATGTTCTCACTTATAAGTGGATATTGGCCATATAGTACAGATAACATTATATGGGAAGAGCCACAGCAGAGAGACAGAGGGCTTGCAGAAAGAAGAGAAACCATCTTTGAGACACACTGGAGACCTATGACAAGGTAGGCTCCTGGGATGATATAGGTGTGAATCTACTGAGACCATTAGTAGCAGGAGCCATGGAAACTGAAGAGGCCACCCTCCACCTAATCAGGACTCCCAGTGGAGGGAAAGGGGCAACAACCCACCCACAAAAACTTCAATCCAAAATTTACCCTGCCTACAAGATATGCAGGGATAAAGATGGAGCAGAGAGGAAGGAAGTGTCCAACCAATGCTTTCCCCAACCTGAGACCCACCCCATGCAAGAGAGCCAACTGCTGGCATTATTAATGGCACTCTGCTATCCTTGCAGACAGAAGCCTAGGATAGGTATCTTCTGAGAGCTTCTACCCCGAAATGGACTGGAACAGATGCTGGACATTGGGCAGAGAGTTAGGGAGCCTTGTGGAAAAGTAGGGTAAAGGATAAAAGGACCTTAAGGGAACAGAATTTCCACAAGAAGATCAACAGAACCAACTAATGTAGGGCCAGGGAGGCTGGCAGAGATTGAAGCACCAACTAAGGACTATGCATGAACTGGACCTAGGCCCCCTATACATAGGTGGGTTCATAGAAAGGTGAGTGGCGGCTATTTCTGTCATGGACTCAAATGTATGCTTTTTCTTTTTTTAACTTTTATTAATTACACTTTATTCACTTTTTATCCCCCCATAAGCCCCTTCCTCCCTCCACCTAATCCCACCTTCCCTCCCCATTCTTCACGCATGCCCCTCCCCAAGTCCACTAATAGGGAAGGTCCCCCTCTCCATGCTTTTTCTTTTTGTCATTTTCCTCTGGAAGGGCTGTCTTGCCACGTCACTGTGGAAGAGGATGTGCTCAGTCCTGATGAGACTTGATGTGCTGGGGTAGTTTAGTGGGGTAGGGGGGCTCCCTATGTCTGAGAAGGAAAGGAAGGGAGATGGGGGAAGACCGAGGGAGGGTAGGACCAGAAGGAGAGCAGGGAAGGGGCCATGATTAGGCTCTAAAGTCAGTAACTGAATAAATATTTTTGAAAAGATGATAGAATGCGCTCCCAAATACAATTCAACTAGTGAAGCTCAGAACTGGTGTTACATAGTAGATATATAATGAAATCCCCAATTATGAATTCTACATGCAATGTTTAATACATTAAGCATTTAACACAAAACAGGCAAAATTACTTCATAATGTGTACTAGATTCAGAATGGATCATTTAAATATGTAAATACATTTAAATATATAAGTGCTATGGATTTTATGTTCTGTTCCACACTATTTTACATACACAGGACATCTTAGTTCAGGCTAAACAGATCTGTGTAGTGCGATTCCTGCTGAAGGTCAATAGCTAGTGTGTTGACAGAGAAGCTCTAGACTGTGAGAGTTGAGCCTGTACATCAGATGTCCTTGAGGCATTTTTGAGATAATCAAAGGCCAGAAATGCCAAGTCATTTGCCAGAACTCACACTACATGGCAAGAATAAAAACTAACACTTGACAAAGTCTCTGAAGTCTAATCACGTTCTTTGCAGCACAAAACAGCAGAATTCTCTCTTCATGGTCAGAGCTCAGCTCAGCCAGTGCTAGGCTCTCTGTATTCTTCCTTCAAAGCCCTCCACACCATTGATCTTCATTTCGGCTGCTTCAGTTTTCTCAGCCTTCAACTGCCTTACTCACAGGCTATCACCAATAACCGCCCAGTAAATGTACCAGATTTAGATTTCTTATCTAATTAGTCCCCCCCCAAAAAAAAATTGACTTCAGTGCAGTTCTAAGTAGCTCAGCTATAATTCTGTCCTTTTCAAGTAGACTATATAACGGAACAATTTTCAGTACCATAAACATTTAAAACAAAGTATGAGGTTCTCGTTTATACCCTCTAACTAATCTCAGTTCCTTCCTATTCCCCATCTCATTTCCCTGTTGGCATTTTATCAGTGAGGAACATAGGTTATCAACAATGAGCCCAAATCAATACACATTATTAGCTAAAGTCCCTTTATGTTAAGCTCAGTCTTTGTGTTAGGTGGTGGTTTCATGGGTTTGGGAACTACATAACCATGTCATGGAGTTGCTATTATAGTGTCATACAAAAAGAATTGCTTTGCCCTAAATACCCCTCATTTTCTACAAGACTTTGGCAAATACCAGCCTTTTCACTGCCCACATTTCAACTTCTTCCAGAATGTCACATAGTTGCCAATATACAATATGTGTACTTTTTACAACATTTTTTTACCATTGCTGATAAGTACATTCAATATTCTTTCATTCATTTTCATGGTTTGACTGCTTATTTCTTATTTTCATTGTCTGATTGTGTCTCAATTTGTTTACCTGTTTATTTATTGGAAGGTAACTTAATTATTCTCATGACTTAACAGGTCCAGGTTTTGTGTCAATATATGTTGTGTCAGGGTGTGTGTGGATATTTACTGTGTGCATGTCCATGTTCATTTGAGTGTGCATGTCCATGTAAATTTGTGTTCATATGTAAGCCAGAAAATAACCTCAGGTATTGTTCCTTATGTGCCCTTCCACCTTGTTCTTAGAGACTGGATATTTCACGGGGATGGAACGTGCTCAGGATAGGCTATCTAATCAGCAAGACTTGAAAGGAATTTTTTGAATCAATTATTTATTTAATTAAATATTTTAATAAATCTAAATAATAAAATAATTAATTTAACTATAATTAACATATTGTGTGAATATAGTGTTAATAATTAAATTACTTAATATAAAATAATTCAATTAATATTTAAATGACTGAAATTAATCACTTTAATGATTAACATATAACTTGAGATTCCTAAGAACTAACAATATATTTCTTATCTTATGCAAAAGTATCTAATCCTTAAAATTTTGTTATTCATTTTTAAGATATTATTTTGTTTGAGGTATTTATGCAACATATATACACACAGATTTTAGAGTCAACTGGCCAATTCCCATAAAACCATCTCTTTAGTATTTTTATTGTGATTGCATTAATCAATATACCTATTTAAAAAAATTGAAATTTTGTAAATATAGTGTCTCCTGACCCATGAACAAGATAAAGGCCTCCAATTATTTAGATCTTTTAAAGTTTTTGTCCGGTATATTTTGTAGTTTTCTGCTTATATACCTTTCACACATTTTATCAGATTTAGGTCTAACATTCCACATTCCCCCAGATAATATTAATTTTTTTTCATTTAGATTCTTGCTTGTTTATTGGTAGTATGTAGAAATTAATCTTTTCCTGCAAAATTTAGCTAACTCATTTATTAATTAAGTTTGATTAATAGGTGATTATATCACCTTTTCTATTTAAATAATAATATTCTCTAAGAATAAAAGCAATGTAGCCTTTTTCCTTATTAATTTGAGTAACTTTTTTTCCATGTCTTACTCCACTGGCTAAAATTCTCTGGTATAGAGGTTGGTGGATGAAACTAAAATTGTTACTATTTAGTTTTGTTTTGCCCTAATCCTACACTGAAATCACATGGCTCTGCCATTGGTTTTGTTATTGTCATTTATCACATTGAAAAAAGAAATGCCCACTTGACCTTGGTCTACAGACACTGTGTTTTTAGTGAAAACATTATTTTATCTTTAGTGCATCAATATAAGGGGTGACATTAATTTCTGTATATTACAATCATCCTTCACATTTTGAATAAGTTTATTTAGCCATTATGCATCCAACTTTGGAGATTATTGGTAAAAATTTAGCCTATCTTGTCTATCCTTAATAGTCATCTATAGGATCCAAACTATCTATTTTGTTCTCATAACCAAACCACAGTTTCCCAAAAATATTAGGCTATGGTTCTTTCTTCTTATAATTCTCCTTGTTTGGGTAGCAAGGCAAGCCCCACTCCACAGATCTGGGATAATCCTCCTTCCTATGCAATTCTTCAGGAGATTGTCCACATAAATGATATTATTCTTTTCCTAAATATTTGGTAGAATATTGAGGAAACATTTCAGTGGTGGTATTTTCTATAAGGGAAGGATTTTTCACTATAAATTTGATTTATTTAATTAATACACAGTTATTCCTGTTAACTAATTTCATGAACTTTGAAAATTTGCACCTATTATAATTTTCATTTCATTTAAGATATTGAACTTATCATCATAAACCACATTGTTGTCTTATTTTTTTTTTTCTAACAGTGGAAGAATCAGAATCTAGTCTACCTGTGTCCATCTGGAACCTTACATTTGTAAGCCTTCTGGATTTTCTATCTTGTCATCTGGCAAGGGCTTATTATTTTCCTTAACCTGAGAACCAGGTTCATTTCATAGTCTCTATTATTTAGGTAACATTAGTTTCCCTGACTCGTAAGCTCATCTTTACTATTTATTTCTAGTTATTTGGGGTTTAATTTGTTCTTCTTGTTCCCAAGGATGGAAACCGAGGTTGTTTATTTTATTTTTTTTCTCCTTCTATGTAACAAGCATCTAATCATACAGTTCCCCTCTCATATGCTGCCTAAGTACTCTCTAATGAATTTTTATGTGTTGCTTTTGATTTTGTTTAGCTCAAAGTACTTTGTATTTTTATTTCATTTATCCATTTATGTACATGCATATGCACAAGTGTGTGTGTGTGTGTGTGTGTGTGTGTGTAAGAGACAGAGAATGAGACAGAGAGAGGAGGGAGGGAGGGAGGGAAATCAGAGACCATTAGGAGTTATGGGCTTCTTTATCCTGTGGTTCCTGGGGATTGTACTCAAGTCACAGGACTTGACAGCAAGTACCTTTACACACTGAGTCATCTTGCTGGCCCAGTACTTTTCATTTTTATTGTTTCTTTGATCCACAAGTTATTTAGAAATGCTTACTTAATTTCTGAATATTTAATGACTTTCTGATATCTTTCAGTCATTGTTATTTGATTCCATAATATAATCACTTCTGCTTTATTGTTCCACAGTCTACCATTTTAAAAAGTGAGGATGGCTCAGTGAGCGAAATACTTGTTATGCAAGCCTAAAAACTGGATTTCAGATCATCAGCACTCAAACAAAAGCTGGACTTAGCAGCATGCAACTGTAGATGAAGTGTTGGGGTCTCAGAGACAGGTCAATACCCAGGGCTCACACTGACCAAACAATGTGGTCCAAATGGCAGCCCAGGTTCAACAGGAGACCAAGTCTCAAAAAGCAAAGTGGAAAATAATGAAGAATCCTGACATCAATCTCTGGCCTCCACTCAAGCATGCACAGGTGAGTAGGCACACACACACACACACACACACACAAACACACACACACACAGTTTTAAACTTCTGAGGATGCAAATTTCTGCGTATCCCTAAACACTCAATTTGCATATTGCAGCCTCAGTAAAAATCTTTCCAAATTCTGTCAGATGAAATTTGTACCTGTTTTATGAAGCCTATAAAAGTACTTCCTTTCCATGTACTCATTTAAATCTTTATCACCTGGGGCTGCAGGTTGCAGTTAGGAAGGTTTGAGTTTATCTCTCCCACTGGGCTGTGAGGCCAAGGCCAGGGCTGTCTCCAAGGAGCCTGGCATGGGGCAGTTTCCTAAAGGAGTGAATGAGTCCATTTCACAGCTCCTTACTTCAGAATTCTCACCAGCTCATCCCCCAGTTCCCAGCATGACCTAACCACCGAGAAGAGAAGATACACGACTATGAGAAAGGGGAGGAGGTATGAATAGATTTCTTTGTGTGAGCAGGAACCACAGACATGAAGCAGGCCCCTCAGATACGGCAGGATGCCTGGTTTCTGTCTGGGTTGACTTCGGGCCTGTAGGAGCTAGGTTCGTGGTTACAGGGGCCAGGCTGGGGCCTTACCTGTGCAGATGGTAAGCAGGCTCCCTGTGAGTGAGTGAGGCAGACACAAAGCAGACCCACGCAGGTGCTTGCCACTCCAGCTGTGGGGAGCCTCTGCCTGGACACAGGAAATAGGGCTGCACCAGGCTGGGGCCTGTGAGTACTCAGCAGCGTGTGCACATGTGTGTGCTCAGTGGGATGGGGGTGGAGGAGGCTGGCTGGATGATAGCTGGATTCATCAGCAAAAAGAGAAAAAGCAGATTTCCATCCCTGGCTAATCTTAAACCATGTGCTGTGTGTGTCTGATCTATAATTTTTCACCTTTCTTGAGGTCAGTCTCTGCCCATATGGGACTAATGCATAGCAAAGTGAACTTCGCAGAATCTCATAGAGGGAAATAAGAGGCCCAGCTCACAAAATATCATATGCTCCTTTAGGAAAATTACGCGTGTGTGTGCGCGCATGTGTGCGTGTGTGCATGCATGCACAGCACATGAAAGTATACACACCTTTCCTTCCATGTAGAATTAGGGAGCATTGGGTGTCACTGTCAGCCTCTCTGCCTGGAGACCAGGTCTCTCACTGAACTAGAAACTTGCCATTGATTGCGGTTGGCTGCTCAACAAATGGTCAGGATCCACTTCTCTATACTCACTAATTTTGACGTTACAGGCAAACCCAACCACATGTGCATTTTTATGTGAGTCCCCAAGTTTTGAATCAGATGTGAAATGTTCCAACAGACTCCTTCAGAAAAATCTGCACATTTGCTTCTGTACTTCACTAAACAGACTGTATTTTGAATTTGGTTTGAATTTGGGCCCTCATTCCAAGCACTCTTACCCATAAAGCCGTCCCTTCAACCCTCAGAGAGTAACTTTTTAAGAAGAGGAAAGTATCAGAGGACAAAGATTACTGTAAAATGTAGACTTCAGCTAGAACATGGAGTAAATATTTGGTAACTTTCCCAGGTCCACCCGGTGTGTTCCAGTATAACCCAGTGTTAAGTTATTAGAACCAATAATTTCAATTACTCAGTATTACATATATAATTCCGAATGCAGAGGTTACTGAGGCGTACATCAAAAAGGGACCACCTGCTTAAGGCTTAGACATTTATCTCTGAAGGACACAGTCTAGGTGGCCTCAGAAATGAATGACCTGGCTGAGAAGGGGTACTCTTCTGTGGGCCTCTCCGTGGTCCTTCTCTGATTGTTTCTTCACATACCCTGCAACCCAAAACACCATTCTGTACACACAGGAAAAATACCTCAAGATCTTGAATACTCCTGTCCCCAAGTTTTGAACCAGAATGTGAAATGTTCCAGCAGGCTCCTTCAGAAAAGTCTGCATGCTCATTTTTGTTACTACACTAACAGACTGCTTTTCATCCAGATCTGGAAAGTTGGGGTTCTTCGCCTTTAGGATCCTTTCAAAATAATCAAACTCACTTTTTCGTAAGAACCTGCTTAACGTTTACCCTGGTTCCTTGGGGATGCAAAGGATAAGGGACATGCTCTAGCTGTGTGCCTCCACTGTCCATGTCCTTCTCCAAGAAGCTGGTGACATCCTTTAGCCAATGTGCCTAGGGACTTAGATGTGGATTAACTCTCTGGCGTGTGGCTCATGCTGGGGACCCACACTCATTAACCCAGGGGTTGTGATTTCCTTCCTCGGAGGTTACAGACAGCATCTGCTAATCCAATGGGGCCGCGGCTTCTCTCTGTCTCACTCTACCGTGTTTCAGCAGAGCAACGCAGAGACTACATCTGCTGTCCAGCTAACTCTAAAATGAGCCCTAGGTTTGGAAATGATCCCAAGCCAGGAATGTGAAGTTGCAATATACCTGAGGGAGGGCTGTTCGTTTGCATAGAAACAGCTCCTTCTGGGTTCTGAAATGTGAGGGAAGCAAGTGGATTTTGTCTGACATTAGCAAAGTGACCTGAACCCTAAACATGGTGCGTGTTTGTGTCACTCATTCCTGAAGGAGCTGGTTACTTCCTCGGGCTGGTGCTCCATTTTTAATGTTTTCTCAAGGAAACTGTAATGTACGCATGTAATGATTTTCCTTACAGAAAACATCGCCTGGAAAACAACTAATAAAGGGCCTTCACAAAAGCAACTCCTTCCCTACATGGGTTTAACTTACCTATTCATTCATTCATTCATTCATTCATTTATCCATTTATCAAATATCCTTTGTGTTTTTACCTTGCACGCAACACAGTGCTAAACACTGGAGATACTTCTCTTCAGATTCATGTATTAAATTGCCAGATGAGTTTTTCTAACAGTGTTTGGAGGGTAAAGTGGATTCTTAGACATTTGGAGAAGGGAAAGAGAACTCTGAGAGACAGATGCCATCATCAGAACAAACTGGGCTCAAATCACTCTCTTAGCTGGCTGTGGAAGGTTAAAAAAATTACTTACTGTCACCGAGCTCTATTTTCTGGATTCAAAATCACTGTGGTGAGTTATTTCAGACGATTAAATTAGATCATCTGTATGAAATAGAGAACAGGTGCTAATACCTGATCAGTCCTCAGTAGATGTGACCTGCCCTCTGATTTTATTGTTATTACTCTTCTATACAGACGCTGGGTCAACTGCGGATTCACTAGATGATGTGGTCAAAGACAGTATAGCGGGGTGCAGACAGCAGCTTCCTACTGAGCTTATAGGAATGGATGAAGTTCTATCTTCTGGGAGCTGCCAGCTTGACTTGATGTGTTACAAAACCCACTTCACTACAGTTGCTTGTAAGGAAACTCTATCCAAGTTATCACTTTATGAGGTGTATGGCAGGAGTGGGGCTGGGAACACTCAAGACCCTTATCTGGTTGTTAGCCTTGGCAATGCCCCCTTCTCCAGCTCCCTCTCACTCTGTACTCTGGGCTTATAACAGTGAGGATTCCATGTCCTTGTGTCAGTGGAATAGCTGTGTCTGTTTTCTGGACAGGTGCCAGTTGTAAATGGGCTCTTGCTGTTCTCCTGCTAATACGGCATCCACTGGCATGTACAAGCATCTGGGATTTTGTTTAAATGCTGAGGAATGTTTCCAAATAGTATACTTTAAGTCATGTAGGCAAAGTCAGGAAAACAAGTGCTGCTGACACAAAGAACAATGGTGAAGAACCTGGGAAGTTGGGGCAATTCACTCAATGGTCATGCACACATTTATCCAACAGAATTGGAGGTATGGAAGATGGTCTTTACAGGTATCCTTTGGTACCAGTTTATTCAATATTCAAATTTCCTGTGAGCCTTCCTCTTCATTTACCAATCTAAGCAAGAACAGAGTAAAGGAGCAGAGAGGTTTGTTCAGAGACCTCATCTGTCTGCAGAGGATGCAGAAGTTAGTGGGGACATTGAGCAAATCTGTCCATCAGAATTTCTTGCAGGTGTGCTGGAATTTTTTGTGACGCAC
This sequence comes from Psammomys obesus, assembly GCF_907164565.1. Taxonomy (NCBI): domain Eukaryota; kingdom Metazoa; phylum Chordata; class Mammalia; order Rodentia; family Muridae; genus Psammomys; species Psammomys obesus. The sequence goes on from NW_026585644.1 coordinate 27,328,049, forward strand.
GGCTGCCAATTTGGTTCCATCCTATTTATCTGTCTAATGATATCACAACAATCTGTCAGTTCAGCCCAAGGTTACTAGCTGGTTTATTGGAGAAACTCATCTACTGTTGACCACTGGCTGCAGGGACAAAAGCAAATAAAGTAGGAGCTGGTCTGCCCATCCCTCTCCCGGTTAGCCCACATCCAGCTCCAGAGCATTTGTTACTCTGTGGTACATGATCACCAGGAAGCAGAGAAATCTTGAGGCCTAGGGACTAAGCGGAGTGGGTTTTCTGCTCTTGAGAATGTGATTTGTGTTACTGTTCACAGTGTGCACAGATGAACAACACGCGGCACTCCGAGACTCCACAAACTTTGATATCTCTATTATGAGTCTCTGGTCGGATACGGATAATTATTTCAGTAATGGATAATTATTAGATCATTTTCAATGACAGGTATTTACTCATTATCTTCACCTTTATCTTCAAAGCATCCCAGAAGCTATGACTTGATCCTCTAATCACCCCCCCATCAGCCTGCTCATTTCAAAATTGCTCTATCTTACAGCACCACCTTGAACGAGTTAACCACTTCCTGAGCTGTGCTCTATAATCACAACTCTCAGAGGCTGGGACTGGCTGTTCCTGATGGATACTTTCCTCCTGGCAACCAATGACTGCATATTTACTTATATCACTGCTGGGGTGAGAGATATGGAATGGACACTGCCCCGAATTTAGCAAATCATCTTTTTAAAAATTTATTAGAATTTATTCACTTTGTATCCCATCTGTAGTTCCTCCTTCATCCCCTCCCAATCTTGCCCTCCTTCCCTCTTCTCTTTGCATGCCTCTCCCCTACTTTACTGATAGGGGAGGACCTCCTCCCCTTCCATCTGACCCTAGCCTATGAGGTCTCATCAGACTGTCTGCATTGTCTTTCTCTGTGAGCTGGTAAGGTTGCCCCCCACCCAGGGGGAGGTGATCAAAGAGCCAGCCACTGAGTTCATGTCAGAGACAGCTCCTGTTCCCCTTACTAGGGAACCCTCTATAACACTGACCTTCCATGGGCTACATCTGTGCAGGGATTCTAGGTTTCATCTCTATGCATGGTCCTTGGTTGGAGTATCAGTCTCAGAAAAGACCCCTTTACCAAGGATTTCTGGTTCTGTTGGTCTCCTGTCTCCTCCAGGTCTTTCATCTCCCACTTCTTTCATAAGATTCCCTGCACTCTGCACAAAGTTTGGCTATGAGTCTCAGTATCTGCTTTGATACCCTGCTGGGTAGAGTCTTTCAGAAATCCTCTGTGGTTGGCTCCTGTCCTGTTCCCTGTTTTCTCCCTCTTCCAATGTCTATCCCATTTTCCTTTCTGAATGAGGATTGAGCATCTTAACCAGGGTGCTCCTTCTTGCTTAGCTTGTTTAAGTGTACAGATTTTAGTATGAAAATCCTATATTATATGTCTAATATCCACTTATAAGTGAGTATACACCATGCGTGTCTTTCTGCTTCTGGGATGCCTCACTCACAATTAAGAATAGTACTACCTCAATATCCAGCTATATCACTCCTATGCATATATCCAAAATATGCTCAAGTAAACAACAAGGACATTTGCTCAACCATGTTTGTAGCAGCTTTATTCATAATAGTCAGAATCTGGAAACAAACCAGATGTCCCTCACCTGAGGAATGGATACAGAAATTGTATATTTACACAATGGAATACTACTCAGCAATTAAAAACAAGGAAATCATGAAACTTGCAGGCAAATGGTGGGAATTAGAAAAGCAAATAATCTTTTAACAAATGCTTTTTTGCATGTTAAAGCAATTTCCTCCATGCAGATGCTTTTATTTTGAGTTTATATCTTTCAGCTGGAGAGGAACAAACAAGATATGGAACAAGCCATAAAGATGCAGAAGTGCATTAGGAGAGTCTTGGTGCACTAAGATCATGTAGCTCTGCATTAAAACTATATACACACATGAATATGTGTGTGTGTGTGTGTGTGTGTGACATCATTCTCAGACTGCAGAATGTTCGTATAGCTGCCAAGATGAAAAGCAATTTTAGCTATTTTTTTAAGTAATCAAAAAGAAGAAAAATATCTACATTTACTTTCTTTGTTTTTGCCAGTAACCTTTGGTTGACATTTTTATCTTTACAGACTTTTCAAGTAAAAACATACTTGAGTGAGTTTGATAGTCTCTAATTACATAGCTGTACAATGTTATGAGGAATGAGTCTCGTTTCAGGTGACATTTTCCAGTAACCATGCTTTTTAAAAGTTGTTTTCAATTGCAGGTTCTTCTCTAGGGCTATGACTAACAAAGCCATGGGCTCTTGACCCATACTGTAGTACAAGGTATGAAATACTCTGCTTCCAATCTACCCAGAAATCAGTTAATTATCCCAATAATCGGCATGCCACTATTTCATCCACTAGGACAGTTTGCCTGGCAGGTCAGTATTGCAGCATTCAGGGTCCAGAGCTGGGTAAGACAATTTTGAAATAATTTCTCTCCCAGCAGCCTGCGGAGTGCCTTCAGGCATCATGAAAGCTAGCCAGCAGAGAGAAAGTTTCCCATCAGTTTCAAATTCATTTCTCCATGTCCTACAATCAAAACATGTAGTGTCTTCAGCAACAGGGTCTTACCTGGTAGTTTCCGTTGGCTAACTAAGAAAGTACAATATCTTGTGTTGATTTGGAGATCTTTTGGGTATGACGCTGACCAATAATTCATAGAGAGGTAACTATGCCATACTGTGATTTTCCAGCTAATAGTCACAGCGTGGTCCATCAATGCAGGGTGATCCATTCAAAATCATTTCTTAACAAGGAGCTTACTAAGTAGTGAATTTCTACAAGGCCTTTCACCTACTACTCCCTCCTCTTCCCTCATTATCTTGCCTTCATTCTCTTTTATCCATCATTAGTCACTCTTCTTTCATTTCACGTATTTATTATCCTTTCACTTCTTTTCCTCTCTTGTTTAGAAATTATTTTAATGTTATAATTCAATTATAGCATTTCTCACTTTGCTTTTCTACCCCCAAGCCCTTCCATTATCCTTTACTGCCCTCCTTAAAATTCACGGTATCTTTTTAAAGTGATTGCTATGTGTATGTACATATGTATGTTCATGTATATATATCCACATAATATATTATTATACATTATAGAAGAACATTATGCATGTATTTAAAATTTGGTTGGGAAAATACTCTTCCAAATGGCTTTTTACACCCCTTGGGGTTAACCCTAGGATATAACCTGTTATTGTTATTTTGCTAAATGGCCATGCCAACAAATTGCCCTCAAATATTTATGCTCATACTCAAACACCTATGCTGCTCTCACACTTCAGCGGAATAGTCAATGGAGAGATGAATGAAGAATCAAAGTTCTGAGAACACAAGTTAAATGTTCAGCACTAAGTGGGACATTTGTATTAATCACACTACCACTAAAGTTGAGGGAACATTGTAAAAGAGTGGACAGACAGAGTGTAAGGTCAACAGGATAGGGAGGAGCACTGTGAAATTCAGGCTTCTGGACCTGACATGGTTAATGCAATCAGAACTCATAGAAGCTTTGGTCCCCTATACATGATCTTTACAAGAGCAAGCTAGCCACAATCTCAACTTTGATGGGTTAGATGACCTCCAGCCCCCACAACTCACTGAGGAGCTAGATAGTTGTTAGGTGATGGGTAATAACCCTTTATTGAGGATATGGTTACTGTTAGATTTTGAATGATACAATGGATGGTCAGGCTATCTTCACATTTGAGTGCCACTAACTGGGCTTAGTGGGTTATTTAAAAAAAGAAAAGAAAAGAAAAAGAAAGAAAAGGGGAGAAGAAAGAAGGAAGGAAAAGGTGAAGGAAGGAAGATGAAAGAAAGGAAGGAAGGAAGAAAGAAAGAAAGAAAGAAAGAAAGAAAGAAAGAAAGAAAGAAAGAAAAATAATTTGGTAAGGAATATATTTAGAGGGAGTTCAAAGAGAGAAATGATGGCTAGATATGATCATATTTTATTATATGCATGTACAAAGTTCTCAAAAACAAAAAAATTCTAAAATTCAAAAAGTTCTTAAATTTTAAGTGAAATAAAAGTTGTCATGCAGGTAAACAATATGAAATTTTCCTGCAATCTGAGTAATATTTTAAGTTGGCATTGGTATTAGATTTATTTGTACAACATATAGTGAAATGTTTGTGTAATTTATATAAAAAGTAATTGATTTTCTTTTGTATCACTTCAATATAAGGATAGTGTGTCACCTACAAGGGGAAGCTCTACAGGAGTGGTTCTCAACCTGTAGGCTGCAACCCTTTTAGTAAAAATTTTTTCCATTATGATTCATAACAGCTACAAAAGTACAGTTACAAAGTAGCAACAAAAATAATTTCACGGTTGGGATCACCACAACACAAGAAACTGTATTAAAGGGCCAAAGCGTTGGGAAGGTTGGGAACCTTTCTACAGCTATGGTTGTGGTAATAAAGGCAAAAAAGGTGTGTGAGCTGCTGAGAGCCCCATGGGGTGTGGCACTTTGCTCAGGCTCATGACAGCTTGCTGAAAGAAATGTTTGTGAGTAAGAGCTGCACCTTTTGATGATGAAATTCATCAACCATCTCTGCTTCTCAGGAAGCATTGGGTGAGTTCATTTCTCCAAGAAAACAGGAAGCAGCTCAGTATGGAGACCTGCCCTTTGAGTACGTTTCCATACTCAAGTGAAATGGCCCAAGGCTTCAAGTCAGGAAATGTGTATATCTGTGTGTACTCTGAAGTCATTTCTAAATTCTAGGACAAGACGTTTCCCCACTCTGAGCCTGGGGACTGTGCTTTCATAATGACAAGAAGCGTTCTGGAGAAGGTGGCATGTTAAATTTGTCTCTAATATACTTTGTCTGTTCTAAACGCACAGCAGTGACAAACTATAAAAGGAGACATCCCGAAAGACATAAGTGGGCTCATAAACACAACAAGCATACTCCAGACTTCTTTCCAATTTGTTTTTTCACTCCTTCAAGTAAGATTGTAAGAGCCAAGGGTAATGAATTACTGAGAGAAACTCTGTGTGTGTGTGTGTGTGTGTGTGTGTGTGTGTGTGTGTGTGTGTGTCTTCTAGACATAGCAGAGCACTGGCATATGAACCCTCAGCTGTTGTGGCAACATGAAGAAGACCTCAATGTGTTCAAGCCAGACAGAATCTCAGCATGGGCACATGGCGTGGCATTAAGCTCCACCCCTAGCTAAGGAGAAACTGGGAATTCATGGATGTTATGGGTGTGGGGAGGAGCATTTAATGATGTGGCCACTGGGTAGGTCAATCATATTCCAGAGAAAGAATACCCACTTCCACATATACAAGAGTATATGTGTATCACAAAATGGACTCAATAAACTCAAAATAAAAAGAGGACACAAAGTTGAATATGAAGGGGAGTTGTGTGCATCTGGCAATGTATTTTATGGGCTCACAGATACCAATGTAACAAGCAGCCTGTTTGAGTCTAACCTATGTCCTCTGCATATATGTTATGGTTATGTAGCTTAGTGTTCCTGTAGTTGTATCCTAACAGTGGAAGCGAGGGTGTCTCTGACTCTTTTGTCACCTTTTGGGATCCTTTTCCTCCTACTGGGTTGCCTCACCCAGCCTTGATGTGAGAAGTTGTGCTGAGTCTTATTGTAATATATTTAATTGATGTCCCTGGGAGGCTTGCTCTTTTCTGAAGGGAAACAGAGGAGCAGCGGATCTGGGGGCAGGGGAGGAGAATTAGGAGGAGTGGAGGGAGGTAAAAATGCAGTCAGAATTTAATATATGAGTGAAGAATAAATAAATGATCGATGACAGATATACAGATAAAAGAAAACTGAAATTCTCAAAGAAATAAAAAATTATTTAAAAAATATAGTTGAACCTGTGTACAGTTTTTGTAAAGAAAATGACAAAAGTGACAACAAAGGGAACAATAAGGCTTAGTTAATATGTAAGATACCACCTTCCTAATTATTCAAAACAGGGAGAAACGGTCATGAGTTACAGTTTATAAACTGTTCTCTGCACTCAACAGCATGCTTGCTATTCTAGGCTGATACCTGACTTTACAAGGCTGTAAAATAAACTGTTTCACTTTCATTACCCAGAGTCTCCAGCACTCTTCTTTATGAAGTAATGTTTTCCACCATAGTCGCAGACAAGAATGTACACTTAACTTTTAGGTCCGGGAACATGGAACCAAGTCCCTACTATAAACATCAAGAGGAAATTCCCACAAGCTTCTACAAAAAGACGTTGAGGAGAGACAGTTTGAAATGTGTCAAAGCACTTTGTTCTTCCTAAGAAGACCTTGCCCTGGGATAAATGCATTAAGCAAAGGCTAATAAGTTAGGATTTGATCAGAGCCTCACCAACCTATAAGAAGGGAAATGCCAGCTCTAGCTCACTCTGCTTCTCCTACTCCGTGGGTAAGAAAAGGAAACACTAAAAATCCTGTGCATTTAGTGGTACATCTACACAATGGAATATTACTCAGCAATAACAAAACAAGGAAATCATGAAATTTGCAGGTAAATGGTGGGATCTGGAAAAGATCATCCTGAGTGAGCTATCCCAGAAGCAGAAAGATGCACACAGTATATACTCATTCATATAGACATACAATATAGGATAAACCTACTAAAATCTGTACACCTAAAGAAACTAATCAAGAGGGAGGACTCTTGCTAAAATGCTCTTCCTATCCAGAAAAGCAAAGAGGATGGACATCAGAAGAAGAAGAAAAGAGGGAACAAGTCAGGAGCCTGACACAGAGGACCTCTGAAAGGCTCTGCCCTGCAGACTATCAATGCAGATGCTGAGACTTATGGGCAATCTTTGGGCAGAGTGCAGGGAATCTTAGGAAAGAAGTGGGAAACAGTAAGATCTGGAGAGGACAGGAACTCCACAAGGAGAGCAACAGAACCAAAAATCTGAGCAGAGGAGTCTTTTCTGAGACTGATACTCCAACCAAGGACTCTGCATAGAGATAACCTAAGATCCCTGCACAGATGTAGCCCATGGCAGTTCAATATCCAAGTGGGTTCCATTGTAATAAGAACAGGGACAGTTTCTGATATGAACTGATTGGCCTGCTCTTTAATTAACTCCCCCTGAGGGGGAAGCAGCATTACCAGGCCACAGAAGAGGACAAGGCAGCCACTCCTGATGAGACCTAATTGACTAGGGTCAGAAAGAAGGAAAAGAAGACCTCCTCTATCAGTGAACTTGGGGAGGGGCATGCATGCAGAGAGTGGAGGAAGGGATGGATTGGGACAGGAGGAAGGAGGGAACCAGAGAAGAGATACAAAGTGAATAAAGTGTAATTAATAAAGAATTAAAAAAAGAGTCTAGAGACAAGGTTCACAAAACTGAGACTAAATCACACATTCAGTGATGTTTCCATGCCCCCAGCATTCTACCACCACATTTTTCAAGCATATTTACTAAAGTTTATTTTATTAAATGCATCATGGTTACAAACTATAAAGTATAAGAAAAGGGGAAAACCCACCTTTCAAAGAGAAAAAAAAAATTGAATATCGAAGGACCTGGAAGGGACATTGAAATTATCTAACTAGAAATTTGATGTAATTATCTTTAATGGACTAAGGATTTCAAAAATAAACAGTGCATAAAAACAAATGAGCAATGGAAAATTGTAAGAACCACAAATTCCAGAAATTAAAGCAGTTTACCAGCAATGAAGACTATCTTGATAGGACTGTTAGTGTAGAAAATACTGGGGAAGAAGAGGGGGCAGTGGAGAAACACTGGGCTTGAAGGCATCACAGTAGAAATATTCAAAAGTGAAAAGTAAAAATTACCAAAAATTTAAAAGAAAGGAGAAAATATTCAAGGAGTTTAAGATGAATATAAAGATGGCAGATGTGTGGCTATATGTACAACACATCATAAGATTCCAAAACAAACAAACAAACGTTTTAGTCAATAATGACTAAGGAATTCATCAAGTGACAGTGATGAGACACTAAAAAAACTGATGAGACACTAAAAAAACTGATAAAAAAGACAGAAGAAGAAGAAGAGGGGAAGAAGGCAAGGGCAATGAGAGGCAAGGAGAAAGAGAGGGAAAGGAAGAGGAGGAGGAACCTAGACAAAAATCTAAATAGCAGAAAATTAAAGAAAACAAATCCTCATACAAGACAGAAATACGGTGTTGAGCATGGAAAAAAGTAGAGAACATAAGATTGTTCTTCAAAAATATTACCAAAAAAAGAGAGTAGAATAGAACATTTAAAGTTTTAAGAAATGATACCAGCAACCTAGAATTCTGGACTCTGATAAATTAAAGACAGATAAAAACTTTCCCAAACAAACAGACATTGAAGAAAATGGTTTTCAGAAATGTCTTGAAGTTTTTAAAAAATTCTTTATATAGTCACAGTGTCAGATATTTAAATCGTTATTTTTTTTCTTTTTTTATTAATTACACTTTATTCATTTTGTATCCCCCCATAAGCCCCTCCCTCCTCCCCTTCCGATCCCACCCTCCCTCCCCTTTCTGCATGCATGCCACTCCCCAAGTCCACTGATAAGGGAGGTTCTCCTCTCCTTTCTGATCTTAGTCTATCAGTTCTTATCCAAATTGGCTACATTGTCCTCTACCATGGCCTGGTAAGGCTGCTCCCCCCTCAGGGGGAGGTGATCAACGAGCAAGCCGATCAGATTATGTCAGAGGCAGTCCCTCTTCCCATTACTATGTAACCCACTTGGACACTGAACTGCCATGAGCTACATCTGTGCAGGAGTTCTAGGTTATCTCCACGAATAGTCCTTGGTTGGAGTATGAGTCTCTGGGAAGTTCCCTGTGTTCAAATTATCATGTTCTATTGCTCTGCTTGTGGAGTTCCCATCCACTCCAGCTCTTACTATTTCCTACTTCTTACATAAAATTCCATTCACTCTGCCCATCAGTTGGCCATCAGGCTCAACATCTGCTTTGACAGTCTGCAGGGCAGAGGCTTTCAGAGGCCCTCTGTGGCAGGTTCCAAGGTTGTTTCCTGTTTTCTTCTGGCTTTCAGAGGCCCTCTGTAGCAGGTTCCGAGGTTGTTTCCTATTTCCTTTTTCTTCTGATGTCCATCCCCTTTGCCTTTCAGGATGGGGATTGAACATTTTAGTTAGGGTCCTCTCTTTTGCTTAGTTTGTTTAGATGTACAGATTTTAGTGGTTTTATTCTATGTTGTATGTTTATATGAGTGAGTATATACCATGGGTGTCTTTTTGCTTCTGGGACAACTCACTCAGGATGATCCTTTCCAGGTCCCACCATTTACCTGCAAATTTCATGATTTCCTTATTTTTCATTGCTGAGTAATACTCCATTGTATAGATGTACCACAGTTTCTGCATCCATTCTTCAGTTGAGGGGCATCTGGGTTGTTTCCAGCTTCTGGCTATTACAAATAAAGCTGCTACAAACATGGTTGAGCAAATGTCCTTGTTGTGTACTTGAGCCTCTTTTGGGTATATGCCTAGGAGTGGTATGGCTGGATCTTGAGGAAGCACTATTCCTAGTTGTCTGAGAAAGCGCCAGATTGATTTCCAGGGTGGTTGTACAAGTTTACATTCTCACCAGCAGTGGAGAAGGGTTCCCCTTTCTCCACAACCTCTCCAGCATGTGTTGTCCCTTGAGTTTTTCATCTTGGCCATTCTGATGGGTGTAAGGTGAAATCTCAGGGTTGTTTTGATTTGCATTTCCCTAATGGCTAATGAGGTTGAGCATTTCTTTAAGTGCTTCTCTGCCATTCGATATTCCTCTACAGAGAATTCTCTCTTTAGCTCTGTTCCCCATTTTTTAACTGGATTACTTGGTTTGTTGCTTTTCAGCTTGTTTAGTTCTTTATATATATTGGATATGAGTCCTCTATCAGATAAAGGGTTGGTGATGATTCTTTCCCAATCTGTAGGCAGTCACTTTGTTTTGATGACAGTGTCCTTTGCTTTACAGAAGCTTTTCAATTTCATGAGGTCCCATTTATTGATTGTTGCTCTTAGAGCCTGTGCTGTTGGTGTTCTGTTCAGGAAGTTTTCTCCTGTACCAATGAGTTCTAGGGTATTCCCCACTTTTTTTTCTAGCCAATTTAATGTGTCTGGTTTTATGTTGAGGTCTTTGATCCACTTGGACTTCAGTTTTGTGCAGGGTGATAAGTATGGATCTATTTTCATTTTTCTACATGTAGACATCCAGTTGAACCAGCACCATTTGTTGAAGATGCTATCTTTTTTCCATTGTATGGTTTTGGCATCTTTCTCAAAAATCAGGTGTCCATAAGTGTGTGGGTTTATTTCTGGGTGTTCTGTTCGATTCCATTGATCTACCATTTTGTTTCTATGCCAGTACCATGCAGTTTTTATAACTGTTGCTCTATAGTACAGCTTGAGATCAGGGATGGAGATACCTCCAGAAGATCTTTTATTGTAGAAGATTGTTTTAGCAATTCTCGGTTTCTTGTTATTCCATATGAAGTTGAGAATTTTTCTTTCCAGGTCTGTAAAGAATTGTGTTGGCAATTTGATGGGAATTGCATTAAATTTGTAGATTGCTTTTGGTAAGATGGCCATTTTTACTATGTTAATCCTGCCAAGCCATGAGCATGGGAGATCTTTCCATCTTCTCGTATCTTCCTCTAATTCTTTCTTCAGAGACTTGAAATTTTTTTCATACAAGTCTTTGACTTGCTTGGTTAGGGTTACACCAAGGTACTTTATGTCATTTGTGGCTATTGTGAATGGTGTTGTTTCTCTAATTTCTTTCTCAGCCCTTTTGTCTTTTGTATACAGGAGGGCTACTGATTTTTCTAATACTTTATAGTTACAATAAAAGCATATTGTAAACTATGGAGAAACACTAAAACATATTTTGTTGTCATTGTTGCTTCTAGGTGATATACTTTAACTGGAGAAATTGGTCAAGTTTTTAGCTCTACTGTTTGCTCTTCCAGAAGACTTGAGTTCAATTTCCAGCACCCACCAAGCAGCTCACAACCATCCATAACCCTACTCTCCAGGAACCTGAAGCCTTCTCCTGGCCTCTGTGGGAACCAAGCATACAAGTGGTGCACACACAAACAGACAGGCAAATACTAAAAATACATAGAAACAAAAAAGACATGTTTACTAGGAAAGTGAGATGTTATTAAAGGAGAATTAATAGAATTATATAAAATTCTTGAATCCACAAATGGTGAGAAAAGGGTGAATAACCAAAATAGGTTAAAATCAATCAATCAATCAATTAAAGCAACATATAAAAAGTTGAAATAAATATTTATTTGTTGAATAGCATCAGTAGCTACTTTGAACATCAATGTTCTACATATATCTATAAAGGACAAGATCCAATTCTATGTAGTTATTAAAACCGCACTTTACATACAAAGATTCATTCAAAATTCAAGTAAATTAATAGAGAAAATGATTGCCAACATAAAGAAAATTAGAAAAGTTATATTAAATTCAGATGGACATCAAAACATAAAAGCGTACTATGGATTAAACAAAGGACATTTTTGATAACTCTGTTACATTTTGATAACAGAGTCAGTTCTCAGAAAGGCAAAATGTTCCGTAACACACATATGCCTAAAAGCAGAGTATGAAAGCATGTTGAACACAAACTGACAGAGTTGAAAGGAGGAATGGATCCTTCTACTATCACACTTCCTGAGTTCAGCAACAGTCAGTTAGCAACAGATGGGTCCAGCAGGCAGGGTATTAATAAAGACATAAGTGACCTCATCAGCCTCATCAATCAATGTAATATAATTCATAATTTACCTCTTCATCCAACAAAACAGAACAAACATTTTCCCCAAGCTGACATGGGATACGCACCAAGAAAGAGACCACATAAAACATACCATGACAAACTCAAAAGCAGAGAAATTATAAAGTCCCTGCTCTCAGGCCACAATGAAATTAAACCAGAAATAAATAGCAGAAAGACAGCTGGAAAAATCCCAAAGATGTGCAGATTAAAAAGCATACTTCCAGCACATGGGTCAAATAAGAAAACTTAAAAGAAATTTAGAGTTATTTTTATAATATTTGTTTTCACTTCATTTGTGGAGAGGGCTCTGTGCATGCATGCCACGTGTGTGAATGTGCCTTTGCATGCCAGAAAGAGGATGTCAGAGAGTATGGAGGTACAGTAACAGGCAGTTGTGACCCACATATCATGGGTGCTGGCAACCTAACTTGGGTCCTCAGTTAGAACCACAAATGCTCTTAACACTGAGCCATGTCTCCAGCCCTTAAAAATGGGTTTTAATAAGATGAAAACAAAATAATTTTTCATAAAACTTATAGACAGTAAAAAGAGGGCTTATCAGCAAAATTAGAACATTAGATAACTATATGAGAAAAAATAAATATATAAAAATCAACAATCTAAATTTTTACTTTGGGAAACTGAAGAAAGAACAACAAATTAAACCCAAATGAAACAACAACAACAAAAACAAAATATTGGAGAAATTTTACTTTTACTTTTTAACTTATTAAATATACGAACTCTTGTAAAATAAAAAATGAAAGAAGAGCTATCACTACAGAGCCTACAGTCTCTAGAATAAATAATAAAAAAATAGCATAAGCCATTCTTTTTTTCATTTATTTTACATCCTAAAAGAGGCCAGTTTCTCCAAACACAGAGATGTCAAAATTCACACATACAAAACAGATCATCTGCCTAGGCCTCTAAGTATTAAAGACATTGAGTTAAAAATTCCAAAACAAAGAGTACATGACCCAATTGTATTTAGTGAGGAATTATGTTAAAAATGATTAAGAAGGAAATTATACCAATTCTCTTCAAGCTCTTACAGTGTCTAGAAACAAAGGAACCACTTTATTTTATGAAGCAAGTATCAAAATCAGACAAGGAGTCCAAGATAGTGGCGACCAGAATGCACCATATCTGAGGGACACTGGATCCAAAACTCCGAAATTGGTGCATGAGGGGCAGCTGAATCGAGAACTTCCAACAATGGGGCTTCCTGGGCAAGAGGGGACAACCCATGAGCTGGGCCAGTTTGGATCAGGGTCACCCCTGGATGTCTCTGGGGACCAAGAGTGGTGAATGTTCAACCCCCTGCACTTCCCCTTTCCCCAAACATTGACCTCCCTGCTCAGCAAAGGTGGCTGCCTCAGTACTGGCCTACCAGGTCTGCAGTTGCAGCAGGCAGCTGCTGTACAGGCATCTCAGGTCTGAGACTGCAGCTGGCTGCAGCTAGCCCAAGCAGGAGCTTCTGTGCTGAGTGAATGATGGCAGAGGAGGCTGCCCCAGGTACTGGTCTCCCTATCCATTGGCTAAACAGTGGACACCACTGAACTGACAGATTTCCTACACTTTCATTTGCCCTTGTGGGCACAAACTGGAGAGTAGAGAAGAGGGGGAACCCCTATGCTTTCCAATTAGGCCTGCAAGCAAGTGAGTGCACTTTCAAGTAAGTGCTTGCAGAGCCCCAGATCCAGGGTCCCTCTACACTAGCAGGTAGACATCTGATCCCTCCCACCCACACCCCCACTGTGGGCAACATAGGGATCCTTAGGACAGCTTTTTCAACATTGAAGGCCCTGTTGTGTGAGTGTCCCAGTGGAGTCCAGGCAAACAATTCCTGGAGCCCAGACAGAGCTGAAGGACAATATAACAAGCCTGTAGGGCACTGAGGCATTCAGGGCATCTGCACATACACATTGTGCACACAAACAGCACCAGCACCACCACCTGTGCATAAGCTTCACCCTTCCAGATACCTACACTCTCTAGCACCCTGTCCTTCAATGCACACTTCCACATATGCCTGCACTTACTCACATGCACCTGCGACCTTCCTCCCATAGCTACAGCTAAAACACCAACATCCACACTCAAACCAGTAGACCTCTCTGATCATGTACTTCATCATGTAAAAGCAAATGCCCAGTAAACTAAGAGCATTGCACTTCTTCAATTTAGTCAAGATTTTCTATAAAACAAAACAAAAACGAATAACAAACATCATATTTATGGTAAACAATGAGACACTGTTGCTCAAGGCAAAATGCCCTTATTCATTACATCATTTCAAAATGGCACTAGAGATTCTAGCTAATGAGATTAGGAAAGATTAGGAAGGATATTTCCCAATCTTGATAATGTTGATTTTGTTCAGCATAATAGCTTGTAAAGAAAATGCACAAAGAAATTTAAACGAAATTTGTTAATATCAAGGCTGCTGGGTGGGAAACTAATATGCAACATAAAATACTCATATACAAATCTGAAATATAACAGTGTAAGATTTACAAGAGGAGAAGTCTATACTCTAATAAGTGAAATAACAGGAAATCTTGGAAGATGCAGAGTTCTGTGTTCATGAATGAGGCATTTGGTTATCAACAGTTGATTTTAAATCATATACTGCTACATACAAGAAATAACTCTTAAAGGAAATAGAAGCAGTCATCAACAGTCTCCCTTCAAAAAAAAAAAAAAAAAAAGGCCTGGGCCATATGGTTTCAGTGCATAATTCTACCAGACCTTCAAAGAAGTGCTAACTCCAATTCGCTCCAAACTATTCCAAAAAATAGAAACAAAAAGAACATTACCAAAATCATTCTATGAAGCCATAGTCACCTTGATACCTAAACCACACAAAGACCCGATAAAAAAAGAGAACTTCAGACCTATCTCTCTTATGAAAATTGATGCAAAAATATTCAATAAAATACTTGCAAACTGAATCCAAGAACACATCAAAGATATTAGCCACTATGACCAAGTAGGCTTTATCCAAGGCATGCAACGGTGGTTCAACATACAGAAATCCATCAATGTAATCCACCACATAAACAAACTGAAGGAGAAAAACCACATGATAATCTCCTTAGATGTCAAAAAATCATTTGACAAAGTCCAACACCCAATCATGTTTAAAGTCTTGGAGAGATCAGGGGTACAAGGCACATACCTAAACATTGTAAAGGCAATATACAGCAAGCCTATAACCAACATCAAACTCAATGGAGCAGAACTTAAATCAATCCCACTGAAATCAGGGACAAGGCAAGGCTGCCCACTTTCTCCATATCTCTTCAATATAGTACTTGAAGTCCTAGCTAAGGCAATAAGACAACTAAAGGAGATCAAGTAAATACAAATCAGAAAGGAGAGGTCAAAATTTCACTATTCTCAGATGATATGACAGTATATATTAGCAACCCCAAAAATCCAGCCAGAGAACTCCTTCAGCTGATAAACACCTTCAGCAAAGTGGCTGGATACAAAATATAATTTAAAAAAAAAAAATCAGAAGCCCTCCTGTATACCAAAGACAAAAGGGCCGAGAAAGAAATTAGGGAAACAACACCCTTCACAATAGCCACTAATAACATAAAGTTCCTTGGGGTGACTCTAACCAAGCAAGTGAAAGACTTGTTTGAAAAACACTTTAAGTCTCTGAAGAAAGAAATAGAAGATATCAGAAGATGGAAAGATCTCCCGTGCTCATGGATTGGTAAGATTAACAAAGTGAAAATGGCCACCCTGACAAAAGCAATCTACAAATTCAACGCAATTCCCATCAAAATACCAACACAATTCTTCACAAACCTTGAAAGAAAGATTCTCAGCTTCATATGGAAAAACAAAAAGCCCAGAATTTCTAAAACGATCCTGTACAACAAAAGATCATCTGGAGGTATCTCAATCTCCAATCTCAAGCTGTACTACAGAGCAATAGTAATAAAAACTACATGGTATTGGCACAGAAACAAAAAGGAGGATCAATGGAACCTCATAGAAGACCCAGAAATAAACCCACACACCTATGAATACTTGATTTTTGACAAAGAAGCCAAAACCATTCAATGGAAAAAAGACAGCATCTTCAACAAATGGTGCTCGTCCAACTGGATATCTACATGCAGAAATCACCCTGCACAAAACTAAAGTCCAAGTGGATCAAAGACCTCAACCTAAACCCAGATACTCTAAATTGGTTAGAAGAAAAAGTGGGAAAGAACCTAGAACTCATTGGCACAGGAGACAACTTCCTGAACAGAACACCAACAGCACAGGCTCTAAGAGCAACAATCAATAAATGGGACCTCATGAAACTGAAAAGCATCTGTAAAGCAAAAGACACTGTCATCAGAACAAAATGACAGCCTACAGAATGGGAAAGGATCTTCACCATCCCTATATCTGACATAGGGCTGATATCCAGAATATATAAAGAACTAAAGAGGTTAAAAAGCAACAAATCAAGTAATCCAATTAAAAAATGGGGTACGGCACTAAACAGAGAATTCTCTGTAGAAAAATATAGAATGGCAGAAAAACACTTAAAGATATGCTCAACATCTTTAGCCATCAGAGAGTTGCAAATCGAAATGACCCTGAGATTTCACCTTACACTCATCAAAATGGCTAAAATCAAAAACTCAAATGACAACACATGCTGGAGAGGGTTGTGGAGAAAGGGGAACCCTCCTCCATTGCTGGTGGGAATGTAAACTTGTACAACCACTTTGGAAATCAAACTGGTGCTTTCTCAGAAAATTGGGTGCTTCCTCAAGACCCAGCTATACCACTCCTGGGTATATCCAAAAGAAGCTCAAGTACACAACAAGGACATTTGCTCAACCAGCTTGTAGCAGTTTTATTTGTAATAGCCAGAACCTGGAGACACCCCAGATGTCCATCAATGGAGGAATGGATATTGAAATTGTGGTATTTTTACACAATGCAATACTACTCAGCACTCAAAAACAAGGAAATCATGAAATTTGCAGGCAAATGGTGAGATCTAGAAAAGATCATTCTGAGTGAGATGTCCCTGAAGAAGAAAGACACATATAGTATATACTCACTTATATAGACTTATAAGATATGATAAACATAATGAAATCTATACACCTAAAGAAGATAAACAAGAAAAAAGACCCTCGGTAAGATAATCAATCCTCACTCAGAAAGACAACTGGGATGGGCATTAGACGTAGGAGAAAATAAGTAACAGGACAGGAGCCTATCACAGAGGGCCTCTGAAAGACTCTACCTAGCAGTGTATCAAAACAGATGCTGAGACTCATAATCAAACCTTGGGCAGAGCGCAGGAAATCATATGAAAGAAAGGGGAGTTAGTATGACGTGGAGAGTATAGGAGCTCCACAAGGACCAAATATATCTGGGTACAGGGGTCTTTTTTCAAACTGTTTCTCCAACCAAGGACCATGTATGGATATAACTCTCCTTGCATGAAGCCCGTTGTAGCTCAATTGACACCAATTGGGTGTCCCTAGTAAGGAGAACAGGGACTATTTCTGATATGAACTCATTAGATGGCTCTTTGACCTCCCCACCCCCTAAGAGAGGAGCAGCCCTGCTAGGCCACAGAGGAGGACTTTGCAGCCAATCCTGAATATACCTGATAAAACAGGGTCAGATGAAAAGGGAGGCAGTCCTCCCCTATCAGTGGACTTAGAAAGGCACAGGGAGGAGATGAGGAGGGAGAGTGAGATTGTTAGGGAATGAGGGAGTGGGATAAACCTGGGATACAGAGTTAATAAAATGTAACTAATAATAAAAATAAAAATAATGAAAAAATATCAAAGTAAAAAAAAAAAAAGACCACATGTTTTATGATCCTATTTCACACATTAGAAAAGGTAGAATAATAGAGACACTATGAAGACCAGTAACTGTCAGTTCAGAAGCTGGGAAGGAAAGACAGTGGAACACAGAGGATTTTAATGGCAGTACAACTGTTGCATTCAATACCTTAAGAATGAATTATATGTCCTTAATATATTTGTTTGAAAGCATGAAATCTACAAACCAACAGAATGAGTCTTAATGGAAACCATGAATGGTTATGTTGATGTATTAATGTAAGTTTAAAATATAACAAATATACTCTACTGTAGATAAAAACATTAAATAATGTACAGGATTGTTCATGTGCTGGAATAGAAAATACATTAAAAAAACCTTTGTTCCTTCATCTCAACTTTGTATTGAACCTAAAATTGTTCTTAAATTATATTGTTATAGATTCTCCAGACTCATTCCTATGCAAATCTTTATTACATTAATATATTCTTATTTAAACTTTCTATACAGTTTGATTATGTTTTCCCCACCTCCACCGCCTCCCAGATTCTCCCCTCCTCCTTACCCATTCAACTTTGTTTCTCTCTCAAAAAACTCCAAAAAGTTAAATATTTAAATATTAGACATATAATATATGATAAACATACAAAAAAATCTGTACATCTAAAGAAGCTAATCAAGAAGGAGGACTTAATTGTAAGTGAGGTATCCTAGAAGCAGAAAGACACACATGATATATACTCACTTACAAATGGATATTAGACACATAATACAGGATAATCATAGTAAAATCTGTACACCTAAACAAGCTAAGCAAGAAGGAGGACCCTAGATAAGATGTTCAATCCTCATTCAGAAAGGCAAATGGGATAGTCATTGGAAGAGGGAGAAAACAGGGAACAGGACAGGAGCCTACCACAGAGGGCCTTTGAAAGACTGTACCCTGCAGGACTGCCTTATCGGGGTTCAGTGGAAGAAGGTGCACTTAGTCCTGCTGTGACTTGATGTGCCAGGGTGGACTGGTACTTCTGGGGTACCAACATAAATGCATAGACATGAACTAAAGAACAAAAACATAAACATGCTAACTTTGATGGAGGAAAGTCTGTATACAAAGAACTAAGGCAACTAAGGAATGCAGGGAGTGGGAGAAAACAGTCTTCTAATACTGGTTTTGCAATACCAAGTGGTCAACCCTGGAAACATACATACAAGTAATATTGTAGTGACAGAGCAGGTTGTAGATGTGTATGGGTATAGTGTGTGTGTGTCTATATGTGTCTCTCTCTCTCTGTGATTCATATACATGTAAGGGAGAAAGAAGGAAGAAGAAGCAACAGAGGAAATAATCAAGGTCCTTCACTTCCATTTCAAAGTTAAAAATCCTTGCAGTGTAACTGTCAATGTTACCTGTCATATCTCTCCAGGAATAAGCCTATATATATATATATATATATATATATATATATATATATATATATATATATCTCACCAGTATGTGAGTTCCTTAAAATTCTGCATAACTCCTTAAAAGAATCTTACTATAACTTGAACTTCTAAAGGGAGGTTGAATTCACTCAGCTTCCATTTGAGATAATCAAAAACTATCTATCTATCTATCTATCTATCTATCTATCTATCTATCTATCTATCTATCTATCCATCCATCCATCCATCCATCCATCCATCCATCCATCTATCTAACTATCTATCTATCTATCTATCTAACTACCTACCAACTTATCTACCTATCTATCATCTATGACTGTGTAATTAGAAAGAAGTCCTATGCCTCCAATCCGATCCGGTTCCCTCAGGAATTGGGAAGGCTCTCTCTAAAGGATTTGTGAGCCTTTTTGGCTCTTGGCTTACACTAGGAGAGTGCAGGCATTGGGCAGTTAAGATGCAACAAAGACTGACTCAGCAAAATAGCACTTAAGCACAAGTCCTGGCCTCCTACTCTCAGGCTCCAAGTTCCACACTGTTTTAAAATCTCTTGCTCTGTGGCCCAATTTGATGGGAAGTACATTTTTGTTCCAGATATTTATTTAAAAGTTTCATTTTCACTTAATAAATCCACAGCCATGGCATACATGGAAGGTTTCCCCAAGCAGTAATTTATGCTCATTGAAGAATTACTTTTGAAAGTGCATGGGCTGCCTGTCACTGGGGGAAATTGTGGCCACTCTGTTCTTAGACTTATTGGCTGTTATAGATTGAGGAGTTGATATATATTTGAAATGTTTATGCCTTCTCTTTCTTGTTAATTACCGATCTAAACCTTTGTGAATTCCAAGACATTTGTGAACAAGGCTTTCATTAATCCCCAAGGCTGCTGAGGGTCTTGGCAACAGGGTCCCCAATTTATAAATACGCAAGAAACTTGCAAACGAACATGATCATTTCCATGGTCCCACAATGACTCAGCAATGACCAGGCTGACAGAGTTTATAGCATGGATATGGGATATTTGGTGAGCTTAACAAAAATTATAGTATTTCCTTAGGGCACACATTTAAGACTGGCTCTAGGAGAAAATATGATGCAGATACATCACACACACACACACACACACACACACACACACACACACACGTATATTCCCTTCTTGCTTCCTTGGGGACTCCCTGTTCCTAGAATCTATATCTATACATCCCTACTTGGTTGTAATCTCCCTTCCAGTGAATTGTATATTTGCTCTGAAGTAAACTCTATAGACCATTAAATTCCTTGTTTAATCTTACTTTACTCACCTTTCCTTCCCCCAACCCCATGGTATTGACTACCAATATACCACCCTAACTGCAAGGCATCTCTTGGAGTATCAGAATGGTGAGTAGTGGTGAAGTGTGTGTCTTTATTCTGTTCACTGGATTGGCCCCATGTCTATTCAGCTGTCTTGGGGAGGGCAGATGTAGAGGCTGCAAAGCTGACAGGAGAAAATGGGAATGATACGTGATGTCATCCTCTCACTCTTGGATGAAGCTCCAGCTTTCTGCTCACTCCCAGTCATTTTCTGAGAAGGATTAATGCCACTTCCACCAGTACAAACATCTGAAGTACTCAAGTATCTAGATTACGATTCCAGCACTTTTCCATTATTGTTCTTAACTTTCATTTTCTTGACATCTATGATTTTGGTGAAAATAGTGGGGAAACAGACATTAGATCCTGAGGGTTTCAAATGCCAAGATGAATAAGCCACCATTATTGTCATGTGGGTGGTGTGAAACCATCTAGAATGCTTGCTTCTTTCTATTGAGAACATTGAAAATACTTAGTCTCCTTCCTGGGCTAGTCTTACAAGTGTAACCAATCTGCTGTGTAGCTGAAGCTAGTGCAAAACACAGCTCAACACAAACAGCATAAACTTAATGCACTTGAAGACTTTCATAATTCTATTGCTTGCTTCTCAAAGGCCAAATATTTCTGTCAGACACTGAGTATGTTTCAGAGCTATTTACCTAAGGTAAACTTCTCCCCACAGGTTATCTGCCTGGCAAGAACTGAGAAGGTGCCTCACCAAGCCCTTTTATGTGTAAGAAATGAGGGTTTTAAAGCCAGTTTTCAATCGCATGCTTCTGATTACAAATTCAAAACTAAGGAAGGCCTGACCGGGTGCTAGGATCTGGGAGGCCTGTGGTTTTATGTATGTGAGAAAACACATTTTGTTTAAGGAGACCTTTCTCTTGCTCCCACTCTCCTGCTTCACTCATTGCTACCAGATGCAGTTGCCAAGGCAGGAACCAGGCAAGAGTAGGAGCATGTAGGCTCGATTCGGGTGAGAAGGGGAACTGATGAGCTGCTGCAGAGCAGGGCTGCCAAGGCTTTGCTTTGAATTTCTACCCCATCCCCCTCCCACAACCATCCAGACCTTCAGACACTTTCTGTTCGGTGTCCTTTATGTCTGAGAACAACCAGATGAAAGGAAACTGGTTCAAGGTGCTAAAGAACTGATGCTCCTTCAAGACTAGCAAATGATCTGTGGCCTTCTTCCTCCCAGATTTTCAGATAAATGCTAAAGAACAACTTGTTCTGAGAACCCAAGAAACATGCTCTTGTACATCTCCACCAATAGGATAGCTTACAAATACTTGTGGAGTCCAAGCCGCTCTGAGCCAGAAAAGGTAAAAGGCAAAACCTGAAAATGATACTGCACAGAGACCCTGACTTAGTTAGTGTCTTACGATCCCTGTGCTCTTTTGAGCCCCCTTTATATCCATCGAAGCACCATAACTTCCTGACTTTGTGCAGTGCTGCATGGGAAACTCCTTAGTAGTTTGATCTCATCTAATGATTGATCTCATCCAACATCCTTCTAAGTCCTAATCCTGCCTTTGTTTCTGCCTCACTCCTCACCATGTTGAATAAGGAAACTTCTGCCGTTGAGGCATACCATATGTGGTGGCTTGAATAGATTTGCCCCCTCCCCCATGGACTCACATGTTTGAATGTGTGGCCCATGGGGAGTGGCAAAAGTAGGAGGTGTGGCCTTGTTGAAGTAGGTGTGTCAATGTGTAAATGGGCTTTGGGGTTTTCTCCTGTGCAACAGGCTCTGCCTAATGCAGATGTTAGTCTCTTCCTGGCTGCTTGTCTTCTCCAGGAGACTGTCTTTTTCACAACAATCTTTGTTTGCCTCTAGCGAGCCCATTAAGGAACCTCTCTTTTATGCTCCAGCCCAGAGCCTAGAGCACTCACTGTAGCTGCTCAGTAATTGTGTCTTGAATATATTCCATACTGTGAGCTTGGTGTCAGGGATGTATTTTGATCCTGCTCTGCTGTTCCAGTCAACAATATGATGTGGCCTGTATGCTCTATGGGTGCAGTAAAAGTTGCCTTTCTGGGCTGAAAAGTAGGAAAGGTGACCTTTGCAATTTCCTCCTACACCATCATCCATATGGCGACCATGGGAAGCCAGGTGTTAAAGGGATGTTTCAACTTGCACAGGACATATGGAAACCAGCATCAAAATTGTGCTGTTCTCTGTTATTGTCCCTTTTGGGGTTACTGCTATCTTGCTATCGGTGACAGGTATTGCAGGGGAGACCCTTCTGAAGAAATCAATTTCAATGATGCTGCAGTTTGATCATCTCCTTAAGTCAATTTATGACAACATGGGACAGGACACCACCTATTTGTAAAATAGGAGACTGGAACATTCATTCCCATCCCCCAAAATAGTAACCCACTAGGTTAACCCACTGCTGAGGTAGCCTCAAGAGTTGCCAAACTCCTTCAGCAAAGAGAGATTATCTTCCTTGACCAAGTGATTATGTTCACAAAAGTTTAAAAAGTGGCTGTAGGCCTCTAAAGGAAGCCAGTGTTGCTTCCTTGTAAAGTTCAAAAGCTGAGTTGGTGGTTTGGCTTTTCACTAGATGTGAAACAACACTCATGGATTTCTGAGGGGGAAGAGGGAGAAAAAGAATAGTAGTGCCGTGCTGAGGACCAGGGGAAAACAAATTAGAAGCAAAGAAAACATTAGATATACAGTACAGGAATGCACAGGCTCCAATCAGGAATGGGCTCAGGTGAAGTATATGCTCCCACACCAAAGATCTGGAAAATATTCTTGCTGGAGTCACAAAGAACATCTACCATTTGGTTAGAAGGATTTCCTAACAAGCCAAACCTTGGTATTCCAAAGCTTATATTCGACAGTTGAAAACAGAATAGAAGGTGCTCAGCCTTGTGTGTCTTTATCACTTTCTGCTCTGGATTCTGTCAATGTTCTGCACTCACCTCTGTGTCATTGGCCTGGCAGGGTTGTGCCTCTAGGAATGAGTCTGACTAGTCACACAATGAGACAGGTAGTCTTGAAACTGTTTCATCCTTATTGGTATTCCAGACATTCCAGACTAAGCTAGCAGTGTCTTTGTGGATTTGCTTTTGGGTTTTTGTACTAAGATCTCCTAAAAGCCATTCTGGGGACCCAATTATGTGGGTTGATTTATAAGGTAGCCTACTGTGATGATCTTGAGAGGAGACCTGGGAACATGCATGAATATCTTAAAGGTGATCATTGTTGGGGTCAAATGAGGGATGGGGTTTGCTTCTGCCTGCAGGGATGAAACTCAAACTGAAGGTCCAGTCTGCTTTTCAGCCTTCCAAGCATAGTCTAGTGGCAGAACTTAGACAATTTCATCATTAACTGTAGCATTTAGGTTTCAAGAACATTTATGTGAAGAGTAATTCTGGGTCTCAAGAAAGAAGAAACTGTTTTCTTCCCTAAGGTATTGGAAGAGGGGCTGTCTCTGACATAAACTCAGGGGCTGGCTCTCTGATCACTTCCCCCTGAGGGGAGGGGGCAGCCTTACCAGGCCACAGAGGAAGACAAAGCAGACAGTCCTGATGAGACCTGATAGGCTAGGTCAGAAGGAAGGGGAGGAGGACTGGGGAAGGGGCATGGGAGGAAAAAAGGGAGGAAGGCTGATGCAGAGGGGACAAGGGAGGGGAGTTACAGCTGGGATACAAAGTGAAAAATTTTAATAAATTAAAAAATAAGATATAAAAATGATGGAGAGAAAAAAAGGAAAAAAAAACCTTCTGTTCTTTAATATAAAGCATTGTTTAGTCACTCCTGCTTAGAATTTCTTTGTCTCTCTCTGTCACCAGCCACATGTCATTATCCATGGCCCTATTATAACACTGATGCCTGTCACATCATTTATTGCATGGAAATAAAGCTGTATTAAGCTCTCTGGGTTTTCTAACAAACCATAAGTTGATAGAAACTATAGATCTTGCTTGTGTGACTAACATTGGTGGTCAAACCTTTCTTAAGACCCCAAGGGTTCAACAAACCATCTGACAATTAGCAGGCATTCTGCTGATGCTTTGCATATTGAAACATTGATCAAAGTCTTTAAGGACAGGAAGAAGAAGTGTAGACATCTAAACATCCAGAATCTAAGCAGGCTTCCATCCAAATACTTAGTAAAAAAAAATGAAGTATATTTAAAGGAGGATGACAAAAGAAGTGGATGCCTGGATGAATAAATAAATGAGTGGGTGGAGAGATGGATGGTTCAATAGACATGGAGGAAGGAAAGAAAAGTGGGATCATTAAACATTGGATAAAATTTTGCCAGGCATGAAAAGTGTTGAGAAGTCTGATGATAAAACCTCATTCAATTTTTAATTTTTAATTTTTAATTTATAACCATGTAGAGTCATAGTATAACTGTCCTTGTTGGCTTTCTGTTTCTACAATTAAGCCCCAAGACCAAAGGCAACTTGGAGAGGAAAGGTTTATTTTTCTTTCAGTTGTAGTTCATCTTCAAGAAAAGCAAAAGTAGGAGCTGAAGTAGGAACGTGGAGGCAAGCACTGATCATAAAGGAGTGCTACTTACTTGCTTGCTTCCTTGACTTGCTCAACTTGCTTTCTTATTCAGTCTAAGACTAACTGTGCAGAATTGGGACTACACAGAGTGGGCTGGGTCCTCTTGCAACAATCATTAAAATCAAGAAATGCCCCTACATACATGCCCACAAACCAATCTGTTGGAGACAATTCCTTGTATGAGATTTCCTCTTTCCAGGTGACTCATTGTGTGTCAAGTTGACAAAAACTAGCCAGCAGGATAACCAGCAGCTTCAATATAGGAGTGTGAGAAGCTCTCCACCTGTAAGAGAAACTCTTAGCATATATAACCCTATGGATGGTTTATATTCACTAAATACGTATTGAATACAATGTGTTGGGTTTTACCTTAATATATTATTCACAAAGGCAAATTCTATTTTAGGGGGTCTCGTTTCTTCAAGACTGGCAGAATGCTGCCCTAGACCTTTTTTTATGAGACTTCAATGAGCCCCAAGGGAAATTTGAAGAAGTAAAAGCAGGGAAAAGTGCCTCTTACATAAATGGAAGTGTGTAGTGGCTGTGGATTTCAGTGAGGTGGTGGCCAGCAGGCCACAAAACCTCATCTGCCTTGTAAAGGGAGATTTATTTATGCAAAAGTTTTGTCGGTTAGACCACATGGGCTCTTTTCTACTGGAATACTTGAGTTAGGCAGTTTGGGGAGATAGTTGTTGTGGCTGAGAGCCAGCCTAGTGCTCTGTGCCCCCACCAGAACATGAGCAGAATGATACTTATTATATTTGACAGGGCAGCCTGTGGCACTTGGGTGCCAGGGTCTCCAGCAGCAACCCAGACAGGAACAGGGCAATTGTGAGTAACTGAAAATGATTAGCTCTAAAAGGGGATATATTAGTTGTCTTCTTTCTCAAAAATGCTCTCACAGAAGAAGTGATAATTTTGGATTTCTGCAGCTAGCTTTGAAACTAGCACAAAAATGCTAGTATATTAGGTGAATGGCACCAAAGTCTACATAATTTAATATGACCATATGTAATATTTTAATTGAATCATAACCTACTTAGAGAATGGGGCAAGTACAGTTATATTGCATACTAAATAATAGCATTTTAATTGTATAATTGGTTGTTAATATTTTATATTGAATTTAGTATATCCATTAAACATATTAATTATAATATAGTCATAATTGTATTATTATAGTATAGAAATATTTATATATAAAATATATATAAGTAAAATATATGGAAATATATTTGTGCAAACTATATGAATTGATATTTGTTTATATTTGCATATTATGTCTTAAATGAACAGTTTTATAAACAAAAGTATAACATCACCATAATTTGAATATGACAGAATTTACAACATCTCCATGCATGGCTCTTTCTAAGTGCCTTGCAATGCCCCCATTCACCCAAGCAATCCAGTCATAGAGTCAGCACATTGCGAGCAAGGAACTCAACTGTCAGTCCTACCTTTTGAACTGTTCTTCGTCTCTTGAATGCATCAAACTATCATGAATGCTGGTTGTTCCCTACAGATTGTCTCAGCTCAGGAACTTCCCCCGCATATAACAAATACTTGGGGAGATGAGGAAAAAAGACAAGAGAGCTTTAAAACTTGAAAACAATTCTAGTGAAAATAAGTCATTTCTTTATTTCCCAAACTTTTGTGTGGAAAGTTCTTCCTTACTACTGTTCCCAGACACTGTAATCAGTGTCCTCTCAGAGGTAAGCAATAGCTTGAAGCAAGCTTTTGTTGACATGAATTCCATGTTGCCCAGTGCTTTGTTTATTTCGCACATAATTCACATTTTTGTATCTTATATGTATTTTTCATAGTCCTTTCTAAAGCAATGTTCTGGCTTCATCTAGGGCTCCCCATCAGGGGTCAAGTTTTCTGCAGATAACTGGGTTAGGGGTGTTGATGGAACACTCAGCAGGATGGAGCTGAGATTCTAGAAGCTAAATTCCTGCAGCACAGAGTTTAAAATTCATCTTAGATCAGACTTTAAAGAAAATATAAAAGTGAACAATAGTTCAGATAGCTCAGACCTAAGGGTACAACAAAAAGTCAAATTAGCTTCTCATCTATTCTGTTCTGAAAGAGTTTTTACAAAAATGTCTGTGAGGAAAAGAGAAACTGACCATTTTTGATAACACACATGGGCTCTACAGACAAGAATCGGAAGCAGGGGAACCTAGCATACATCACTGGAACCATTGGGCATTTGGAAGCTGGGTAACCTGTCTTCCTTAAACCTTGAAAAAAAAATATACTTCAAAAGTGAAGACCCGTTTTCTATCTCCACCTTCAGGATTTCTAAATGGAACTTCTGAACATGGCTTATGCATAAGGCAAATCTTATGGCAAGATCTGAGTTTGTGGAGGTTTAGAATGAAAGGCTAGAGTAAACGCTATCTATCCTAACATTTTTTGTAATGCAAGATTGTGCTTTTCAGCTTTTCCCAACAACACAGATGCTTCATAAAAAGATGCTCCCATCTCAAAGGGTGTCTCATGACCTTATTCAATGTTCTTCCATAACCAAATTCTCCGTGACACTAGTGCCAAATACCACTCTTTGTCTTCCATGCATGAGTGCAGATATGGCTCAAATCACAAGGAATAGATCTCCACTCCTCCCAATAACCACAGATGGATTGCCTGCCACTTATAAGACCAGGTTTTACATTCCTTCTGTCTTGGATTCACCTAGTTTTGAGCTAGAAGACTTTCAATTCCTTGGGAGAATAAACTCAAGATTCAGACTTATCCCCATAGTCAGATTTGCCTATTAATGGGTAGTACCATTGGAGGAACATGGCAAAGGAACATTAATCATGAAGCAAAGACTTTATACATGAGTCTGGCTATGCCATCGGTGAATTTGAGACATGTGCAAGTCTGTTTACCTCCCTGCTAACCATCCTTCTGTTTTTTATAATGTTCTCCATAACACTTGCCTAGTAGCATCTACTAACTTTAAAGAAAAATTAGAAATGTGTGCCTTCTCATTAGGAGATTTGCTGATGCAATTCCAGTGCAAGATTAAGCAAACTCAGTGCTCAGTATAAATCTGTGGTCTAAATCACATTCTGTATTTTATTGGTGAGGCTCTCTGGACCAAGAAATAACAAGGCTAATGAGATAGAGTTTACAATTTGACAGGATGGCCGGAAGATAAATTCTACAAAAAGCAAAAAGCATGGCCTTTGAGCTGCAGGAGACAGATCTGTGGTATAGGAAAGGATGTGGGTTTCAAAAGCGAAAGATTTGGAGGATGGTAAACAAAGAAGACCCCAAGAACACACTTTGTAGCTGTTTCTGTGGTGATGATAGAACTAGTTTCTCTAAGAGGCTGGTGCAGAAAGGCCTGAAATGCCAACGCTGAGTTGATGCAGGCTGAGTGAGGTGAGCCACCCATAGAAATCATGGTCTAGCTCAGACAGTCAGTGATCTGCTCAATTGCTGCAGTGGATCCTGAACCAGGAAAGTGGAGGCGGTGGGTCTACAGAATATGGGATGCAGAACCTTGGATGTTACTACCTTCACCCATTCTTAATTGTCTAATCTCACCCTCCTCTCACATCCAAGCTCAAACCTAACCTTGTCAAGAAGCCTTCCATTAAGTCTAGAACTATAATGAACCTACTCCTTTCTGAAATATCTACAGGAATTGGGTCTGTGAAAATCCACTAGCTACAAGCATAAAAAATGTGACCTGGAGAGCTTATCTTTTACCAGTTAAAGTAAGGCTAGTTCTTGTTTTACAGGAATGACATAGTGTGTTATTTCTTTAGCAGTCTAGCATCCTGGAGCACAAGAACCATTTTACAAAAGGAGACCTGGTTGATACTTTGCTCTGAAACTCTGGAGCTTGGCTCCAAGTCCTGCTTACATGTCTGAGATAGTGGCCATTGTCCTGGCAGTGACTTTGTATCCTCTCTTGTTCTCACCCAGTTTCTTTCTTGATAGCTCTTCAGCCCTTATATCATTCTGTAACAAACTTTGGTGCCATGCTGTTTCAAAAGACTTGAACATGTCTGTGAAGACTCCATGCCATGAAGAAAACATCTCTAGCAATCTTATCATGCTTATAGTAGTGTGTTACCCAAGTAATCACCTTAACAACAGCAGCAATAACAACAAAATGCTCAATTTTATTTACATTTAAAAAAAGACCAGGAATAATGATGCACACCTGTAATTCTTGCACCAAGGAATTAAAGGCAATATGATCACGATTTCAAGGCTAGACTGAGCTACATAGTGAATTTGGGGCAAGCTTGGCAACATAAGATATAATCTCAAAAAAATGAAATGAAGTGAAAAAGTTTTTGGAGTATGTTGATGGTTTATTATTTGAGCTGAGCCTGGACTGTGCATTTGTTATTCTGGCATGCTGGAGGCTGAGGTATAGAAATCAGGAGTTCAAGAGAAGCCTGGGACACAAACCAAGAAGCTGTTTCAGAAAAGCCAAAAGAAACAGGGCTTCTGATTTTTTTTTTGAGTTAATTTTGTATCCAGACACTTTGCTGAAGGTGTTTATCAGCTGAAGGAGTTCTCTGGTTGAATTTTGGGGGTCGCTCATGTATGCTATCATATCATCTTCGAATAGTGACACTTTGATCTTTTCTTTTCTGATTTGTATCCCCTTGATCTTCTTTACTTGTCATATTGCTTTAGCTAGGACTTCAAGTACTATATTGAAGAGATATGGAGAGAGTGGGCAGCCTTGCTTTGTCCCTGATTTCAGTGGGATTGATTTGAGTTTCTCTCCATTGAGTTTGATGTTGGCTATAGGCTTGCTGTATATTGCCTTTAATATGTTCAGGTATGTGCCTTGTATTCCTCAGCTCTCCAAGACTTTAAACATGAACGGATGTTGGACTTTGTCAAATGATTTTTGGCATCTAAGGAGATGATCATGTGTTTTTTTTTCCTTCATTTTGCTTATATGGTAGATTACATTGATGGATTTCCGTATATTGAACCATCCTTGCATGCCTGGGATGAAGTCTATTTGGTCATGGTGGATGATATCTTTGATGTGTTCTTGGATTCGGTTTGCAAGTATTTTATTGAGTATTTTTGCATCAATTTTCATAAGAGAGATAGGTCTGAAGTTCTCTATTTTTGTTGGGTCTTTCTGTGTTTCAGGCGTCAAGGTAACTGTGGCTTCATAGAATGAGTTTGGTAAAGTTCCTTCTGTCTCTATTTTGGGGAATAGTTTGAAGAGAATTGGAGTTAGCATTACTTTGAAGGTCTGGTAGAATTCACTGAATCCATCTGGCCCAGGGCTCATTTTTGGAAGGAAGACTGTTGATGACTGCTTTAATGTCCTTAGGGGATATAGGGCTATTCAGTCTTTCTACTTGAGCTTGACTTAATTTTGGTAGAAGGAATCTATCAAGAAAATTGTTCATTTATTTTAGATTTTCAAATTTTGTGGCATATAGACTTTTATAGTACAACCTAATGATTGTTTGGATTTCCTCAGTGTCTGTAGTTATGTCCCCCTTTTCATTTCTGATTTTGGAAATCAATCTGGCGTTTTCTCAGACAATTAGGAATAGTGATTCCTCAAGATCCAGCTATACCACTCCTAGGAATATATCCAAAAGAAGCTCAAGTACAAAACAAGGACATTTTCTCCATCATGTTTGTAGTAGCTTTATTCATAATAACCAGAAACTGGAAACAACCCAGATGTCCATCAACAGAGGAATGGATACAGAAATTGTGGTATTTTTATACAATGGAGTACTACTCAGAAATTAAAAACAAAGAAACTTGACTAGGATCAGAAGGAAGGAAAAGAAGTCCTCCCCTATCAGTGGACTTGGAAAGGGCCATGCATCCAGAGGGTGGAGGAAGGGAGGGATTGGGACGGGAGGAGGGAGGGAACCACAGGGGGGATACAAAGTAAATAAAATGTAATTAATAAAGAAAAAAAACAAAGAAATTATGAAATTTGCAGGCAAATTGTGGGAACTAGAAAAGATCATACTGAGTGAGGTATCACAGGCAGAGAGACACACAGTATACTCACCTATATAGACTTATAAGATAGGATAAACATACTAAAATTTGGGCACCTAAAGAATAAAAACAAGAAAGAGGACCCGGAGTAAAATGATCAATCCTCACTTAGAAAAACAAATGGGACTGACATGGGAAGTTGGAAAAAACAAGAAACAGGACAGGAGCCTACCGCAGAGGGCCTCTGAAAGACTCTACCTAGCGATGTAACAAAGCAGATGCTGAGACTCATAACTAAACCTTCAGCAGAGTGCAGGGAATCATATGAAAGAAGGGGGAGTTAGTTTGACCAGGAGAGGACAGGGGCTCCACAAGGATAAAATATATCAGGGTACGGGGGTCCTCTATAAGACTGTTTCTCCAACCAAGAACCATGTATGGATATAACCTAAAACCCTTGCTTGGATGTAGCTCATGGTAGCTCAGTAATCAAGTGGTTTTCTCTAGTAAGGAGAACAGGAACTATTTCTGGCTCCTTTACACCCCCCCCCCACAAGGGATGAACAGTCTTGCTAGGCCACAGAGGAGGACATGGCAGCCAGTCCTGAAGATACCTGATAAGCTATGGTCAGATGGAAGGGGAGGAAGACTTCTCCTGGCAGTGGACTTAGAAAGGGGCAGGGAGGAGATGAGGGAGGGAGGGTGGGATTGGGAGGGCATGAGTTAGGGGGCTATGGCTGGGATACAAAGTAAATAACCTGTGATTAATATAAAAAAATAAAAATTAATAAATAAAAAAATAAAATATAAAAATGGGGCATGTGCAGAAGATGAATAAGAGAAGAAACAAAAGAAGTCCACATCAAAACTTTCAGCGGAATAAGCAGAGTGATACCAGCCATGAGCAATTGGCAAACATCCCTAAGTTATGGCAAAGAATCACACACTTGAAAGTGGCTCACTACACAGCCATTAAATATAACCTAAGGTAATGGGGACACTGACACACCCAAATTAAAGAGTGAATAGGAGAGACCTCAGAGTAGACTCCTGATAGACACTTTTATACTAGGCAGAGATTCTTCCTTTAAAAACAACCTTCTTCCCTTCACAACAAAATATGAAGCATTTGCTTCTGTCCTTGAACCCGTGACCTCCCTTTCACATGAAGAAATCAGTTTCGTCACTGTGTTCTCTGGGGTGGAAGCCTGCTGATGTGAAGAGAAGATGCTCTGGTGACTGCCCTTCCACTCTGCACAGTGATCAGATGCCCCCACAGTAGCACTGTGAGAACAGCTGAGGTCCATTCTGCTGCAGAAGTATTTTTCATGGTGTCTTGTGCCTGGCTTTAGAAGATGCCATTTCCAGGCATGGGCAATTCAGCTGCTTGTCACACTAAGGACAGGAGTAGAGAAATGTCCCTAGAAACAGAAGGATACATGACCAGACAGTAAGTTTTTCTTGCAAAATTACTGTCATTCCAAAAAACAGGTGTGTGTCTTCCTGGCAGCCATCACTGTTCCTACATTCCAAACTCTAATTGGCAACTTGTAACTCTTCCTTACTCATCTTTCCATAGGCACCCCAGATAGACTTCATGCATAAGCTACAAGTTCATCTTTCTGTTCATTCCTGTAACAATTATTTATTAAATGGTTTCTATGTATCTGTACACTTGTTCATTATAGTAATGGGAGTTACATAACTATTGCTTTCTCCATTTCAACACCGACCAAAATGAACAATAATGAAGTTAAATTATTTAACAAAAGCCACACTGGTCACAAGGGAAAGGTTAGACTAAAATTCATGCCTTTTGAAGCTAAGATCAATGCTCTTTTCATTATGCTACCCTTGGGTTTAAGAAATATGCAATGATATTTATTAACTAATGAGTATTACAGATCTCATATAGGTTGTATATATGACTTTCTAATTTTTAATCTATACTTATTTTACTATTTACATATCAAATATATTGTTTTCATTTTATATTGTCAGTTTTCATTTCGTGTTTTGCCAGTTAATGTATGCACTTATCATTTCTGATACTGTCTTCACTGGCCTCTGTAGGCAATACCCTCGTAACGCAGCTTCCCTCCAACACAAATATAGCACTGATATTCCTTTCTACAGGTTCTGTCCCTCAGAACAGCCTTGGAGCCTGACTGGTGGCAGTCCACACACACACACACACACACACACACACACACACACACACACACAC
>NW_026585644.1:27361245-27416584 GCF_907164565.1 Psammomys obesus
CACACACACACACACACACACACACACACACACACACACACACACACACACTACCAATTTATGAACATTTAAGAGCTCTTTCAAGCTCCATGGAGCATCAATCTGGAACGTGGTAAAAATGCAGCCTGTGGTTACAAATAACACACACCATCTTGGGAAAGGGCTGAGTTCCCAGCAAATTACAGCTGGAAATTATGCAGGTGGCATATTTGGATCTTTGTTTCAATCAGGTTTGACATGACTCTGGGAATAAGTGGCTATTCCCTGGCCCAGGCATCTGGCCTACAATCTAGTGGGTTTGGATGGACGCAGTTTGGACTGAGAAGCCCAGTGTCCAATAAAAACAACAGCTTAAAATGGAAGACCTTGACACAAAGTAGTGTAAAAGCACTCCCTGTTCCAGTTAAGACAGAGGAAAAAATTCCTCTCTTCTTAACACTGAGGAAACGTGATGACATATTGGGTATCATAGTGAATTCGTGCAAACAGAACTTTTTGCAAAGGCTGAAAACATTATGTGGAGTCATTTTCCCACAACAAATGCTAGCATCTCACAACAGGTGAGTCTCAGAAACCTGAGGAGGGGGTCAACGGGAGAGGTTGTCTGGCTGAGAACAGGGAAGTGGGCTGCTTCTCAAGGTTCACACCAGAAATGCATGTGCAAGCCAGTTTTTTTCCCCCTTCCACACTGTATCTGCCTGTTGTGAATTAAGTTTGAAATATCTTCTCCTGACATGTGGCATTTCACCTTGTACTCCTTCTTCCATGCTTGCCCATCTGTTTTGAGGCAGCCTGGCACCGGCATGTGATCCCTCTTGGAAATTTTCTGGTTGAACTGGTCATCAGCGCACATTAATCTCAGCAAAACTGCAGGTGGAAGCACACAGCAAGTGTGCCACTTGCTTCTTTGCAAGTGTCCTCACCAAGAGTGCTGTAATCACATGGTTTACTCTCCTCCGGGGACCTCCCTGGTTCCTACCAGTCCCCAGCAACTCATCCTACTGCTGGGATAAGATCCCTTGGCTAGTTTGTGTATTTTAAGCTGTTCAGGCTCCTGTTTAGCATTTGTTTTTCTTGGCGTTTCAAAGCATTATGTTCATTTTTATTACACCCTTGACGGACCAAATCCTAGTGCCAGCAAGCCACAGTGAAACAAACACTTACAATTTATAGGAGAACTTCAGATTATATTTTCCATGGAGTCTAGAAGTTTCATCACCTGGTAAAATACTTCAGGCTGGACAGTGGCTTCCACTGTACTTACATGACCTCAGAACTGCCTCTGATGTTTTCCTCTCTCAGTCACCTTCTGTCCTTTCTCTCCGTCTTCATCTTTCCATTTACACATATTCAAAACTGAGGCACACAGCAACACATACACACAAACAAAAGCATAAAACCTTATACAGCTACACACACATGTGTGCACACATACATTTTACACTCATAACATGCATACATAGTTCACACATAGACAGAGACACACACATAGACACCCTACTTAAACTCTAGAATGGATCCATGTTGACTTTCAGAATGCAACCAAGAGCTTAGTTTGCTTCTGAACCATTAGCACTGAAATCAACTATTACCTTTAAAGCTATAAAGAGATATTCCATATCATTACAATAAGACAATAAATAAATTTCTCCTCAAACCCTAAGATTCTGGGAGAATCTTTGGGCTCAGCTACAGATATATTCTCTCACCAACATTTTATTTTACAATTTTCATTTGGGCATTGAAGCTCCTCTCACAGCCCACTGTCACGCATCCAGAAGTAAATACCTTCAGTGTATCAGTGGCAGGTCATTCTTGTGCTTAAAGCTGTAGGTTTCAGAAGTAAATGAAACAGCATCTTTTTCCTTAAAAAAGTTAATCCAGTGGAGACAGAAAAAAATAGTTCAGCTAGAGCAATTGATAAAACATGCTGCCTCCCAATAATGCTCACAAATGTGAATTTTAATAAAATTTCTCAAATTTCATTGGTTATCATGATGAAGGTCACAGAGGAAAGAAAGTGACATACAAATGGAGATGGGAAAGGGGCTTATGGAGTTCTGGTTATGTGCTCCTCTGTAATCAGAAAGAATGTGGTTATTTCTCTCTAACAGTGTGTTAAAAGTTTACATGCAATTAATTATATGTTCCCACATGTCCAAAGCCATGTGTGAAGACAAGGTATATGATGAACCTTACAACTGAAGACAAAACTTAATGACCTTGAGCTATATCCACAGGCAATAAAAGTAACCAAGGTCCCGTGACTTATGTTTCTAAACTTCATACAGTGCTTTCTGATCAACCTTTATAGTACAGCCTGTTTGAAAATGGAAACTTGCTCTCTCTTACTCAGAAAATTAAATTCCATCTTTCCCAATAGTTTCCTTCAAGATCGGAGTTTACATCTGTGATCACTAACATTATAATTGTAGAATATCTTTGGATGGGAGGATCATTTAAAACCATGAACTTGAAGTAAACAACCTGCCCTCTGTAACACAAGATGGCCTCACCCAACCAGCTGAAGGCCAAAATAAGGTGCAAACAAGAGGTTTCCTAACAAAAAGGACTTTTTCAGGATCTTGCCCTAGAACCATCTTCAGCTCTTAGGACTCTTGCCTGTTGGCTCTCTGACCAGAATGTACCACCACCTCTCCTCTGTCTTTATCCTATTGGCCACCATTGTAAACTTTGGACTCAGTAGCTTCCTAAACAATTTGAACTAAATTCTATTCATACATTTTTATGTAGACAATTATAAAGGGTTGATTTCTACAGAAGACACTAATTCAGCATCCATGACAGCATAACAAGTCACACAAAAGCCCAGAACCTGAAATAACACACTGACTATCTCACAACTAACACAGCATCCCACATTCCTCTGCTTTAAGATCTGTCCCCAGGATGCAGTAAAGATTCTGTCTCCTCTGCAGGCTTGTTTGGAGAGATGTGTCTTTTGAAGTTCACTGACATGGCGGCTTATAGAATTCAGGTGTTCATGCTGAGTTGTGATGAGGAACATGGTCATTTCTGGCCATCAGTCACAGGGCATCTTATGTCATGGCTACACTATCCTTTCTATAGGGAAGTTGGTAAAATACTATTTTTTTTAATACAGAACAAATCCACGGGACAGGGAAAAAGAGCCAGCAAGAGTTAACTCACAGTCTTTCAGGAGATAATCATGGAATCCACCTCCCACCACTCTCCCTATACTCTTTTTGTCAGAAGAAAAACTCTGTGCTCATTGTATCCTTGGGGAGGGGTAGTGACACAAAGGCATTAATACCAAGGGGTAGCAAAGATCTTTGGGAGGCAATCAAGAGCTGCTTGTTTTACCCATCTAGCAGAATCCCCCACTTTTTCATAAGAATACTCAGGTCAGCCTGGAGAGCCCTTGCTTATCTCTTCAGCCTCAGCTTGAAAATCCATTGCTTAGTCTGACACTCAGCTCAGCCTGAAGAACCCTAACTTTGACATTTAACATAATAGTTCATTTACTCACTGGAGTGCTACCCATAGGTCTCTTCTTTGTTTCTGCTTTCTGAAACATTTCTGTAATGTTTTAAAAGATTTTGATAAACTCATATATGTAACATGTGTATATATACGTTTATTTATATATGTATATATTTAATTGTGGATGTGTATATATATATACATATATATATATATTTAACTTCAGAAGATGCATAAGCTCAACTTGCATCAGTAGTCATTAACATCATTAGAGAAAATTCATCTAGTTTTATCAAAGGCTTCTTGCTCAGGAACCTAGGCTCTCATGTGGGGGAGATCTAGGTCTTACAGACCAGCTAGAAACTGAACAATGGTCGTCTTTATCAAATGTTCACTGCTAAAACCATAGTGGCAGAAACACAAGTATGAGTTAATTCAGAGGGAAACATTGTCAACCCTTGAGGGAAGCACTGGGTTTGGCTCCTGGGTTCTGTTTCAGGAAGCATTCTGTTTCCTTACTGCCTACTTTCTATTCTGTGGAGGTCAGTTCCATTTTAAAAAATTATAAAAGGCTGGCTTCCTGTGGAGTAAGAGATTTTTCATGCCATCTCATCACAAAGGCATTTGTCTTTCTGGTAAAGTGAAAACTTAAAAGGTAACAATTAAATGCCTGAGATTAGCAAATGCCAAACATAGTCAGAGATACATGCCTGCTATAAACCAGTTTTCTTCAACCCAAGAGAGAAAAGAATAGACAAAGAGATGGGCATATACATTTTCACTTTCTGAACCATAAGATTTTAAAATAATGTAATTAAGTCTCATATTCTATATATTCTATAGTAATATTATTAATAATTTCCTCACTTCCTCTTAATATTGGTTTTTCTTGTTTATCGATTGCTACATTGCCATTTCTTTTTTCTTCAGATGGACACTTGGTAGAGAAAATAACATGAGAGATAGCTTTGACTTACAGTCATAAAAATCAGGTTCTAAGTGAAGAGAATAACATGGCATGTGCATCCATGCAGAGATCAATTTTTAATGTACACGTTAAAAAGAATGCATTGAGACAAGAGGAGAATTCAATGACATAGCTATGGGAGAATGCTACTGAAGTGCTTAGTTCAGCTTTAGGAAGGTTAAAGATCGATAATTTAGCAAGAACCATGTCTTTGGTGATACTAAAACAAGCTAACAACAACAACAACAAAAAGACTGTTAGAATAGCCACAAAAACAGTTAGCTCATGTTGCTTTGGAAATCTTCCTCAGGGATGAGCTAACACACATGTCAGAGAATTGGGAATAAAGAATAACTACAAAGGCAGAAAGCCATTCCCACTAATCAACAGAGAAGGGCACTGTGTTAAGTCATCAGTGTAAATGAGTCCCAAGATAATCATCTGTAAGAGTGGAATTTGTTGGTCGTTTATGTTCATTGTGTATATGCTTATGCTTTTACAAATTAAGATCTAATAGCTGCTAAAACAAAAAAGGTCTTTAGCATATTATACTTAATGCAGTAGTGGGAGGGCTATGAGAAATCACCAGCATTAGAAAACACCAAGCTTCTAGTAATCACTATTTATAGTGCCTTGTATGATCCTGGCACACTTTTTAGCATTTGACAGATTTTTTTTTCATTTAACACATGCAAAAAAATATAACAGAGAAAACTGCTGACTGTGTTCTCATTCCACAGATGGGAAAACTCTCAAGTTGGGCCAAATAAATGGTTTCATGGAGTAGTCTCCACTTATGAGGGCAGAATGAAGCTAAGAAACATACTCCCTGAGAAATGAGCCTCCTACGAGCAGCCCGGAGAAGAACAAAACCAGAGTGCCAAACCTCAGCATCATGCCCCTAATACGAGAGATGCATAAAGTCCTTGATGCTTCAGAAAATTAAATAAAGTTTCCCTTGGGTGCAGATACTTGGGATAACATTTCATGTGCTGCAGCAAATCTGCAGATGAGATGTGTGTGGAGCTCAGACTTAAACTGACAGCGTGTACAAAAACCACACAGGGTGAGCTGTTTCCCTCCAACCATGAGCACAAGGGCTCTTGGGGGCAATCAGTACCCAAGTTCTGCCACATGGAGCAGTGACACTTAGGGTGACGTTTCCAATAGTCCACAAACATGCAAGGAAAATAAAAACCATATGTCAGATATAGAGAGTGTCAATCCACAACTGTCATCTCCTCAGTTTGTCTTCTTCCTACAGTTTTTGGTGGTAGACCAATTTTACTTTTTCCAGGTAGGAAGAGGGAATAAGAAGACAAATCACCATTTGATTGAGATGTTCTTACTCTTTGTGATAAAATATTGTCAGTTTGGATGGCTGGGGAGATGTCTCCGTGGGCAGAGTATTTATTATGCAAAATGGGGACATGAGTTTAGATCTCTACCACCCTTGAGAGAATCAGGGCATGGTGACACAGGCCTGGAATTCCAGTGGTGGGGGGCAGGAGACAGGCAGCTCCTGGGGTCTCACCAACTAGACTATGAAAACCTGGTCTCTAAATAATGATGTGGAGAGCAGTAGAGGAAAACACTGACAATTGACCTCTGGGATTCATCTGCATACACACATGTAAACATGTACTCATTCAACAATGTCAATTTGTAAGTATTAGTGATTACTTCCCATGTTTTATAGTGAATGATGAATTCAAAACTGTTAAGTACCATTCATTTATGAAAGAAATAGTATTCTCAACATTGTTAGGCACTATTGTAAGTTGAAAAATGGCTAAAATTCTCCCTTTGGTTGAGTTTCCGTGTAACATAGCCTGTGCACTAAAACTATTCACCTTCTCCCATCCATGGGCCAAAGTTGTTTGCTCTCTTACTTGTCTTTGCCTGGCAACACAGTGACATAAAACTACTTAATTGTGCTCCAGGGCCTTGATTCCCTACATCTTTGCTTCTTGAAACCTGAAGCTATCATGCAAGCAAACCCAGGCTAGCCTATAAAAGAAAAGAAACCCTGTGCTTAGATGCTCCCTAATAACACAAGCACAACCAAGTCCACACAAAATTAGTAACTTGTATAATTACAGGCTAAGGAAGCTGTCTGCTGGCTCAAATCTGTCGAGGACAGATGTCACATGGAATGCCTTGTTGACATGTGACATCCATAGAGCTGAATAGAAATCAGAAATAACAGAAGAACCTGTCACTTTTTTAGACTCTGTCTCTAGCCTTGCAATACTTCCTTAACATGCCATTTTATCTAAAAGGGAGCCGAATGATCACCCTTCATGATCTTTTTTTAGGGAATGGCTATTGTGAGCATTATGTAACCTCCCTCGTCTAGTTGTTCGAAGAATGTGTGGGTGTGCATGGTTTGTGTGTGTGGTGTGTGTGTATGGCATGCAGTGTGTGTGTGTGTGTATGGTGTGTATGTATGGTTTGTGTGCATATGTGCAGTTATATCTGATATGGGAGGAGTACTATGTGCACATGTGTTTGGGAATGCACACAGAAGCCAGAGGTCTGCCTTCAGTATTGTTCCTCTGCAGCCGTTCACAGTGCTTTTAGATACAGGGTCTCTCGCTGGCCTGGAGCTCACTAACAAGACTAGGATGAATGGCCAGCAAGCCCCAGGATCAGCCTACCTCCATCAGTGCTGAGGTCACAAGTACACACCACCACAGCCAGTTGTTCTTTAGTTTGGGAATTTTTATTTTTTCTTGGCTTTTAGGGATGAAATGCAGGTCTTTACACTTGTGCCGTGAAAGCATTACCAGCTGAGCTATCTCCACAAGCAGACTTGGGAAACTTCAAGGTCCTCATCCTTCCAGAAGCATCTCAAGCTCCTTAATCTGGTCATTCTAAATGTTTGGAAGTAAGGACTCAAAGATAAATGCATTAAAACTCTTTGGAGACTGAAGGCCTGCTATCTACTTAAGAGAGTCTGGTGTGCTGTTTTTCCAGAATCCAAACAAAAGGAAATTTGTTTTACAGGTGTTATTGTCATGGATTCTGGTAGGTCATTCTTCTGGAAATAAGACCTGAACATCTTTTCTTTTCCCTGAGGTTGCTTTTGTGTACATTAGGCTTGTGCATTGCTGTGATCGTTAAATGTATTCTGTGACTTGGATTGAAGTGTATTCAAGGATCCACATGAAAATAAAACCAGACGCACTGTAACCGCTATTGTGATATTTATCACTGATCATGCTCACATGACTGCGGAGCTCCATAAAACCCTGGAGGGCTTACCTTCACTTAATGGCGTCCTTCCCTTTCACTCAGCAGCTACTTCTTATTGCAAACAGCTGCCTGGAAACGAAAAAAACATTTTCTATTTCCAAAGGACACTGTTGGCTCTCAAAGCACTTTACTCATTTTCCTTAACAAATGTTTAAGTTTAACCAAGATTCTAATTCTAAAAATGAGCCAATTTCGCATTCTGAGTCAGGAACACAGGAGACCTACTACGAGTCTGAAAGAGGATAAAAGGAACCAGACTCAAGACCACATACACACAGAGAGTGAAGTGGGCAGCTCTGATGTCTTCAATGCACTCCTGTGACATTTCTGCCACCCTTTGGACCAGCTGGTTTCTGCCCATTCCAGCTATGGACACCAGCCGACTTTGCTTCTAATGAAGACTTCCTTGATCTGGGTTAGAAAGCTCCCTCAAAATAACCTAGTGAAACTACATTAGCACCAACGTTAGGGAGGAAAACAAGCGTCATATAAACTTTATTAGCACTCTTTACTATGAAATAAACTAGGCTTACACTTCTTTTGGAGAGGAAAATGATGAACACAAAAAACATACCGTATTTTTACTTACTAACGTGCACTTGTAAAATGCATGGCATGCTGTTTTACAGGCAGTAGCATATAAAATACTTTTTCCAGATGTGGATTCATAATTCTCCAAAGACTATAATAGTTATCATAAGATTTATGGAGGATAATTTATTAATCACATTTTTTTTTGGTTCGGAGATCTGTTTGGTAAGATGAAAGCAAACTTTAAAATGTCATTTTAACCAAATGTAGATGGCATAATATCAAGTTACGCCTTTTGTTCAAATTATTTTTAATGACTTTATTTGCTTTATTGCCTACACGAGTCAGGACCAACTTGGTGTAATGATCTCTTCAGGAAATCTCTTAAGATTTTTTTAAAAGTAAAATAGCATGGAGCTATTTTAAAAACTAAATGAACTGAGCTGTGTGAGTTAATTAGTGTTCGTTTATTTGAGGGACAGAGGAGCTACAGAAGCTTGGGTTTGGTTTTCTGCATTCTGTTTCTTTTCTTTCTTCTTTATTTTTTTTCCTTTCTTTCTGTAGGATTTAGAAAAGAACACTCCCGTAGAAACTGTAGCTTACTGAGCATACCCACAACTTCTTCAAGAGAAATATAGAAGCCCACTTGTGTCTGAGGCGCCATAAGTAACACATTGTTAAGTAAAGTCCATGTTTCAAACACAGGGTCCTTTAATCTGGTCTAGATTATTAAAAAACCCAGCTGTGCAGAATCCATTTTGAGGACCCAGAGCCACATGATAAGTAAAACAGTCCAAATGGCTCGCTTTGGTCATCGCTTTATTTGAAGCAAGTTTTGACTGAAGCTTAGCACTGCCGACTGGGGGTTGGGGTGAGATGGAAAAAGGCAGCACTCCATTTCAGAGAAACTCTCTGGTCCTAAAATGAGACTGGTCCTTCGCGTACCCAGCTTTCCAGTCCCTCAGCTCACCAGCAGAGGAGTCTTCCTTAGACAGGAGGTGGTCTAGAGAGTGATGAATGAACAGATAGGCCTTAAACTCTTTCCTCTTCTTCTCAGACTTCTGCAGCAGCCATCAGGGTTTACCAATCCACAGCAACAGGATGACACTTTGCAAAATTACCATAATAGACACCTAGCTAGTGTTCAACATGCTTATAATATATATGGAACAGCTCTCCCACAAGTGTGGAAAACATCATCAGCATTTTAGACTGGCAGTAACAGGAGACCATAATATCAGAAACAGACATGGCCACTTCTACTCTGAAAAGCCAAGAAAAGATTAGGGCTATGAATACCTGTTGTGGTATAAAAACTATGATGGATATAAAATTGTGGGGAACCAGAAGGAAACACAGGGGCATTTCAGAGTCTTCTTAATTGCTGCTACAACTGTACCTTCTCCTGGGATAGAGTATGATGCCACAGTACACTTATATATTATGTAAATCACTCAATAGATGCACCTAGATTATCTATAGTCTCATTTGTCATTACTCTGTGATGAGAGTAGTCAAAAGCATTTAGCTTTTGAATTATGCAATATAGTTAAGAATAATCATTTTCTATATATTAAAACACCATGCTAACTTCCCCTATCCTGTTGTGACTTTGCTGTATCTTAAGTAATCCCTTCCCATGAGTTCGTCATATCTTCTCTCCCCAGCTGTGATAACCCCCACTATGCTCTATAATTCTATGAGCTGAACTTTTTAGGCTGCACATATTGAATAAAAGCACATGGGGTTTTTGTTTTTGTTTCATTTGCACCTGGCTTATTTTGCTTTGTATTTGATCTGCAATTACATCATTTTTTAGCACATGTCAAGGTTTCATCCTCTTGTGGCTGAATAGTATTCATGTGAGAGAGAAAATATGTATATGTCCCAGATTTTCTTGTCTACACATTGATTCTGACTACTGTAAACAGTGTCGCAATAAACAGAGGATTGCAATGACCTCTCTAATATTCTGATTTCCTTCCTTGTGGATACATTCTTAGAACTGGAATTGTTTGATTGGGTAGTAG
Organism: Psammomys obesus; assembly: GCF_907164565.1. NCBI lineage: Eukaryota > Metazoa > Chordata > Mammalia > Rodentia > Muridae > Psammomys > Psammomys obesus. Next base: position 27,371,497 of record NW_026585644.1, read on the forward strand.
TTCTAGTTTAATATGTAATCAAACCTCCATGCTGTTTTCATAATGGCTACCCCCATTTTAATCTCCACCAATAGTATAATCACCTTCCTCTTTCTCTACATTCTTGTTGGAACTTTCCATATTTTATAGACCTGCTTTCATAAAACCACTTAAAATGTAGTAGCATTTCATACCTATATTATCCAGGTAATTATTTCTGCTGCATGGTTGAGGGGAGAAGACGACCCAAAGAAAAGTAAATATGACAAATTATGAATCAAGCTCAGCTCCTGTATAGACAAAAGACATGTTGGAAACCTCTGCTCTCTCCAAAGACATTTATTTACTAAGAGCCCAGAGGTCATCAAACTTTTACATATTTTTTTCAGCCAGAGGAAAGGCTAGGCAGAAGGTCAGGAGCAAGAGGCAAAATGTCCTGAGCTTCCCACCAATGGGCCCTAGGAGCTGGCAAGGGCCTGAAAATTTTATAGACTTAGAAATACAAAGACATCCCTGGATGTGGGAAAATGCATTCTTTCACTGAGCCAGTAGTAGCCAATCAGAGAAGCAAGTGAGTATGCTGTTTCCATGTGCTAATAATCCCTCTTTTGTCACTATATAGAGGGTCTCCTGCGGTTTGTTTTATGGTCTGAGCAGTTTCAGCCTAAGTAAAGAGAAGGTACACAATCAAGCCACGTATCTTTCTAGCTTTGCTTCTCTCCTTTTTAATAATTACATCTCATCTGAGGTGTAAACACAAATCAGATGCTGGCAAATATGCACAGCAGAAAAGTCATGTAAGATTCCCTAAAGAAATTGACACATCTCGTAGGAATAATCAAGAAAGAACATTACCCAGACCAAATTCCATAGCCTAGAAGTACACTAAGTTCTGAAACAACAGATGTCAAAGACTGGTTAGTGCTTCCCTGAGGAAGTGGCATGACAGACAGTCCCTTCCAGAATGAAACCTTTGCAGAAGAAAAGCTTCTTTGGCTTTAGCAAAGTTGGGTTCAGATCATGTGGGTGTGAATGGCTGCCTTGGATTCTCAGTAGACCACAGATAACAGAATTCGAGGTGAAGAGTCACCAAATGTGTGCTCTCACTCCTCTCCCTGTCATTGTCCATGCCTGTTTTTCCAGGAAAACAGTAGTTCAAGCATTCACGCAACATCGATTCCTCTCAGGCAGTGTTCTTAGGGCTTTGTGCTTAATGGCTCAATTACTGAACACACCCACTCTGTGAGTTAGGTTGTTTTTGCAACTGACTTTTATAAGTTGAAGTGTCTTGCAACTGACAGTCACTTTGGTGTTGGATGGTTTATCCTCTAGTCAACAATTGTTTCTCTAGAATGTATCTACAAAGCTATCGATTTTCTCTCTGTTGAAATCCAGAGAGTGTCTCTAAAGTTTGGGAGGATAAACAGCATGTAACTCATTAATCTGAAAACACTCCATTGTATAGTCTGTTCCCAACTCACAATACAGAAGTCGGAGCAGAGTTGGGGGCTCAGGGCATAAATTCACCATCTGCAGTGAAATGTAATCAGACCCCAGGAGTTTCCACTTTGAAGTCTTCCTGAATCTGTGTGGGTTACAGGTCTGAACATATCACCAGCTTTGACAGGTGGCTTTATTTTTCATTTCAAAGAGGGAAGGCAAGGAAAGCGAGGGAACACGTGCACAACAGAGCTTTGAATGTGGCCCCGGGAAGGCTAGCTGAGGCATTTTTCTCAGTTCAGGTCACACACTCAGAAGAGCTGAAATAGGAGGCTTTAGGGCTGTGGGACTTTGTCCTTCTTGGCTGTGGCACTGGAAAAATACCCCCCCTTTCCAGATGGGATTTCCACCCTTTTTAGCAACTAGCCCATCTATCAATTTGCTCCCTATCTTAGAAAGAGCTCCTGGAGTCAGGCATGACAGTGGGCAAGAAAGTCTCAGCTACAGCAGCGGTTTCACCGATTTCAAAGAACAGCAATTGAACCCCAATTTCCAGGTGTTCTAGCACAGAGACAGCTGCCTAGTAGCAGGAGTCTGGGTAATCAATCCTTCACAGTCCTGAGCAGGAGAGTGAGCTATGCACAACTCGCTCTGGGTAAGGGTGACTCTAATCACACCCCTCTCCAGAAAGGCCATTCACAGTATATTCATGGTGGACGAGTAAGGCAAAGTCCTGGTTGTTTGTCACCATTGCCAAGTTTAGCAAACACAACCATGCTAGAGCCTGATCAGAGCTTCCTGCAAGAGGTCTTGAAGACTGCCTTACAAAGCACCAAACTCCACAGCATTAGGAAAGCCTATCACGCAACAGGCATTTCAAATGATGGCCTCCTCCACGAGAAAGCACACTGAATGTGAGAAGAATACTCTTCAAGGGAGGGAGGTCTAGGAGGTTGAATCAAGCACTTTGCAAAGGAGCAAATGCTATATCTTCCCAAGGTGCCACTCAGATTGCCTTCAGTCTGATTGAGCTTCTCCTTTTATCCCTCAGGAGAGAGATGTAGAGAATTAGTCCTTTTTATTGCTAGAGTCATACACTTCCAACTTTGAAGGACATAAAGAAGCATTTTGGATGTCTCAGCCTGGTGTCTTTAGTTTTGTGAAAACAAAGGTGATTTTTGTCTTCTTAATTCCAGGGCTAAGCAGTTTCAAGTTGCCCCTGAAACATAGTTGGTGTACTAAACTTATATTTGCAGTATCATAATCATAAACATTTCACAAATGTTCTTTATCATTTGGTGAAATGATAATGTGTTTCAGGGGCCAAATAAGATGTACTGACCAAATAGGATTGAATTGGAATCTCTGTTCCTCTCTATTGTTTGCAACTTTCAGTAAATTGCTTAATATCTTTAAGTTTTGTCTTGTGTTTTTTTTTTTCTTTTTTTCAATGACTACCTACCCTTTTCTTCCCATCCCCTAAACCTCCCATGGTACTTTTGAAATTAATTATTGAATTCTAAATTGAAAATATTTTACAATATTTATATTTCTAATTTGTTAAAAAATATATAAATCACTAAATTGTTATGAGATAAAAACTGGATTCCATTAATGCTTCTACATATATAGTTACAGAAACTAAGGAAGGAGGAGGGCAATATTTAGCAAAATTCTTTCCACAAATCAAACCTGTGCAGAAAAAAATATCCTTGGAATGTAAGACCGTGTGATATGCTTTCAGCTATAGAAAGAAGCAAAGTTTCTCTAGATTTATTCTACTCTGTACTCTGACTGCTTTATTAACTCTTCACATAACAATAGAAACTTATGTGCAGGGAATGTTCTCTGCCCTCTTTGGAATCATCACATGTAATCCTCCTAACCACCAACTTATTATTCTCTCTTCACAAATATGGAAAATTAGATAATTATTGTAAGTAAGTACTTAGAGGTGACAGGAATGGGAATGAAATCCAAGTCTGATTCTGCAGGGGAGGAGAAGAGGGAGGAAGGGCAGGATTGGAAGGGGATGAGGGAGGGGGCTACAGCTGGGTATAAGTGAATAAATTGTAATTAAAAATAAATAAATAAATAAGATTAACTACAGATATGAAAATATAATAATGAAATCCATTATTGTGTGTACTTAATATATAATAAAATATGAGTTAAAAGGAAAATAATCTCCCACTGAATAAAGACACGTTTCACACTGTACTTACTAATGTACTGTATTTCACTGCTGCTTCTTGTGAAATGTGAGACCTGATCTTTCTGTTCTTATCAGTGCTTTTTCAATGCAATGTGTTACATTGACTTCAGAGACTGGGTAGCAAAGACTAATTAAAGAAGCATAAACAGTAATCATTAATATTAACAAGAATAATATGTTTTTATATAACAATTGTTCCTGACACATGGTTTGAATAGGAGATGCATACATTGGATCATATGTTTGCAGACTTGGTCCCCACTTAGTGACACTGTTTGGGAAGGATGCCAAAACTTTAACAGGTAGAGTCTCCATGGAGAAGGTAGGTCTCTAGTGACAGGTCTTGATGTTTTAAATGTTCAGTCCCACTTCCTATTAGTTCTTTGCTCTGACTGTGAAAACAATGTGAGCAACTGCCTATTGGTCTTTCTTCCATGCCCTTCCCTTTAAGGTAGAGGGTATGCCCTGAAACTGTGAGCCAGAACAAAAAGTTCCTCTGTTGATGCTATCTGGCATTGTATCACACCAACAATAGAATATGCTTTTTCAAAAGGCATAGAACTTTTCAGCAGTACTATGACTAGGCAGATGGGAAACCACAGGGCAGCAGGAGTCAAAACTGCAGAAAAGGTAACAAGTCCAGGGAGACACCAAGCTTGCACAGCCAGGTATGAATACCTTCTTATAGTTTGTGTCCTGGGAACATTGCTTTCCGTACCATGATTCACACTGAGAGAGCGCTAGTACCTAAATGCTCTTGGCAATACAGGGTATCTCTGTCCATCATCTCTTAGGATATGGGTAATCTGATCCCACTAGAGAAGATTCCTTTAATACACAAGGAACAAGAGAGCCCAAATGTTATACCCAGAATTCCAAGGCTCTTGACAAGAAGCAGCACTTTGTATTAAACTCTGGTCTTCCTCCAGACAGAAACTCTAAGATATTTACAGTATTTAGCTCTGGCTCTGGCCTTGGGTCTGACTCATAGAGAAGCAAAGATTTGCAAGGATGGATCAACAGGTCAATCAACCAACCACAAGCAGTTCTGAGTCTGGAGCTATTTGGTAGCTTCTTCCACAATACTCCTTCCTTGGAGATGTTCTGAGTACTTGGAAACGATGGAAGCAAGAGAAGGAAGCCTTGCCAAGCCTCTCATCCAGGTATCAAGAAATCAAAGTGGTCATGTGACTCAAGTTTCCAACCCTCTTGGTTCCTTTGTGTCCAGGTCCCTTGATGACTCAGCCCTCTGAAATCCAGATGTTACCCAGTCCTGTTGAAGGTGATTGGGAGGAAATTCTTACAGTTAAAGTAAGTGGGTCATTTTCTTTCACTCCTCTGCCCCATATTATTTTTGGAAGAAACCAGGCCCATCTTATGTGTAATTCAGACATACCAAGCCTTCAGAGGCTGTCAATTTCCAACTCTGTATAAGTCTTCCTGTATTTATTTTCACATTAGAGAGAAGAGGAAGAAAGATTAATTGTGTTTAATAATTTGGGTTGAAAATAGGCTTTTGGAGTTTTCTTTATTTTACCCAAGCATTTTCCCTGGACAACATAGGAAAGAAATACACAACCTGTAACGTGTATCCTGGTGATTTTCTGAGAACAGGAAACATCAGTGACATGGATTACAGAGAGATGTGAGTCAACATTTACCTGATTCACATATTTGGGTAAAAATAGATTTGATTAAACAAAACCTACAGAGCAAACAGGATGGTAAAACAGAATTTCTTTACGATTTAATGAAGTGGCTTTTTTTTTTTTTTGTGGATCGTATATATAAATAATGTTCATTGTGATCCAACTCAATTTACTTATTAAAACATGCAACTGACCCTCCACTAATTAGGAAACACTTTAGCTTAACTTAGTAATCAACATTCTTCCTTTTTTTTTTTTAATGGTTTCACAATCCATGTAGTCCAGAGCAGTAGGGTAATCGTCCGTCAGGGTTTTACCTGGAAAACCCTTCCTCAGACACACCTTACTGGAGAGATCTGACACCAAGGAAAACACTGGCTGTTCTGGGTGTTGGGTGTAGCAACGCTGTGGGTTTCAGAAGAGCGATGTATACAGAAGGTCTTGACAGAACTCCAAACACCAGCTCTCTGATGCTGCAATCTCAGTAGCAGGGCATCCTCTCAGCATGCTGTTTGATGTGATAAAATTTTAAAAGGGAAAGATATTAATTTCACATGGTCAAATAATTTATATATAAAGATATTCGATGTGGGAATTATTTGCTTTGGGCAGGGGGTTGCTAGGAAAAGGTTGTACTAGGGAAAGATTTTATAAATAACAAGAACATGTAGGGATGCCTTTGTCCTTTCTGGCCCAGTGGATATTAAAGCATGTGTGGCAGTCTGATGCTCCTTCTAAAGCAGTGGTTTACAACTTTTGCGGGGTTACATTTCAGATATTTACATTACAATCCATAACAAAAGCAAAATTACAGTTATGAAGTAAAGGCACAATAATTTTATGAGGAACTGTATGAAGGGGTCACAGCATTAGGAAAGTTGAGAACTAAATTAATTCTGGTTTCACAGCTGAGGAAGCTCTCCACAGGTTTTGTGGGCAGCATCATTACCATTGGCTCTACCTATAAATACCTGCCTCACAAGATACCCTATCCCTGAAGTCAACAGAAAGTTAGTGATGCTAAGCTTGAGAATCTGGTCTCTTGCCATTCAGCTTCAAGAATTGATATAATCCTGGTCTGTTTGCTCTGTGGACTGATGCTCTGTGTCCATAAAGAAAAAAAAAACATTTTTTTAATATACTGTAAGTAATTACTATTAAAATCCCCACCTGTTACAAGCATGGCTGTGATACCCTGCCCTATACCAAGGGGCAGGTCTACTCTCCCAGAGGCCCTTCACCACAAAATCCAGACATCTTGGTTCTGCAGCCTTTCCACCCTTTCTCCTCCTTTTCTCCTGCCTGCCCTCTCTCTCCCTTCTCCCCAACCAGCACACACACTCCTTGCCCCTCCCCCTTCCTAGCTGCTCCCAGTAAACCTGCATTTATATAATGTAGCTTCATCTCTCCATTAGCTCCTTCTGTTTTATTTAATCAATTAACTACTACACACATACACACATATGTGGATATAAACACACATTACTAGCCTAGGTGTCCCATGTGGACATTCTTTTCATTTATCTCGTTTTTACTGTTACACTTACACTGCCTGCGTGCATGCACACACCTCAGACCTCACCTCTATTCTCAGAGCCCCTGTTCAAAAATATGTCAGGAACGTGCACAGCCCAGTAGTGTGTTGATCAGCTACATTCCCAGAGATTGCCTGTCTCTCCTGAAAGAAACAGTTGCTTATCAGCCAGTACTTTACCACCTTTCACAATGCTTTGCACTTAAGTGGGACTTTCTAATTGAATGGACCATTTCCACATGGCAATCAAGAAAACAGCAGTTATTCCTCAATCCATCTCATCACCATTCCTATCTTTGTCTTACTCTGTTTGAGCCTGCAATCACAAAGTACCTGAGGAGGTTGGATGATTTACAAAGAGGTTCTGGAGGTCCAAGAATGTGTTGGTGGGGAACCCCACCCCAAACTGTATCATTACATAGCCTTGAAGAGGAAAAGGAGATCACCGTGTGGATCAGAAAGGGAGAAATCATACAGAGTAATAGGATGTCATGAAATGTAGGGGAGATGACAGGCTCATTCAAAACAACCTGTTTAACTGTCTCAGAAAGCTGCACGTGAAAAATATGTCCCTAAGAGGAAAGCAGTAAACCTCGAAGGGACCTCATCTTTAACTCTCATTGTTCCCAACCCATTAAAATTTCTACCACTTCTCAGTGGTGCATGGAGTTTCCAAACTTGCAGAACATGAACCTTTAGAGATTATGTTCTACCATTTGTTGACCCAAGCCATTCCCTATTTCTTCCTTTAATTTTCAGTACTCTTGAGTAGTCTGGTGGAACCGGAAGTAAGTCTAGTTCCTCATGAATCCCTCCGCTACGAACAATGGGGGTGAACTTGCAGTCTGCGAGAACTATGCCTAGTTGAATCCATATGGTCACCTGGACTGATCGTGGGTAGCTATTTCATACTTCCATTTTCAATGTTTAAATGAATATATTAGTCCTTGTAGCCTTTCTCTCTTGACACAGATTTCAAACACCAGGATAGTCTCCCTCTAGAAGACTCCATGTGATGCAAACTACCACTGCATCCCAGGGTACTGCGTTCCACTCACCTCCCGTTCGAGTCAGACCTGTGATCACCAGCACATCTTCCCATCCAATGTTACTGCTTCTGGCTGAGGACATGGAGCTAGAGAAATGTCAGCAAGAGCCTCTTAACTAGCCAAGGAGGACCAGAGATCTCCAAAGTGGAGAAGCACTGCTGCAGACATCCTCTCTACATCCGTGGAGCCTGAGACCACAGACGCAGACTCCATGAGATTCCCCAGCCAGCTGATGGCTTCCTCCAGAGAACCCCAGTCACATCCCACAATTCGTAGGTGATAATTCTGAGACTCAAAATACATCTTGGTTTCATGGGATCCCCCACATTCAGGGAGATCTGCTCCCTAAACGTTCCGTTCACTAAATAAACAGCCATTCAGCCCTGCCCCTTATTTCACACATACAGGGATCACTCCCACTTCCTCTCAGGCGCTTTCATCTAACTCATGCTCTGGGAACCACGACTGGTTTTCTTGTCTTCCCCTGCTCTGGTCCTCTTCTCACCCCCTTCTGTAACAATATTTGTGAACTACACGTTACCCCTCCAGGATTTAAACTAAGCAGCAGAGATTCTCTTGCCTTTCTTCGAAAACCCTGCCTCTTCGCTCTTATCTCCCTTCAACTTGGACTGTCTCCAAACAGCCCACCTCCCTTCTGAGCCGTAAAACTGAGAAATAGGTTTGTTATGTAAGGCCAAACCATTAGGTCTTGTCTACTTAGATGGGAGCCTTTGAGAGTTTGGCTGCTTGCTCTCTGGGGACAGCACGAGTTTCAATTTACCACAATTACAAAGTCTTCAAGACCAGCCCCTTCTTTGTGTTGATTGTAGTCGCAGTGGCCAGTGAACACTGTTTTTCATTTTATCAAACACATCCTCAGAGTCCTACCACTTAATGAAGTCTGTGTCTTTACTGTCAAGATGGGAATTAATCGGCAAATGTTTGATGATCCCAGATCCTAGTTGTGGTCTCTGTACATCCAGCAAGAGTTTTAGCATTCCCTTCTATATTTCCCATAGATTTTGATAATAATAACAGCTATTGTTATCATTATTGTTACTATTATTATTATTATTATATCATTTACCTAGGATTTTAGGGTTCATGATCGCCATGATAGGAGTACTTAACTCCAAATTGTCTGAGTTGTTTTTGGAAAAGGATCAAAATTCACACTGATGCTCCTTCCCTTCTGACTCACAAGGCCATTGTTACTGTATTCAGGTTTGGATAAACCTTCCTATGGAAGTTGGTTGCTCAAAGCAGTTCATTTGAAACGTGTGGGCTTAGATCTGGCTTCATGTGTGAGCACAGGCCTGTCTTCGTGCATTCCAGGTCACTCTCCGAAGTGCATTTGTCTTTCCTCAGTATTTCTCAGAGCTGGGGAGCAGACATTCCTTCGGCTCTGCATTAATCCAATTACTAAACACCTGCAGACATGCAATAACAGTTTAGGTGCCAAGAGCCTTAGCAATGGTTTTATAGCAGAATGTAATCGGCTGTCCTGCTATCAGGAGTCGTGTTACACACCTGCCAACATCGGAGCCAAAAACATAACACTCGTGGTTTTCACTCCAGGCAGGAATGCTAGAAGCACATTACAGAGACTATGTGACAGGCATGTTAGCTTGATGGCCTGGAGCCCCATTAAACATTTTAGACTTCTAGTAATAGTATGCAAAGTCACTCTCATCTTATAATGGTTTCAAAAGGACGATGATAAAAACATGATTTTTCTTCCAAGGACAATTAAGGCAATGTCACCCCCTAAAGCATCCCCTAAATTTGCTGAGCATGAACTCTAGAACAGACTTGTCTGTTTCAGAATACATGAGAAGTAGCTACTTGCCAGATGATTGCTTGGATGCCCCATGGCTAGGAGGGAAATAAAATAATCTCCTCCTGCTTACTCATACCGTGAAACAAAGAAATGGTCAATTGTTTAGATGCTAGAAATCCAAAGGCTCTTGTTTTCTTAACTGCTTTCAAACCCGTGAGACTTAGAGGCTCATGTTGTTATCTTTCTCCAAACACAGCCTTCTAGGAAAGGAATAGGAGTCCGTCAGAAGAATCCCAAGCAAGCTCAGTGATTATCATTCCTAATTTTTCCCTGAATTGATTTTGAATTTTTGTAATGGCTGCTTAAGGTAGATAATCTTTTCCCTTAATTAATTTTACATTTTCAATTGTTGTCCATAGTAGAGAGTCCCTTGATCCTATTCCTTTCATAAGACATAAGCTGACATATTATCTTATGTGGTTCCACCTGGTGACAGTGTCTACTCATACCTAAGTGGCCAAAGCCCTGGAGAGCCTCTTCGCAGAACAAGATGGATCCTCAGGACATGTTAGTCGCTTAAATGGGTTTTTAGGTCAAGGAATGTGTTCCTTGTTGCACCCTGACCCCGGCAGAGCAAGCATATGAGGATATTCTTCCAACCCTTGCTCCCTTGTGTATACTGGAGGCATTATAAACCAAGAACTGAGAGAAGACTTAGCGTTCTGGGAAGTAAAGTCACTAGGAAGGGACACTGTCCTTCATGGCAGCTCCCGTGAGTGAACCATCCTCCCATTTAAACATGCTACATTTTTATCCAAAATTTCTCAGTTACCTGAGATTACTTTCCACTCTCAGTATCAGAGTACTTCAGCTCAAAACGCTTGCTTGATACTTCAACAGCAATAAAATCTGACTTATGATTGACTACTGTGTGTGTAGAAGTCTTGTCTCCCAACCAGGGCACCAGCCACTCCAGAGCATGGAAGTAGGATTATGTTTCTCACTTTCAGCAGATTATTCTCCTTCAGATCACTAAGGCTCCAAACTTTGAACTGTCTCTGCTTGGATCCACACCGAACATCTTCATTCTATCTTCTAAGCAACTGTTAACCATAGTGTAACATCACATGGGAGTTTGGGAAACCCATACAAGCTTCTGTAAGCCCCATACTGAACCCATTCAACCAGTGCCTATATTTTGGCAAGATCTGGGAGTCCAATACACAGCTTAGGGAGCCCAAGTAATTTATAGTTTCATCCTTTCACCAGCTCCTGGAATGAAATGCCAACAGAGCCCTGCGGATGGACTTCTTAGACAGAGGACCTGAAGAAGATTCAAATTCCCTTTGACCCAGGAGCTGCAAGACAGTATGCAGCTACAGAGATGATGATGGTGGGAGAGAGGTGAACAGCAGGGAACAGTAAGGATGGGACTGTATCATCAGCCCTTATTGAAGAGGAGGGATGGCAGCATCCAGAGATGGCTGGATCCGTGCTCCCTGAGCAGTCAGACCAAAGGCAATGAGAACCTGATGGGGAGGGGAATTTCAAGACATGGGTCTGCCAGCCCCTCCCAGTACAGCCCAACATTCTCAGCCCACATGTAACCTTCAGCCCCTGCCCAGAACAGTCAGTGTGACAGTAATAATAGTAGTCACAAGAAAATGTACCCTCGATCATGCTAACCGCTTTTGAAAAGTAAAATGCTGGGGATATGATTTCAATTAAAACTCACATTGTCTGACTTGTCTCTATGCACAGCAAGAGTTCACCTCCTCATGCCCTCTTACCTCTTCTATTCAAAATGTTAGCCAACAGGAGAGACTGCTTCAATGCATGCTCCCACCTTGAGGAGACAGGGTCTGTGTGCACCAAATCACTTCCCATTCCCCAGTCTGCTGAGATCCCACAGCTCTGGGGATGGCCTTTCTGTTAACCTTTCCTTAAATCAGTCACAACATAGGGAGAGAATTGTGGGTAGAGTTTGAGGTTCTCCTCCCTCCTTGCCTTTTTTTTTTTAATCCTTCCCTTCCCCTCTCCCTCCGCTTTTGTCTTTTTCTTTCCCTTCCCTGCCCCTCATACTTTTTCTTTGTTTGGTATATGAAAGAAAATTATAAACTTAAAATGAAGATGTCCTAATACAAATGGAGGATTATCCCTTGCTTGGGCAAGTCTCCATGCCAACAGCCCGCAATCTGTGACATTTTTGCCTGAAGGTGGTTTTTCCCACTTACTTACTGGCAGGTAGGTACCAGACAGTCAGATAAGGATAGGGAGGGCAGGTTAAATCAGAATGCTGATGCATATCCCCCAAAGCAATAGAATTGCTGTGGTCCTGGAACTCTCCAATGCCCATTTTAAACAAGATGCTGTGGAGATGGCAAGTCCAGCCATTTGGTTTTATATAAACAATAAAATTCATACTTCCCTGTGAATCCCCTCACCATCTTCTTACTCGAATAATGCTTATGTATTTTTTTTACTAAATACCTCAAAATTTACCTGTACAAAAGCTTTGATAAATTTTCAAAGGATCTACAAAATGTTCTTCTGTTTAGGGTACGTACTCCTTGATGGAATTTTGATTGTGAAAAAACAAATTTGGTAACTGTTTTTTCAGATGGTATCTGTCATTAATGTGGGAGGAGGAGTTAACTGGGACTTTGAAAGTCCAAGGAAGTATTATTTTTATAATGGCATATATCTGCTCCCAATAAACCTCACATTTCAGAAACCTATGTATTAAGTAGTAGCAGGAAATGGGAGGAAACTATGTAACAGAATACTACTCAGAGCAGTACCAAAACTGGCAACAAATATTAAGTAACACAGCAGCAAAATCCCCACGGACTTTGCTCCCAGCATCGCACTTACTCATCAGTTGTGTCTTTAATCTCTCTCACTTGACTTTACTTAACACCTTCCTTAACATCACTCCTGGAAGGTATCTGCAGTGCTGTAGATCAGTTTCATCAAAATCAATTCTATGACCAAAAGTGGTAATGATAAAGATATCATTAGTGTTTTCTTTAACATCAGACAGATGTAGCCACATCTGTCTTCATTTTCACTTTCAGCTCTCCCAAATTGGAAGCTTCTTTTTTCAATAGATGGAAGCTAACACAGAGACACAACTGGCCAAAGTACAGAGAATAAGAGGTTGCAGAAAGCTTAGCCTAGGACATCTATATAATATCTGCTTTTCCCTTGACTCAGGAATCATTGCTTGAAAGAGGGGGTGGAAAGACTTTAAGAGCCAGCAACAGTGGACAACTACAACGGAACAGTGTTCTGGACATAGCAGGGCAGTTGCACATAAGACCTCACGGTGACTGTAACAACTTTCACAAGCCCTTGCAAGCTCAAGTCAGACCAAAGCCCTGGGAGCTGGGTGAGCACAAATACTTCCTCCTGTATCTGAGAACTATTGGTAATTGGTAGCATCTGGGAAATACAAAGCAGTTTCTGTAAATGGGTAGATTGATCATGTTCCAGTGAAAACCCACACATCTGAGAGTATATAGGCAGCACAAATTAGACTTGATAAATTTTCAAAAATAAGTTTTAAAGGAGTACACAAAGTTGGGTGGGTATAAAAAGGAGTGTCTTGGAGAGTTTAGGGAAAGAGTTGGCTATGATCAAAATGCACTGTAAAAATCCTTCAAAAATAATAAATAAATAAATAAACAAATAAACAGATTAATAAAACACTGTAGGAGGTGAAACTGTAAATAAAGTAGCTATTGTCACTCTTTTCTGGTTTTCACACCTGAAACAGCCACGAGTAGCAAAGTCTCTCAAAAGACCCTGTATGAGGCGATGTGGGAAGTCCTGCCCGGGAGTTTCTGGAGACCAAGGAGTTGCAGATCAGCCTGAAGAACTATGATCCTCAGAAGGACAAATGCTTCTCAGGCACAGTCAGGCCCAAGTCCACTCCTAACCCCACTTTCTCAGTGTGCATCCTGGGGAACCAGCAGCACTGTGTCAAGGACAAGGCCATGCACATCCCTCACAAGGACATCAAGGCACTGAAGACACTTAATAATAACAAGAAGTTGGTCAAAAAGCTGGCCAAGAAGTATGATGCCTTTTGGCCTCAGAGTCTCTGATCAAGCAGATCCCACGTATCCTGGTCCCAGGCCTAAACAAGGCTGGCAAGTTCCCTTCCCTGCTGACATACAATGAAAACATGGTGGCCAAAGTTGATGAGGTGAAATCCACAATCAAGTTCCAGATGGAAAAGGTGCTGTGTCTGGCTGTTGCTATCGGCCACATGAAGATGATGGATGATGAGTGGGTCTACAAAATCCACCTGGCTGTCACCAATTTCTTGGTGTCCTTCCTCAAGAAGTACTGGCAAAACATCCATGCTCTATACATCAAGAGCACCATGGGCAAGCCCCAGCACCTGTACTAGGGTGCCCCAATAAACCTTAGAGATAAATAAATAAATAAATAAATAAATAAATAAATAAATAAAACTGTAACTATTGTCTTTAATCAATAGCTGTACTTTATTATTAAATAGAACTGCTTGGAATAGATGTATTTTAAACTTAAGGAGGAAAGATGGAAGGAAGGGAGGGAGGGAGAGAAAGAACTGGGACTGAAAAGATAGCACAGCTAATAAAGTGAATGCTTTGCAAGCACCAAGGACCCACATTTGCCCCAGAACCCTCTTTTGTTTTTTATGTAGCACATATTAGTATGTTTATCATCCCAGAACTAGGGAGGTGGAGACAGGTGATCCTGAGGCCAGCTAGCCTAACCCACTTGGTTTACAGGCCAGGGAGAAACCCTGTCCCAAAACAAGGTAAATAGCACCTGAGGTTAACATCTGAGGTTTTCCTCTAGCCCCAATGTAATCATTATAATTTTTACAAGAAGAAACAGGGATGTCAGAATCACAGAGGGCATACAGTGACACACCATAGATGTTACAGTGATTAGGGACAATAGGTGAAGATTAGAGACAGCCTCTACAAGTAAGAAAAGACAAAGAAATGGAAGTTTTCTGTAGAGTCTCCAAACGAATACAGCCCTGCAGACCAGCTTGAGACTTCTAACCTCCAAAAATCTAATAGAATAAGTCTGGATTGTTGTAAGCCAGTATGTTAGTGGTGGTTTGTTTCTGCATTATTAGAAAAATATTGCAAAAAGGAAAGCCCCACAGTAAGGTCATATCAGTCATTTCTACTCCATCTATCTTATTTACCATTACAGCCTCTCAATTCTTCAGCTAAAGGAAGCATTTTAAGAATCTGCTATGAGCATCCCACCTTAGAAGATGTTGGCAGATGTCACAAACTCAGATATGGAAGAAAAAATAATTAATAAGAGCACATGTGGTTTTCTTAAATATTTAGCATAAACTGAATTCATCCTTACAATTTTTCTATTAGGCGCCAAGTAATTCTTCTAAGTGCTACATTGAGTAACATTTGTACAAAAAGAAACCATGTAGCCATTGACCTCTTAGGTCTTAAGATCAATTATGTATAAGGTTGATCTGACAAGGTCTGAACTGAGTTTTATTCAGTCTTGGAAATGCATAAGATAGAGACTCACCCTCAGACTAGGTAATCAGTAGGATTCTAACCTTTGAACACCTACCAGGGTAACGTCCCAGTTTCTTTCCTTTCTCAGATAAACCCAACATTCATACGACTTTATGCTTTGAGCCAGAAGAATGCAGACTGCAAGAGTATATGAAACATGATGTACAATACAATACAACAACATTCTCCAAAGAATTCTATTAATTTTCTATTAAACCTGTCCAGAACGAGCAAAGGGAACAAATAAAAATGGCCAAAAAAATGTAACTCCTCATGGAGGAAGCATCCAAAAGTCCTCTTCAGAATCTCAAAAACCAGAACTTTTCCTGCCTATGAAAAAGTCGCCTAGCTCTTGAACAGTGCTTCACAACCTTGCTATCATCCTCACTCTGTATAGTGCAGCCTTTCTTAGCACACTCAAAGATTGAAACTGACATTCATAAAGAAGCTTATTGAGTCACTCAACAGATACGAAGACCATCTTGGTGGACAGGGGAGGGGGTGACTAGAGATCCAAATGAAAACATGAGCTTAAGGGATGAATCTCAGCTGTGAGGTTGGCAGAGCTGATTGAACTACATCTCCTCCTCCCATGTGCTCTAATCTCTCATCATTGCAGCTCTGTCTCCCCGGTGATTTTGGATCAGTCTTAGCAGAAACTCCAATACTCTCATCAAAAGTTGGACACGTAAGCTCTTCTCTCATAGTACACAGGAGAATGTCCAACTATGCATTACTCAGTGTTGAAGGTTCATGTTACATCTGTCTGCAAAACAGGGAATGTGGCGGACTGTCCGTAACGTCAACATCCCTTCTGTTCTCGCAAGTTCATGGCACTGTCTCATCCACCTCTCCTCCCAGAAAATCTGGCTGCCTTCAACCATCCAAGTGTAGCAGCTGGCTAACTTCTTCTGTTTGTCCCTTGGAATCTACCCTCTAACTGAAGGCATTCAAGTCAGATAATTGAATGGTGAGTGACCACATGGAGAGGGGCCAGATGGAATAGATCCAGGGTTTCTAGCCAGACCTGGGGCAAACAGAAATAGATCCACAGAGCTTCAACCAAACCACAGAAGCAGGAGACAGTAAGTTGTAGCTAAGCTAAGTTTGGGGGTGACTTGTGATGCAGCAATTTGAATTCAGACGGTAGAGGGCAAGTTCTCTGAAACGCCCTCCTTTTCTAATGTCATTGCAAGTCATTGTTCTTGCATAGCGCTCATCCAAAAGAATAAAACTAAGATGTCTGTGTTTCAGGAGCTATGCTTATACTCAGAAGGCCTCTGCATGTATTATGCCATGCTCACCACTGAGAATTTAAAGGCAGAGTATGATTCCGTGAGCGTCAGATCCTGGCATCTTACCAGAAGAATGAGAACAGTGGATGGCTCCTACTAGGCTTCATATCTAGAGCTCTTTATCAGAGAAAGAAAGGAAGAAATGGCTGTTACAGAAATATTGGGTGGGTAACCAGAAGAGGATTATGTTATAATAACAATGAGGATTGTATTTCATAAAGTCTTCAGTTCATAAGTTCATGGCGAGAAGCAAGGTCCCCCTTGAAACAGTTAGTTCAGCAGGGCTCTGAGAATCAGGCATAACTTTTACATCTCTGGTCTAGGCTCTGGTAATAAGGTCTGGTATGCAACCGCAGTCCACCCAAACAACAGAGAAACAAAACTTGGCCCAATGATGTAGGAAAGCAGCTGCCCACCTGGTGTGACTTAGAAACACATGGAGCTCGCAGCAACACCAGCCGAACAGCAGAGGTAGGAGGCTGCAATATATCTGGGCATCTAGAAATGGAACAAGTAGAAAGAGAAAACAGGTCTGATCCTGCAGGAAAAGAGAACAAAAATGACTCTCGACAAAAAGAGTTCATAAGAGCATTCCAGAAAACAGCTCCCAACACACGTTTACAGTTTAGAGATTCCAGCATTTAATGATGACAGAGGCTCTTAGGCAGGTTATCTGGCAGAGGTAGGTGGCCTGCGATTCTAATAATGGCAACCATATTGCTTCAGCTGTCTTTGTAAGATGAACAGAAACTCTGGCTCCAGGGAGTCCACTCAAAGCAGCCAGTCTCACCTCTGGAGGCAAATGAGCATGCTGCAGTTGGTCAGATCTGGGACATGCACAAATGCAACCTGTGCCCAGGTTGTTTGTTCAAGACGAAGCCTCAAGCAGGCAAGAGACTGAGCACACAGTCAGGGGTGTCTAGCCTCAGACAAGTTTCCTTCACTGTACCTTGAGGTGCAAATTCTTCCCCTGCCTGGGTCTCCATCCCTCCCTCAGAAAAATAAGAGTTGGGCAGAGTGATTCTTAGAGAGACTTTATAAATCCGTACTTCTGTGTTATTAAAAAACATTCATATATTTTCTTCTTTCCGAAAACTAACATGAAGTTGCCTGCAGTAAATTTCTACATTCCCCTGCTGGGATATATTATTTCAGATTGTTCTTCTTGTTGTGAAAAATTACAACAGCACAGAGCACAAAATGCCTGTCCTCAAAGGCAAGGCTGTAATAGTCTTTGAGAGAGGCTAAGAGTTCACCCAGGGCCTCAGCTAACGACTCAGTGCTTTATTGGTTAGTTTTTATTAGAGGTTTCGGTCAGATGCTGTGCTGTGGTCAGGACACTCTCTGTTTGGTCCTGGGGGACATTTCTTATTGAGATGTTCTTTGTGGCATAGAGGGAGAATAATTCGATGTTTATGAGTGTTCCAAGGACACTTGAAAAGAAAGTGCCTCATATCCAAGCACATAAAATGGATCCCTCATGTGAAAATTCAGTTTGTTTTATACCCTATTCCTGTTGGTCTTGCTTTTTTTTTTTCTGTCTCAACTTTTGTTATTCTCTACTTCTACTTTCAGAAACTGATAGTGCCTCAGTCAAATCTAGCATGATTGTGCTGTTGATTTTTCTTCTATCATCCTAAGTTTAAGTGGCTCCTTAAACTTGTGTGGACAGTCATGGATATTGTTTGCGGCATGTGGACCTGTGAGCCCATGTTTTCATTGTGCATCAATATTCATTAATATAAAATAATCTTATGGGTCTCTAGAAGTGTTGTTCAGTCTGTTTACATGGTTTAAATCCTAGTCTCTACTTTATTTGATGCCAATGTCTGTTGCCTGCCTTATTTGGTTTACATTTCCCTACACATTAATGCCCACAGTTTGATTTTACAACTCTCTTATGTCACTTTTCCTCACTGCATCTTTTACCACACATATTAACAGTCTATTTAATTTAAAACAATCTATTTAATTTAAACCAATGTGATTAATGTTTTTCTTGTGAGATAAAATTGGTGTTGTATTTATTCTTATTTATGAGATTTTACATGTCATTTTAATAATTTTTTTCTCTTTTCCTGCCATCCCATTACAGTGCAGTTTTCCTCTATTATTTAATTTATACTTGTAACATCTTTTCTGACTTCTCTTCCTTCTTGCATCTGCATGTGTATCTGATGTGACATTCATGCTTACATGTGTGTCCATGAACATGTGTCTTCTTGTAGGCTATGTGTCTTCCTTGGTCATTCTTCACCTTATATAAAGAAGCAAGGTCTCTCTCATGAACCCAGAGCTCGAGGATGTTAGTTCTGCTAATCTACCTACACAGTTCTCTTGTCCTTCCCTTCCGCAGGTCAGCCTCTGCATTCTTCTCCTGATATTTATGTAGGTTCTGAAGTCCGAACTCTGATCCTCATACTTGTAGGACATCTGTTTTGCCCATGAACACAATTCCTCTCTTTTGTGGATTTTTTTTTTACATATGATTTTTTCTGTAAGGTTTAATACCAGAGTGATTCATTCTCTTGTTTCTCTTTCTACTTGTCCATATAATCCTGGGAGAAGACTTTTTTTCCTTTATTTGTTGTTGTTGTTGTTGTTTTTTGTTTTTTGTTTCATCTTCCTTTGTCTTTCCAGGTCATTGGCCATTTACTTTTAAAAATGACATGAAGTTTTGTCACAAAGGACTTAAGGTTAAATTTACATCCAGGTTTTCTCCTCTAAGATGGTATTTTTCAGACTAAGTTTAAAAATAATCATCAAATACTTTTTCTTGCGTCCTTCCTCTTGCATTGAATTTATTTCAATGTGCAGAATTCTGAATTCTCAGGTCTTCGGCAGCCTCTTCATGACATGCAGAAGGTTTTCAAATGCCAGCCTTTTTGTCTCCACCCAGCCATTCAGAGAAGGAAGTCTGCCCTCTTTCCCTTGTGCCAATAATCACCTCAGTGACTTCAGTGTTTATGGATGCCTCTCAGTCTTTTTCATTTACCCTTTGGTCAGAAGTTGAAAATGGAAAAAGTCCAGTCTAGGCTTAGTTAAAGGGGGTTTATGAGGGACATAGCCAAACAGATGAGGTTAAAATGATGCTTTGGTGAAAACTAGGCTACAGAATTTCAAGGTATGTGAGAACTCCTCCTTAATTCTTGATTCTTTGTAATAGTGGACTTAAGACTCTAATTGTTCAGAATCAAATTATGCATCCACGACTGTTTCCTCTGTGACCTACTTTCATCTTCATTTCTCTATTAAGAAAATAGTTAAAATACCAGCATCCACCTCATAAAATTGTTGCAGGTAATAAACGAAGCATCCTATACATATTATAGTGTCTAACACATAATAACAGAGATAATGTTACCTGACGCTGGCTCACATTCAGGTGGGATTTAAGTTAGATTTATGAGAAACTGATGGAAACTAATAGAAGACACTACAGATTAAAGGAAACAAAACAGAGCCGGGTGTGGTGGCACATGCTTGTAACGCTAGCATCTGGGAGGCAGAGGCAGAGGCAGGTGGGTCACTGTGAGTTCGAGGACAACCTGGTCTACAAAGTGAGTCCAGCACAGCCAAGGATATACTCTCTCTCTCTCTCTCTCTCACTCTCACTTACTTTCACTCTCCCTCTCTTTCTCTCTCTCTCTGTTTCTTTCTCTATCTCTTTCTCTCTCACACACACAAAAAAAAAAAAAACAAAAAACAAAAAAAAAAAAAAAAAAAAAAAAAAAACAGGGTATGAGGAGTAGAGGCCAATAGTAAGTTACCAATATTTACCAATTCAGACACTGAGAACCTGGGTATAGAGATGAAGATTCAAAGCTTAGTTACAGCTGAAGCTTCATCCTAGGTCAGAGGATGGAAACCAAATCCCTCAGCACAGTCTCATGGAAATAAGATCCCCTCCACCAAAAACTGCTCTGCTCTACAAACTGCATCTGGAAGATAACTACTCTCCACCTGGACCACTTCCAAGGCTCTATTGGATTAGGGCACCTAGACTGTTGCATCAAGAATATTACTGAAAATATCAATAATCTGAATTGAATGACATCAAGGGCATTGTAAGCACCCTGAAGGATGGTAAAACAATGAAAACCTTTATAATCAGCTATCGTTGGGTACTCAGGCATCTGAACACTGCTATAGGATATTTCCCTCCCTTCTCCCTTTCCTTTGCCCTCACCCACTCCTTCTTGTGTATATGGTTTTCCCCCAAATCAAACCCTCAGATAAAGGGGGATTAATATGAAATTATGCAAAATCCATACTTTATAAACTGATACCAGTTGTTCTTGTTTTAAAGAGTAAATAAGCAAACAAAATTATTTGATTGGACTGATTTGAATTTTATATTCATTTGGTTCTTTCCATCTTCTAAGAAAATAATGCATTTGGTATAAGAACAGTTCATATAAAAAGGGAGGAGATTCTAATTTGAGATAATAAAAATTAGATAACAATAATAAATGTCTATTCACACGATCTTACCTGGCAAATCAACAGCACTGACATTTAAACTTTTTAACAAATAATACTCTGTGGACCACCAGAACAGACACTAGCTAGAACAATAAAGCCAGGTCTGGGGAACATTCCTATTGTGTAAAATTTAAACTTTTTATATGCTGGCTTTGGAGGAAACTGAGGCAGAAAATACCTATGCTGCAAGGATAGCATGCTAGCTTTCATGTTGCCTCAAAGCAGGTCTCCACTAATCATTAAGGAAGTAGCTCTGTGTTCTTACTCTAAGTTTGATCCTTCTGTTATGTCTCTGTGATATGGAGACCTCACCGTTAGGTGTTCACTTGTGTTAGTAAAGATTTTGTTTTGCAAGTTTTCACATAGCCTGTTCTTTTTTTTTTTTTTTTTTTTAAGTTTTTGAAGTGAATTTGGAAGGGAATAGAAAAAAAATGGTTGTCATGCTAATTGCTTGGTTAAAAGTCTCTGGAATTTTTAAGATAATTTATCTCATCATAAATTAAACCCTTTAGTTATCTGGACACACAGAAACAGGACTATTGCCCACATCTGATGGTTCCTCTGCTTGCAGAATGTTCAAGAGCACCAGCAAGAATTAAACATTTGTAAGCAAGTACTCTCTGTATTGTGGCCCAGAAAAGCAAGCATCAGATATCTGATTTTGCTGTGTCTGAACTCAAGTGCAAATACAAATATGAGTGTCTTAAGGTTTGACTATGTTCCTTTGCTTTATTGCTACTTTTTGGAATTTTGCTTGATGTTTAGTAAAACTAAAAACAGAACTAAATATTCCTCCTAAACCACTAATTGTTTTACAACAAACCTTGATGTTCCTTCTTAATCTCCATTGGAGTGAGCCCAACTGAAATAAAGCTCCAACCTTATCACGCTGATTAAACCCTCTCACCACACACATGCACCCCTCCCTATTCCCCAAACGATCACATACTTCAGTGAAAAAGACCACAACTAGTGTCTCGAAGATATTTCAACTCACTCTTAAAATATACTATCCTTTCCATTATTTCTGTTTTCCTTTTTTATATAGCTATCAGAATTCCCTGAATTGCTTTCTTGTGACTAACCTTTATTTTCCCACTGTGTGGAAGACTTTAAAATAATTTTAAGATATTTTCCCATCAAAATGATTTACTGACAGGCTACAGATTTAACTCAGTGGTAGAGTACTTGCCTAGCAAGTGCAAGGCCCTGGGTTCGGTCCTCAGCTCTGGAAAAAAAAAATTTTAAAAGTAAGACAAGTAGAATTCATATTTAGAACTATAAGAATCACAGAAGTTTTTGGAACCATAAGAATTAAGATGGAAAAGAAAGGTAAATATTCTGGGAAATTATGATCCAACTCATTCTTTGTCTATGATACTTTTTGGCCGTGTGTGTGTGTGTGTGTGTGTGTATGTGTGTCAGAGGGTCTCACTATGTATCAATGGCTTTCCTGGAACTAACTATGTAGGCCAGGCTAGATTTGAACTCATAAGGATCAGACTGCCTCCTAATTGCTGGGATTAAAAATGTGTGCTATCATGCCCAACATGCCCAGCACCTGGCCATCACTTGAAAATGGCTGCCAACTTTCCTGTATCTATCCATAGAATGAAGACAAGGTATTTCCTTCTTAAACTGCAGATGGAATATTCTTTGCAGATCATACAATGTCAGAAAGACCACATTCACCATAACCTCATGAATTATGAAAATCACAGAGTTCTGTGAACACATGTGTGTGATGTTTTTTGTGAATGTGGTCTCTATTCCTCTTCCAGTATTATTGAAATCAATATATATGAAATCTTCCATGCACTGTTGACTTTGAATATATCAGATGATAATCTATGTACTTATTGACACACAGAATGCTTCTTGTATTCTCTTTTTATGATGTACCTATTATTGTGTGTGAGCATGCAGTTACATGAGTTCATGTGCATTACATGTGTGATGGGGCCAGGGAAGTTCAGAAATGGGCATCTTCTCCCCTAGAACTGGAATTACTGGCTGTCATGTAGTTTGGGGAGCAGAGCTTGGATTCTTTACAAGAGCAGCAAGAGCTCTTGACAACTGAGCCATCTCTGAAGCCCCGTTTCTACATTCTATTACCACTTGCAATATCCTTCATTTGCTTTATCTTTGGAAATATCAACAATATAGAGCATGTTAAGTATTTGGATAGTTGGGTAAAGCTTCCACTGGTTTTCACCCGCCTTCTTCATCGTCATTACCTCCATCACTACCACTTCTACTGTAACTGAAGTTACAAGTGAACCTCTTAAGTTCAAATGTCCCTTCTTATTCAAGATTTCCGATCCTCTAGAGAGAATTAGTTATGACACCCCCATATTCTGTACATCTTTTTGACGCGTGTCATTTATTTCATTTTACCTTGCGTTAGAGGCAGATTGTTCTTATTGGTTGTTGTTTTCATAGGTAGGCTTACCCATCGGTGTTTGAGGTCCCTGAAAGCAGGAATCGAGTCTATTTTGGAAAAATACCTGTCTACACCCTGGCAATGCTTTATGACTGGTTAGCACTGTTACTTTTGTTAGCCTTCTCTTCTTTGTGGGAATTCTGTTTTACATACAAAATGCAAGACTGTCATAGAAAATGAATATGTTCTTCAAGGCAGGCAAATCAAATAATTTGTTTGGATATTTACTATTTTCTGGCTACTATTTACATGAGGAACCAGTCTCCACTCACAGTGTATTAACCTTGCATTTTTTGATATTATTTCTTCTTCCATGTGAGGGGGTTAACTTGGGGAACACAGTATACACAAGATGGAGTGGATTATGGCAAAGGAGAGGGACAGAGGTGGAAAAAAATAGAAATGAGAAGGAAAAATATCCCATAGGAGACTTCAGACAATTGAATGTCCAATTCTAGTTGGTTTATCAGTTAAATTGAATTTGTCAGTGAACAGACTCTTATTTTGTTAATGGTTTACTGTTTGATCTGGGCTTTTAATTTTTGTGCTCTGTACTCATATTCTATAACTTACTCTGCATAGTTAATTATGCTTGTTTTTCAAACAATGATTTTAAAAGTTGGTTCAAAAGACTTGTTAACAATCAACAGAATAATTTGACAACTCCAGCATAAACTTGTGCAGCTATCCAGATGTGATTTTCTTTGGATCTATTCAGAAATAAATGTCTAGGTTGTTCTTGATTTTCACAGACTATCCTCTGACCCCTAAATTAAGTTGAAAGTATCATACGAAATAATGAAAGATTTGTTTGGGTTTCAAATCCCAAAACCTGACCCTCTACCTCTCAGCCCCAAACTACACAGGAAATTTCTACAGTAAATCAAAAACGAAGTGTATGTAGGACAGGGCCAAAGAAAAAGGAAAGTAAAGCCTGGAAATAGCCAATAGGGTCACTTTTATTGTGATTTAAAGATAATCTGTCAGCACAGAGGCAACTTGAGGAACTCAAATCATTGGTTTCATGGGGTAATGATATAATTCTTTACCGGGAATCTCAGCTGTCCAGTCTTTATCGTCAGTGACTTCAGGATGGGCTCATTTCCCTGGTGCTAGGATAAACAAACCCCATGTGCCACTTTCTGACCATGGGATTCATTACTCAGTTTCTAGAACTCAGTTCTACACCTTTATTTCCCCTTTTCTTCCGGTTCCCAAATTCACGTCTTACCACAGTGTAAGTGGTATACAGCGGGCTCTGAAATTTGCAATTTACAATCACGTTTGTCAGGGTCAAGACTGTACCTCAGCTCCATGTCTCCAGACACAGCATCCTTAAGGATGTGTCTAAATGTCAGAAGCCGTTGGCAAACTCCAATCTCCAGGCTTTTCCTTAATCATCTGACTAGCACCGTTATCACCATGTTCAATCGCTCTTGGGCTCCATTTCAAAGATCCTTTTGTTTTTCTTTGTCTTAATCTTTCTTTTTTAAAAAAATATTAATTATAAGAGCGCCATCTTTATGCACAGTTAATGGCCATGGCTTCTAAATCTTGGACCGCATTTCTCATTCAATCTATAAGGCATTTCCCTATTACCTGTTCAAATGACCAAATATATAGCTGCACTCAGAACCCAACTTCGGCCATGACACTCACCCACTCAAGAATGTCTCATATCTCCTTATTACCTTCAGTCTTCAAGACTAACCAGAGCATTCTACTCCCCATTCTCCACACAGACACTAGCCACAGTCCTATTATCCTATGGTTGCTTATGTTTCAGTCTCTGTATTACACCTGAATCCCTTACAGCCTGTCATTATTCTTTGTACAGAGTAGACACCATTGAATACTTGTAAATTAATTTCATACAGCTATCTTGAGCCCAGAACCCTGCATCTATTTGTATGCATTCAAATTAACCCTACTTCCATCATACCATTTCAACCAGCTTCCTCTGTTCAAAATTCCTGATAATTCATCCATAATTTAATCCTAAATGTATCCTTCAATAGCTACATGAGAAGTAATTGTTACTGCTAAATTACCCAGAGTGAAATGTGTTAAACATATGTTTAAAAAGCACTTGAAGCAGTGATCCAGCTTTTTAAACCAAGCTAAGTGCACTTTGTAAACACCATTACCAACATAGTTCCAGATGCATCTCAGGCCTATCGAGATGTAAGCCTCGTTAAATCTTCATAATCAGACTAATCTCATTCCAGCAGTTCAAATGTGGCTTGACTTCACATATTATTTCATATGTTTACATGCATCACTCAGTTCTTCCATGCCCTTTGACCTGCTCCTTGTCACAACTTCTTGAGTCTATGTGACATCACAATTCACTACTCCTCCATACCTCCTGTTCATGTAAACCTACCCTGCTGTTAGCTCTGCCCTTCTAGAGCTAACAGGAGCAAAACTCTGAACCCTAAGATCTTTTTGTAACCACCAGTGCCTGGTAGCAGTTCACCTCTGAAAGGGGTAAGGATGATAGATGTTCTTGCTCTGAAGATTTGGTTCTGCCAAGCTGTCAAGCCCAAATACATTGACCTGCATTCAAGCCAGACCTACAAGTTAGCAACATCACTGAGAGTAAATCCCCCGCCCCCACTGTGTGCATATTTTATATGGAACCATGCTTGGATCAGGCTTCCCTTTTTACACCTCAACCTACTGTCCACATTTCCTCAGTGACTGATGAGACACCTGTTTTTCTGATCATCTTCAGTAATCTCAGAATACTTGTGAATACTTACAGCTAGCTCAGCACAGTGATTCAGAGAATTGCAGGCAAACATTGCTGTTTTCAGACATTGTCAGACTTGTGGAACTGCTCTAGTTGCAGGTTATGTGATAGTTGTTAAAAAATAACCTGCATTTCTTCAAATCTTGTTTAGTGATCACTTACCCTCTTTTATGGTTTCTAGTAAGCAACAATGGTGGAGGACAGTCTCTGTCCCTTTAACATCACAAAGAAGCACCACAGATTCAGCCCAGTGTCTATAAATCCAGAGGCTTGGCTCCTCGGCAATATGTGCAGAGGAGAGGAGACATTTTCCCATACAAGTTACCATGGTGCGATAACCTGGGTGTTGCAATGTCCCACTCAGTTTGTCTTATTATCCACACAGGCAAATAATTTGAAATTAGACTTAGAGAAACAAATAATTCCTTGAAGACAGGCACTTACTATCAAGTTCCTTTGTTCTAAATGCTTTGGTCTATAGCCCTTCAGGATATATTATGTTAGGAAAGAGTTTGGGGGATGGTGGCTCACATCAAATGACCAGTATGTGCTCGTGCCTACACATGTACTTAGAAAAGACTGGGAGCATTGATTTCATTCTTAGTCATGTTTCCTAATATGTTCAAGGACATTAAACTACTCATTTAAGGCCCCCACTGGATGAATTGTCATCCTTGGTAAACTGAAGCTCAATATGTAAGGAAAAAAGATATCTTCTTTACACAATCGGCCTAACACTGCTCATATTACCTTCTGGTCCCAAGTCCCCATTTCTCTTTTCTTCAGACATAAGCATACAACCTGACAAAAACATACAAAAATGACAGAGGGGTTGATGTCACAAAGCACTATTAAATGGAAACCTAAGGGCCATCATTATTCATGTCTTTAATATATTTCATATGCTGTAGGTAAGGTTGATAATATGGACATGTAAAGGCAGGGATGGATGGAAAATCTCTATCACTTTCCTAATTTTGATATGAACTTATAACTCTTACAAACAGGCCTGTTTAAAAGTGCCCAGAAAAATCTTTGTTGATAATAATTAAAATAGATATGGCCATAATTTTACTCAGTATCAGTCATTACTTCAGCTTTGTGCTTATATTATTTTTGTTAATCCTATGTGTCTAATTGCTAGTCTTATCTGCATTTGGCAGTTGCAGGAGCTTAGACAAGGACCAGTTTAGTTACTTGCACAAGGTCAACAGCTGAGCTGTGTTCTTCTGTCTCTTTTCTGTTTGTTTTCAACTTTTTATGTGGATGAGGCTATCCTTGAACTCTCCCTGCCTCCACCACTCAACTGCTAGAACCCCACAGGTGTACACCAGCATGCCTAACTCAAATGTGTTTCTTTTTACTTGTCTTGGTCTTCCCTTTTGCTTCTGAGGCTTTAATATTAAACTTTCACTTTGAAAATGATTATAATATGAGAAAGAAGAAAGTAATTCAGAACTTGTCTGTGAGAGAATCTTGAAGCCCAAGAAAACGTCGGTGCATTTGCAGTGTAAGCTGTGTTCAGGGATTCTCGTTCCTGCCTCCTTCCCAGAAGCACAAGAATCAAGAATCAAAAACATCTCTGGATCTCTCAGCACCCTGCTTTCACCCTCTATAACATGGGCATGGCTCTACTCTCCTACATGACATTATAGATCTGTTATTGACTACATGAGGCAAACTATAGGGGCAAACTCAGACACCCTGAAAGCATCTGTTGTGGATGGTGGTACATTGTGGGTGGTGGTGGCTCCCAAACATTTAAAAGAAGCAGTGGTTCTCCACCTTCCTAATGCTGAGACCTCTTAATACACTTCCTCATGTTGTGATGACCGCCAACCACAATATTATTTTTGTTGCTACTTTTCCAAAGTAACTTTGTTACTGTTATGAATGGCATTGTATATACCTGTTTTCCAAGGGTCTTAGGTGAACCCTCTGTGAAAGGGCCATTCCACCCTCGGAGGGGTCAAAACCCACAGATTGAAAATCCCTGATTTAAGGAAATCTTCACAATTCAGTGATGGGTTAGCCGCTTCATTCCCTGAGTTGCTTCTGTGTGATTTGGTAAATCACAGTGAAGTAAGCAGAGTAGAAGTTGGAACCAGAAAATACAAAGCTTGAGTCTCAGGTATTCTCAGTGGCAGCCATCTATACCATCTTATAGGATTAAAGGCATCTGCACCTGTGGAAAGCAAAGTACTTACCTGCCAAGTCAGTTCTAAAGGTTCAATATGTTGTGTGAATATTTTTGTTAACTACTGATACAGCAAAATATAGGCATTATAATCAGACTCATTATCTTCCTGTGCCCTTTCACTGTGAGTTGAAAAGGATGGTTTGGACAGAAAGCCCACACCTGTAGCATTCCTAAAGGAGTGGACCATTTCTCCTGCTCAGACTCCACCTGTCCACACCAGATCCCTTTTCACCCTAAGCCCGAGGCAAAGACTTACACATATTCTTGCAGCACAGCAAAGCATTAAGTCCAGTGGCATGAACAGTCTCTGAGCCTTACAGACTGCCCATACGCTCTTGTTTTGTACTCCCATGAATGCTTTTTCATAGCAATAAGTATATTTATTTGTGGTTCACTGAGGTCTGTGTCTCTATCTAGTTTCTGTATGTAATCAGAATGCCTGGCATATTTGGACATAAAGTTTTTCAAAAATACCTTTGTAAAATAAACAAATAAAGGAATGAACTACATCATTGGCTGAATGTGTTTTAGAGAGTTAGCTTATAAACACAAACCCATATGTGATCCTGGGAACTATGGCTGAAGATAATGCACAAAGAAAGGGGATTTTAAAAATGATACATAGTGCCAGGTAGTGGTGGTGCACGCCTTTAACCTAAGTACTTATGGAGGCTGAAGCAGGTGGGTCTCTGTGAGTTTGAGGCCAGCATGGTTTACAGTGTAAGTTCCAGGACAGCCAGGGCTACACAGAGAAACCGAGCTCTACAAGGACCAAATATATCTGGGCACAGGGTTTTTTGTTTTTTTTTTTTTTTTTTTTTTGGGGGGGGACTGTTTCTCCAACCAAGGACCATGTATGGATATAACCTAGAACCTTTACTCGGACGAAGCTCTTGGTAGCTCAATAACCAATTGGTTTCCCATAATAAGGGGAATAGGGACTATCTCTGACAGGAACTCAATGGCAGGTTCTTTGACCTCCCCACCCCCCAAGGGAGGAGCAGTTCCGCTAGGCTACAGAGGAGGACTTTACAGCCAGCCCTGAAGTTACTTGATAAAACAGGGCCAGACGAAAGGGGAGGAGGTCCTCCCCAATCCGTGGACTTGGAAAGGGGCAGGGAGAAGCTGAGGGAGGGAGAGTGGGATTGCAAGGGAATAAGGGAGCGGGATACTGCTGGGATACAGAGTTAATAAAATATAACTAATAATAATAAACAATGAAAAAGAAAAGAAAAAACAAACAAACAAAAGATACAAAGAGAGAAAAATGTCTGTATATAAATATGCAAATGTAGAATACTTAGAAAAGAAAGGCTAACAGTTGATAAACAAATGTTAAAGACAAGCACAGAGGCAGGGAGAGATGATAACAGGGAGAAGAAAGTCAATGATAAAATGTTAGAATTAAATGGAAATATTTAGTGTTTGTAAACAACCGCATGTGTATCTATGCGAAATTGGAAGAAGAGAAAAACTCTTGTACAGAACACATAAAATGCTTATCCCTCTTTTTATGTCTTTCTCCCTTTAACTTTTTAATTTCTTCCCAACCTTCAGTCTTCCTGTTTATCCCTTTATTTTGTAAAGTGGAACACAATAATATACTTATCATGGGTACAAAAATGATAAGATAAGAAAACAAAGAAAAAAAAATCAATGACTGAAATCAGAATTTGTTAAAGCCTCTGTAGGCCAATTAGCAGATACTCCTACACATCGCTTATGAAACTACAACCACTCAGCATGGTTTTGAATCATGTTTAATTCCTTGTCACAAAACTAAATGTATGGAACCATAACATTGGTTTTATGTACACACAAACAAAAATGGACTCAGGCAGTGGTATTTACAAACTTGTGCATACACATGCTTGTATATTTATATAACAATAATGATCAAAGAAATGCTACCAACTTGAGGGGGACCTGGGAAGGGCTGGGGGAAAGAAAGGGAAGGGGAAAATGGTGTAACTATTTCGATATAAAATATATTAAAAATAAATAATTTTTAAGGAAAATCTGAACACACCCAGGTGAGGAAAAAAAAAAAAAAACATGAATTCTTCTAAACATGTATGGGTACAAACCGAAAAGCAAGGTCAAAAATCTAAGGGAAACTCTCAGAGACTAATGCATCAGACTGGAACTCTTTAAAATATCAAGGGTTCCCAGACAATAGGAATTTATAGTCTTTAGGCTTTCCATTATCATTCCAACTCCAGCTGAGGACAGGTTCAAGTGAAATAGTTCACACAGCTACGCCTGCATCACATGAACTGAACTAATATCAACAATTACATCAGGAAAAATGTGTTTACCTTGGTTTCCCGCCACAGAAAATGGGTCCAAAATGATGTTAAACATACGTCTTTCATTCCTGCTTCTATTGGAAGGACAAATAATTTAACAGGTGGGATTCAGAATTCCTAGGAGGATTTTTTTTATTTTTATTTTATTTTTACAGTAGAGTATTAAACATTCCACTTTTGCTCAATGGATTCTGGAACCTTTCTTGACAACCCTCAATAAGTTCTATTTATTTTGCAAAAGCCCTCCTGAAGCTCACATTAGTGGTAAGTTGGAAAAGCCTGGTGAGGCCAGTAAGACTGTTCTCTCCCATGTTATCACTACAATATGCTGCTTCCATAGAGAGACCAAATTTTCTCACTCCTCCAAGAATTGATCCAGACAGCAAATGGAGAGGAAATCCATTCTACTTTAACATGGCAATTAGTCCAGACTTCATACAATATCATTTCAGTCTAGAATTTTCATCATCACTGCCAAAAACATCAATGGAAACATTACATGACTTTCAGTTTTCATTCTCCAAAGAATGGTCATCTTGTTCCAGGCCTAGCCAGAAAGAAAAAGAATTAAAGGGAGAGGCCCTGTGTGGCATTCTTAACTATTTTTCACTGAGTTGATTCTTCTACTTTTCTCCATGCACCATGTCACTTTATTTATATTTTTATTATAATCTGTACCTCTTTGAAATTTTTTTCTTTACTTTTGAGAATTTAGTACACCAATACAATAAAATATGGTCATATTGACCGTCATCTCTCCACTCCAGGTTACTTTGTGTCTTTCAAAACATACTTTTTCCAACTTCATTTTTTTTTTCAAATAACTCACAAGTACATTTCGTGTTGCAAGTATTTGCATGAGTGCAGGGCCATCCACTGAAGCGTGGGAAACTACCAATGGCCACATCCTCAATAAAGAGTGCTCACTTTTCATTATGACAGTAAGCACTATGGCCAAAATGAGCGTAGGAAGTAAAGTTTTATTAGCTTAAAGATTATAGTCCATCATCCAGAAAAACTAAGCTAAAGCAGAGATCCCTGGAATCAAAAGAAAAAAAAAAAAAAAAGACTGAAACAAAAATGCTGCTTATTGGCTTGCTCCCATTCTCATTTCCATCCAACTTTTTATACAGTACGGATCACTTGCCTATGCATGATACTGACCAGAGTGGGCTTAGCCCTCTCACATCAATCATTAATCAAAAAGATGATCCTATAGTTGTGCTCACAGAATAGCCCGATGGTAGAAATCACTCAGTTAAGATTCCTCCTTTCCAAGTGACTCTAGATTTGTGTCAAGTTCAGAGTTGAAGCTAACTATGATCCTCTCCAATCAACTATCCACTGCCTATAGCTTCTAACTATGGTGGAAGGCCTGGAGCTTATCTACAGTGTCTATGCTGGGATTTTTGCAGGCTTGAACTTGTGAAAGTCTTCTTTCATGGTTTTAGGCAATCATGGTTTTTGTGATGTCATGAGCATAATAGCTATTCCATGTCCACAAGACACTATCACAATAGCACTCTTGAGATTTTGCACTCTTTCCACCTCCTCTTCCATAATGCTCTCTCAGTGTTAGTGGGGAGGGGAGAGAAAAGGGGAACAATAGACACCCTGTTTAGAGTATTGAGTCTCTTATTCTTAGCATTTTGATTTCTAAGCTTCATAATAATTATTAATGGAAAGATAGCAAAACATTGATGTAAAGGACAAGAAGTTGCCAAAATGTTGAATTCTCTATTTCCTAGACTTTTCAACTATTTTCTCCTTAGAATATGTATATTATTCCTCTCTTCTCTTTTACTTAACTGTCCAATATAAACAATTCAAAGATTAGTTGTGTGTACTATTTGATTCCATTGATATACCAGTCTGTTTCAATGCCAGTACCATGCAGTTTTTATTTACTGTTTATTATGGCTTGAGATCAGGGATGGAGATAATTCCAGAAGATCTTTTATTGTAGAGGATTGTTTTAGCTATTCTGGGTTTCTTTTTTTTTTTTTTTTTTCTTATCAGTTACATTTTATTAACTCTGTATCCCAGCCGTGTCCCGATCCCTCATTCCCTCCCAGACCCTCCCTCCCTCATCTCCACTGTGCCCCTTGCCAAGTCCACTGATAGGGGGAACCTCCTCCCCATTCATCTGATCCTGTTTTATCAGGTATCTTCTGGACTGGCTGCAAAGCTCTCCTCTGTGGCCTAACAGGACTGCTCCTCCCTTGGGGGGTGGGGAAGCCAAAGAGCCAGTCATTGAGTTCCTGTTAGAAATAGTCCTTGTTCCCCTCACTATGGGAAACCAATTGGTTACTGAGTTACCACAGGCTACATCTGAGCAGAGGTTCTAGGTTACATTCATACATGGTCCTTGGTTGCATGTCAGTCTCAGAAAAGACCCTGTGCCCAGATATGTTTGGGGTTTCTTATTATTCCATATGATGTTAAGAATTTTTTATTTTTTAGTTGTATTTTTATTAATTACAGTTTATTCCCTTTGTATCCCATCTGTATATCCCTCCCTATTCCCTTCCCAATTCCACCCTCCCTCCCTCTTCTCCACCCATGGCCCTCCCCCAGTTCACTGATAGGGAGTTCCTCCTCCCCATTCTTCTGATCCTAGTCTATCAAATCTCATCAGGAATGGCTTCATTGTCTTCTTTTGTGGCCTAGTAAGGCTGCACACACTCATGCCCACCGACGGGGAGGTAATCAAAGAGCAGACCAATCAGGACACTGAGCTGCCATGGAGTACATCTGTACAGGGGTTCTAAGTTATCTCCCTGAATGGTCCTTGCTTGGAGTATCAGTATCAGAAAACACCCCTGTGTCTAGACTTTTTGGTTCTGTTGCTCTCCTGTGAAGCTCCTGTCCAAGAGTTTTTCTTTCAAAGTCTGTAAGAATTGTGTTGGTAATTTTATGGGAATTGCATAGAATTTGTAGATTGCTTTTGGTAAAATGTCCATTTTTCCTATGTTAATCCTGCTCAAGTATACAACAAGAACATTGGCTCAACTATGTTTGTAGCAGCTTTATTCATGATAGCCAGAATCTGGAAACAATCCAGATGTCCATCAGTTGAGAAATGCATACAGAAATAGAAGGACATTTACACAATGGAATACTACTCAGCAATTAAAAACAAGGAAATCATGAAATTTGCAGGTAAATGGGGGGAACTGGAAAGGATCATCCTGAGTGAGCTATCCCAGAAGCAGAAAGACACACACGGTATATACTCACTCATATAGACATATAACATAAGATAAACATACTAAAATCTGTACATCTAAAGAAACTAATCAAGAGGGAGGACTCTGGCTAAAACACTCAATCCCCATCCCAAAAGGCAAAGAGGATGGATATCAGAAGAAGAAAAAAACAGGAAACAAATAAGGAACCTGCCACAGAGGGCCTCTCAAAGGCTCTGCCCTGCAGACTACCAAAACAGATGCTGAGACTTATGGCCAACTGTTTGACAGAGTGCATGGAATCTTATGAAAGAAGTGGGAAACAGTAAGATCTGGAGAGGACAGGAACTCCACAGGAGAGCAACAGAACCAAAAAATTTGAACACAGGGGTCTTTCCAGAGACTCATACGCCAACCAAGTACCATGCATGGAGATAACCTAGAACCCTGCACAGAGGTAGCCCATGGCAGTTCAGTGTCCAACTGTGTTCCATAGTAATGGGAACAGTAACTGCCTCTGACATAAACCGATTGGCCTGCTCTTTGATTACCTCCCCCTGAGGGGGGAGCAGCCTTACCAGGCCACAGAAGATGACAATGCAGCCACTCCTGATGAGATCTGATAGACTAGGATCAGAAGGAAGGAGAAGAAGACCTCCCCTATCAGTGGACTTGAGGAGGGGAATGCGTGGAGAAGGGGGAGAAAAGGTGGGATTAGGAGGGGAGGAGAGAGAGATTTATGGGGGGATAAAAAGTGAATAAATTGTAATTAATAAAAGTTAAAAAAGAATATGTGATATAAAATTGGACATATTAAAGTTTTACTAAGTATAAAGAAAATCATGAAAATTGCAAGTAAATTGTGGGAACTAGAAAAGACCATCCTGAGTAAGGTATCCCAGAAGCAGAAAGACACACATGGTATATACTCACTTATAAGTCATATAATATAGGATAATCTTACTAAAATCTGTACACCTAAAGAAGCTAAGCAAGAAGGAGGACCTTGGGTAAGATGGTCAATCCTCATTCAGAAAGGCAAATGGGATAGACATTGGAAGAGGGAGAAAACAAGGAACAGGACAGGAGCCTACCACAGAGGACCTCTGAAAGACACTACCCATCAGGGAATTGAGGCAGATGCTGAGACTCATAGCCAAACTTTGGACAGAGTGCAAGGAATTTTATGGAAGAAGGGGGAAATAGAAAGACCTAGAGGGGATAGGAGCTCCACAAGGAGAGCAACAGAACCAAAAAATTCTGGGCCCAGGGGTATTTTCTGAGATTAATACTCCAACAAAGGACCAACCTTGGAGATAAGCTAGAACCCGTGCACAGATATAGCCCATGGCAGCTCAGTATCTAAGTGGGTCCCTAGTAAGGGGAACAGGGACTGTCTCTGACATGAACTCAGTTGCTGGCTCTTTGATCACTCCCCCCCTGAGGTGGGGCAGCATTACCAGGCCACAAAGGAAGAAAGTGCAGATAGTACTGGTGAGACCTGAGGGGCTAGGATTAGATAGAAAGGTGGAGGACCTCCCCTATCAGTGGACTGGCAGGGTCATGGGAGGAGAAGAGGGAGGGAGGGCAGGGTTAGGAAGGTATGAGGGAGGGGGATACAGCTGGGATACAACGTAAATAAACTGTAATAAACAAAAAGTATAAAAAAAAAGATTAGTTGGAATGTGTAGTATTTATTTATTTTAGGTATCAGTTAACCAGTTTCCCAATAATCAACATGAGTTAGACAGCACATTACTTTAAATGAATTTTGCTTAATATACAAACAAGAAGTATAATATGCATAAATAATTTGTTCACACAAATTCTAAAATGGGTGATAGAGATTTATAAGCAAGCCTTCTACTTTGAGTACAGAGAACCAGAGCCTCCTACATGTTAAATTATTTCCCAGGGCCATGAAGTCCTCTGTATTTAGCCAGTACAACGAAAGTCAGAGAAAGATAAAGTGGACAAAGATAGATAGATAGATAGATAGATAGATAGATAGATAGATAGATAGATAGATAGATAGATAGATGCAAAAACAAAAAACCCAAGTTTCAGGAAAGCTGCTGTGAAATGGTATCTTCTGGACATGACTGGGTTGAAAATACAAATAGTTGTAATTGTCCAAAGGATACCTTCACAAAATCAAACAAGTTAAAATTCCAGCATAAATCTGGAAGTGGCCTAGAAAGGCTCACTCCTACCTGAGGAGCTATCAGCAATGGCTGACTGCTGGTGAAAGAGGAACCAGTTTTCCTCAGGGATGTGATTCTTGGCAGCTTTCTTTTGCTACTGTGAATAACACTTTACCCGTATGCATATGGAAAGCACTAATTGTTCTCAATGGATTATAAAAAAGCAAAGTTGGGAGAAAGATATGGTATTGCAAGACCTGAGAGGAGCCCAAGTGGGAAACGGCA
The DNA here is from genome assembly GCF_907164565.1 of Psammomys obesus. NCBI lineage: Eukaryota > Metazoa > Chordata > Mammalia > Rodentia > Muridae > Psammomys > Psammomys obesus. The sequence continues at coordinate 27,407,805 of NW_026585644.1, forward strand.
TGGATATAACCAAAATATAGTATGTGCATACAATGAAATTATGAAATGATAAATGAAAACATACTTGCAAAATGTCCTCAGCACAAAGTAGCACACAAGATTCCTATTTGTGACCCATTTCTCAGAGCTTAGTCAACTGCATGCAAAGGAAGCTGGGAACATTGTCTGCCTATGTGTTATGGGTGAAGGAAAAACATTCCCTGAAAGGCTTGCCACTGTCTTCAATGTACATCCAACTTGAACAGTCCCCATTCTAAATTCTACTTATAGTATCATTAACATAATTGCTGAGTAATTATATTTTGTCTGTGTGTATGGTTATGATGCTGATGGGAATATTCATATATATTATCAAGACTGAAAATATATATCTAGCTAGCATATATCTAGCTGTATTCTAGCTAATATATATCTAGCGAATACTCTAGCTTCAGAATAATTCAGATTGACACATACATTTAGGATATCTAATGAGGACAGCTTATAAGGTATTTCCTACCATGAATATCAAGTCCAGGTTATTCATATAGACCTGTGGCTATCTCAACTCTGAGGCAAGGAGTTTACCTAATTAAGAAATTGGAGGAGTCATAACCACTTCTGCTAGGCACTGACTTGAATACACATAACAGCAGTACTGAATGTCCATGTACTCACTAGTTCAGACTCCCAAAGGCTTTGGATGGGCAGGAGCATAAACACTCCTTCTAATAAGTTAAAATTCATAATTCATATCAATAGTTATCTTCTGACCTCCAAAAAAAAATCTCCAAAACCAAAGCAGAGACTGCTGTCCTATCATGTTCTTTTTTTCCCTCTAGATGAAGTTGGAAACTGAACACCAACCAGCTTAAGGCTAAGGGGAAGGAGAATTTGAACTCAAAAGTCAAAGGCCTTCTTCCCACCCCAGCAACATGCTGTTATGTTTACACAATGGATTAACTATTAAGCTATTAAATTGTCATAAAATTTGCAGGCAAATGGATGTAACTAGAAAATATCATCCTGAGTGAGGTAACCCAAACCCAGAAAGACATACATGGTATATACTCACTTATAAGTGGATATTAGCCATGAAGTCCAGGATATCCAGGCTACAATCCACAGACCAAAAGACACCAGATAACAAGGAGAACTCAAAGAGAATATTTGAATCTCACTCAGAAGGGGAAATAAAATAGACATCTGAAGTAGATGGACGGAGGGGCCTGGGTGGGAGAGAGATAGAGAGGGAAAGAGGAGTGGGGATCAAAAATGGGGAGGGGGCTGTAATTAAAAAAAATGGAAATTGGTAAGGGGGGATTTTGGGGTTGGGGGAAGCTTCCAGGAATCTATGGTGATAAACCTAGCTGAGACTTCAACTAGAGGGGGAAATGGACCATAAAGAGGCCACTTCCTACAGCCAGGTAGAAGGAAGGGGACACCAACCCACCCACAAAACCTTTGACCCAAAATACATCCTGCCTACAAGATGTGCAGGGATAAAGATGGAGTAGAGATTGAGGGAATGGCCAACCAATGTCTGGTCCAACTTGAGACCCATGCCGTGGGAGAGCCAACCCCTGACACTATTAATGATGCTCAGCTATGGTTGCAGACAGGAGCCTAACCATTCTCTCTCAGAGGCTTCATCCAGCAGCTGATGGAAACAGATGCAGAAACCCACAGCCAAACATTAAGCAAAACTCCAAAAGTTTTGTGGAAGAGATCCAGAGGGACCAAGGGCAGCACAAGAAGACCTACATAGTAAAATACCCTGGGCCCAAGGAGAATCACAGAGAATGAACCACCAACCAAAGAGGATGCATGCTGGACCTAGGCCACCTATACATATATATAAGATGAGTTGCTTATTCTTTATGTGATTAGCATAATTCCACTCCTATATTTTAAAAATATATAAAATTAAATGTTTGAAAATCTCAATAAGCACTAGGTTTTTTCTTATATTAGTTACACTTTATTCACTTTGTATCCCCCCATGAACCCCTCCCTCCTCCCCTCCAATCCCACCTTCCCTCCCCCTTTTTCACTAATGCCCCTCCCCAAGTCCACTGGTAGGGGAGGCCCCCTCTCATTTCTTCTGAACTTAGTCTATGAAATCTCATCAGGAGTGGCTGCATTGTCATCTTCTGTGGCCTGGTAAGGCTGCTCCCCCTTCAGGGGGAGATGATCAAAGAGCAGGCCAATCAGATTATGTCAGAGGCAGTCCCTCTTCCCATTACTATGTAACCCACTAGGACACTAAACTTCCATGGGCTTCATCTGTGCAGGGGTTCTGGGTTATCTCCATGCATGGTACTTGGTTGGAATATGAGTCTCTGCAAAGAACCCTGTGTTCAAATTTTCTGGTTCTGATGCTCTCCTTGTGGAGTTCCTGTCCTCTCCATATCTTACTATTTCCCACTTCTTTCATAAGATTCCAAGAACTCTGCCCAACAGTTGGCCATAAGTCTCAGCATCTGCTTTGATAGTCTGCAAGGAAGAGCCTTTGAGAGGCCCTCTGTGGCAGGTTCCTAACTTGTTTCCTGTTTTCTTCTTCTTCTGATGTTCATCCTCTTTGCCTTTTGGGATGGGGATTGAGCATTTTAGTCAGTATCCTCCCTCTTAATTAGTTTCTTTAGGTGTACAGATGTTAGGACTTTTATCCTGCATTGTATGTCTATATGAGTAAGTATATACCATGTGTGTCTTTCTGCTTCTGGGATAGCTTACTCAGGATGATCCTTTCCAGTTCCCACCATTTACCTGCAAATTTCATGATTTCCTTGTTTTCCATTGCTGAGTAATATTCCATTGTGTAGATGTACCACAATTTCTGTATCCATTCTTCAGTTGAGGGGCATTTGGGCTGTTTCCAGCTTCTGGCTATTACAAATAAAGCTGCTACAAACATGGTTGAGCAAATGTCCTTATTGTGTACTTGAGCAAATTTTGGATACAAGCCTAGGAGTGGTATGGCTGGATCTTGAGGAAGCATTATTCCTAGTTGTCTGAGAATGCGCCAGATTGATTTCCAGAATGGTTGTACAAGTTTACATCCCCACCAGCACAGGAGGAGGGTTCCCCTTTCTACACAACCTCTCCAGCATGTTTTGTCACTTGAGTTTTTGATCTTGGCCATTCTGATGGGTGTAAGGTGAAATCTCAGGGTTGTTTTGATTTGCATTTCCCTAACGGCTAATGAGGTTGAGCATTTCTTTAAATGTTTCTCTGCCATTCGATATTCCTCTACAGAGAATTCTCTGTGTAGCTCTGTTCCCCATTTTTTAATTGGATTACTTGGTTTGTTGCTTTTCAGCTTCTTTAGTTCTTTATATATACTGGATATTAGCCCTCTCTCAGATAAAGGGTTGGGGAAGATTCTTTCCCAATCTGGATGCAGTCATTTTGTTTTGATGACGGTGTCCTTTGCTTTACAGAAGCTTTTCAGTTTCATGAGGTCCCATTTATTGATTGTTGCTCGTAGAGCCTGTGCTGTTGGTGTTCTATTCAGGAAGTTGTCTCCTGTACCAGTGAGTTCTAGGGTCTTCCCCACTTTTTCTTCTAACCAATTTAATGTGTCTGGGTTGTATTTTTCCTTCTAGTCTCTTCTGTAACGCTGGATTTGTGTGTAGGTATTGTTGAAATTTGTTTTTGTCATTGAATATGTTGTTTTCTCCATCTATGTGGATTGAAAGTTTTGCTGGGTATAGTAGCCTGGGTTGACGTCTGTGTTTTCTTAGAGCCTGTATGATAACCATCCAGGACCTTCTGGCTTTCATAGTCTCTGTTGAGAAGTCAGGTGTGAATCTGATGAGTTTGCTGCTATATGTTACATGGCCTTTTTCCCTTGCAGCTTTTAGTATTTTTGGTTTGTTTGTTCTGTATACTTACTGTTTTGATTATTATGTGGCAGGAAGATTTTCTTTTCTGGTCATATTTATTGGTTGTTCTGTAGACCTCTTGTATTCTTATTGGCCTCTACTTTAAGTTGAGGAAATTTTCTTCAATGATTTTGTTGAAAATATTTTCTGGGCCTTGAATGAGGGAATCTTCTTTTTCCTCTATTCCTATTATTCTTAGGTTTTGTCTTTTTATGTCGTCTTGAATTTCTTGGATGGTCTGTGTCAGGAATTTTTTAGATTTAACATTTTCTTTCACAGATACATTGATTTCTTCCATTGTATCTTCCACACCTGAGATTCTTTCTTCCATCTCTTGTAGTCTATTGGTTATGCTTACCTCTGTACTTCCTGTTTTCTTCCCTAAGTTCTTTCTCTCCACAATTTCCTCCATTTGTGTTTTCTTTAATTTTTCCAATTCTATCTTCAGATCTTGAGCCATTTTGTTGATTTCCTTCACCTGTCTGACTGTATTTTTCCTCTTTTTCCTTCAATTCCTTCAGCTGTTTGTTTGAACAATCCTCTTTTTCTTTTATTTCTTTCAGTGAGTTAAGTATTTCCTCTCTAAAGGCCACAAACTGTTTGGCTGCAACTTCCGGTATTTCTTCACTGATGGCCATAATCTGTTTGTTTTTATCTTCCTGTATTTCTTTACAGATGGCTATAATCTGTTTGAATTTATCTTTCTCTAGGTCTTTACACATTTTATTTGTTTCCTCTGTTATCCTCTTCATGAGCATAGATGTTAGGTCATCTTCTTCAATTTCAATTATGCTAGGGTTTCCAGGGCTACTTGCCCCTGGATAACTGGGTTCTGGAGATTCCATATTGCTCTGTCTTTTGTTAATTGAGCTTTTACGCTGGCCTCTACTCATTGGGCTGTCTTAGATGTTGGGTGTTAGTTTCTGGTAGTTCCTTGAATCCTGTGGTGGAGAGAATCTCCTTTGCAGGAAGATGTTTTTTTCCTGGAGGAAGTTTCCTCAGCTTTATGGGTATGGTCACTGTATTTTTGGTGTTTTTCAGGAGTTGCCACAGCTCACCTCAGGCGTAGAGACCTGAGTGGTAACTGTGGTCCTTGTTAGTCGAGAGGACTCTCCTCTCACCCAGAGAAGTCCTGGAGACAGCTGCCCTGCTTCTGGGTTTCTTGCTGTAAATTTAGTGATCTGCTGCTGTAACCTGTGTGTCCCTTGGTTTGGTCAGTTTTGTTAGGGATAACTGGTTGCCCCTTGGAGCAGTATCTGGGGGTTGATCTTGAGGATCCCAGGCTTCTGTAGGTCTGAGGTTGGGGCTCTGTGCCCCAGTACCCAAGCAGTACCCTGTGGCAAGTGAGTACCACTCTCCTAGTAGCAGCAGGCTAGCTGGTGCACAGCAGGTCCCTGGGTTGGGCCGGTCTGCGGGGCCTTTTCCCGGGGTATTTTCCACTTAGGTGGCCTAAGTCTGTCCTGTTCACTTAGTTCCCTGTGGGGATTTCTCCCAAAAGGGACTCCAAGTCTCTGGTGGCCTCAGGCACACAGGTTTGTCTGTGCCAGAGAGCTGGGAGCACAGCAAGTCTCTGTCTCTGCTTGCAGCTGGAGCCCAGTTCAGTGATGGCGGCTTGCAAGACCTTTTCCAGGGAAAGACTGGGTGACCCTAGTTCAGTCTCGTTTCCTTCCTTCCCTGTGGGGTTTTTTCCCGAAAGGGACTCTCAGTCTCTGATGCCCTGGGGCGCACAGTTCTGTCTGTGCTGGAGAGCGGGGCACACAAGTCGCTGTCTCTCTGCTCACAGCTAGAGCCCAGCTCAGTGATGATGGCTTAAACCTGCAGGTCTGCCAGAACTTTTCCAGGGAAAGACTGGGTGACCCTAGGTCAGTCCCATTTCCTTCCTTCCTTGTGGGTTTTTCTCCCAACTGGGACTCCCAGTCTCTGGTGTTTTTGTGCCCACCGATCAGCCTGGGAATGTGATCAGGACACGCAGGCATGTGGCTCTGGTCCTGCGACCTAGTGCCTGCATGATGTGGGATTTCTTCTGAGTTCTGGCTGGGTGACCTGAGCGTGGACCCGACTGATTTCCATGCTGTGGGGATTTCCTCTCACCTGGGAAACACAATTGCTGTTGTTTTAGGGCCAAAGTTCAGTCTCTTGGTAGCTGTACAGAAAATGTTGTCCTGCTCCACAGATGCAGTGTTCTCCTGGTGCAGCCATCTTGTTCCCCCCAGCACTAGGCTTTAAATCATACATTTTATTTAACAAAATTATACTACAGAACAATCTATTAAAATTGACATATAGAATATTATAAATTAATTTGTTATTCATATTATGGCATGAACATATTTGCTCTATATGTAGTTTTATGTGCATGCTCTGTGTTTGTACACTCACATGTGTGCATATTCTCAATAGTGAGTTATGTGTGTATGCATATATATGTATATATGTACATACATACACACATACATATTGTCAGGTTTAGAAAATAGTCCAAAAAATATTTGCAAGTGTCAGGATCCTAAAAAAGGAATAAATTATATTATTTTATTTTTTCACAGGTATATGTATATTTCATATTTTCAAAAGCACAAGTTAAAGGTATTACTGAAAATGGGTAACTATTTCCAATGAGCCTAAATCCATGTGGACACCCAAGCCCAACCATGAACCCAGCCTGCCCAAACTTGCCTCACTAATTGGTTAGCATTCTTTGTTTCCAATGATCAAGGTTAGTTACTTAGAATCCAGCAAGAGAGTCTACATACGGCTATCAATATCACACACACCACAGGCAGACAAGTCCTCCATAAACATCTATCCATCATTTCATATATCATCACTAAGCATCCACAAACATCAGCTCTGTGCCAACAACTCCATGGGAATTTGATACAGAAGAAATGCTAACTGTTCCAACTCCCCAGTCTTATCATCCTCCTACTGAAAACACTTAAACCATTCTGTACTAGGTAGAAAAATAAGTAAATCTGTTAACTTTCTGCATCACTCATTGCTTCTCCTCACTTCTTGTCCAGTCTGGCCAAAGTAGCTTTTATGCTGCCTTACATAAAGTCTACATCCTTTGCTTCTGCCATTCCACATACATCTAAAATATTTCTAATATGGCTTGTTCTCCTCTACCCAGGGCATGTAATCCTCATCACTCCTGCAAAGTTGTTGCTAAGCTCAAAAACCTTTAGCCAACTTCTATAAGTTTATCTTACCTCATTTGTCAGTTTGTCTTGCATCAGCTTGGAGAGAGGGAGCCACAACTCTCCTCACTCTCCCACTGCCATGCTCAGTACCAGGGGCTTACAAATGACTAGCCAACACTTGACAATTATTCATCACATTTTAAATCATCATGTTTTAGTTTAAAAAAACATAACAGATTCTCACTAGGAAAGAGAGCTGGGCCTGGAGGTCACTGTACAGACCAGCCTGGCCTTGAACTCAGAGAATTGTGCCTGCCTCTGTCTTCATGGTGATGGGATCAAAGGCTTGTGCTACCAGCTTATTTTTTTAATTTTTTTACTTGTTGAAAAAGAGGCAGAATAACAGTGCTTTTCCCCATGAGGAAGTAGCTACTAATCCTACTTTTCAGGCAGAACAACTGAGTCTAGGGATTTTGAGTGATTTTGTCAAGCTCCTATGGCTCATAAGAAGCTGCATTAGGCTTCAAGTATATTTGTGCATGTCTCCAAAGCCCCTGATTTTTCTCTATACCATGCTGCCTTCCAACTTGCCACATCCATGACCTCGTTTAATTCTCAAGTTGCTGTCCCAAGAAATATTTGTTGATTGACTGATGACATTTTCAGTAGCCATGTGGTCCAGGGAAAGGGTCCCCACAGCTGAATTTGATGAAAGGTCCCTGCTGTTCTCAACAAGAGTAAACCTGCTTCAAAATCTCCTTTCTTCAAGGCAGGGGGAGGGGTTGGGATCATCAGTCTGAGTTCAGGACCTGAATGGTACAGAGTGGGAAGTTTTTGCCTACTTCTAAAGTTTGAATGAAGAAGACTCTGCAGAGTATGGCAATAAAAATGTCAAAACTATGAAACAAATAATATTAAGTCTATTGGGGAAAATTGCCAACTCATCTACAAAGGCAAACAGGTGAGAAAGTCATCAGATCTCTCATCAGCAACTCTAAGAGCCTCCCATGGAAGCTGTAACTATGTCTGCTAAATCCAGGAATGCTATCTTTTAACAGTGATAGAGGAATAAGACATTTGACTTTAAATACAAGCTAAGGAAAGCCATGATAACTAAGCCAGGACTGCAGAAAACACTTAAAGGAATAAGATACACAGAGTTCCAATCAGAAGAGCACAGAAAATAATAAATGTAATGAGGATGTGTGAGCTAGAAACCTATGAAAGTAGTCATCAGGCCTGTCTTCCTTAAGGCTATCATTGCTATGATGAAACACCATGATGAAAAGCAACTTGGGAAGGGAGGAGTTTATTTCACTCACAGTTCCATATAACAGCTCATCATAAAATGCACTGAGGACAGAAACTCAAGGCAGGCAGGAACCTGGAGGCAGAGCTCATCTAGGAGCCATGTAGGGGAGTTGCTTACTTGCTTGCTTCTCATAACTTATGCTGCCTGCTTTCTTTTTTTTAATTTTTTTAACTTTTTGTTACTATTTATTAATTATAGATCCCAACTGAATCTCCCTCCCTCAACTCTTCCCAGATCCACAGATATGAGAAATAGCCACAGAATATTGAATGGAACACATATGAATATGCATTATTCTTAGCAGCCTGTGGCATGGTGTCTAAAACAATTTGAGGTGTGAAAGAATGAGACCAGCAGATGGGGGTAGGGAAAAGCAGTGAGAAAAAAATCGTGAATGAGAACAAAGTATAATTATATATATATATATATATATATATATATATATATATATATATATAT
>NW_026585644.1:27416594-27445979 GCF_907164565.1 Psammomys obesus
TATATATATATATATATATATATATATATATATATATATATATATATGCCGTAATGAGATCCATCGTTTTATATGACAATCTTAAATTTTAAGACAAAATAGAAGTGGTACTTCATGGCAACCCAGGAGATAAAAGATTTTGCCTCAATCCTGACAACCTGAGTTGTCCCAGAGCTTGTCCTCTGACCTCCAAACATGCATAGCAACACTTGTATACAAACAACACACATGCACCTATGTCATACACACACAAAAACAAACATAATTATAACTTTTTAATTGACAAAAATAAAATCTGACACTGAAATAATAGAGTCCAAGCTCAAGCACATGCAGTCAAGATAAGGGTGAATTGCTGGCACCCTCTGTCGCTCTGCTTTCAGAAGTTTCCTAAATCAATTGCTGAGATATTTATGGTTGCACTCTCTTGAGCATACTGGATTGACTTCAGCTCCTGGGAAACAGGAACAATTGGCACACAAGGATAAAGCACTGAAGTGCCTCAGAGCCCTGAGCACTAGTTGCCTGGTATCACCAAGCTGAGGCCCAGGTTACAATGACTTGGATCAGAAACACCCTCCAAAAATTCGTGTACTGAGGAGTCACCCCTCAGTACAGTGTAGCAGTGTAGCAGTATTCAGGAGCAGGGCCTTTAGAATGTGATTTGAGCATGAGCAATGCTTTGCTTTCAACTATCAATAGAGTCATGATTTAATGGGCTATGAGAAATGGTGAAAACAAAGACATGAGCCACACTCGGAGAATTGGGTCCTTAAGGCCATTCACTCTGGAGCTATATTCCCTCTCCTTCTCCTCTTCCCTCATCCTTCCTCTTCCTAATTCTATTCCTTTTATCCTCCTTATTCAACTCCCTTTCTCCTGTCTACTGTTTTTTTCCCTCTGTATTTCTCTTTTTTTCCATGATGAATATCTTTAGGTAAGAATCTTTTATTTTCCACATGAAGTTGAGAATTGCTCTTTCAAGGTCTGTAAAGAATTGTTTTGGGTTTTTTTTTCTAATCCATCTCATTTATTTTTATATACACCCAAGCTTACTATAACTAGGTTATAGTATCTAGGTTATCATCATCTCCATTCAGTTTGTGTTTTTTGTTTTTTTTAATTCTTTATTAATTACACTTTATTCACTTTGTATCCCCTCCTACCCTCCCAATCCCTCCCTTCCTCCACCCTTTGCATGCACAGATGTAGCCCATGGCAGTTCAATATCCAAGTGGGTTCCATTGTAATAGGAACAGGGACTGTCTCTGACATGAACTGATTGGCCTGCTCTTTAATTACCCTCCCCCACGAGGGGGAAGCAGCATTACCAGGCCACAGCAGAAGACAATGCAGCCACTCCTGATAAGACCTAATTGACTAGGATCAGAAGGAAGGAAAAGAAGACCTCCCCTATCAGTGGACATGGGAGGGGCATGTTTTGGGTTTTGATGGAATTGCATTGGATCTGTAGGCTGCTTTTGGTAAGATGGTCATTTTTCCTATGTTAATCCTACACATCCATGAGCATGTAAAATCTTTCCATCTTCTGATATCTTCTTCAATTTCTTTCTTCAAAAACTTCAAGTTCTTGTCATACAGGTCTTTCACTTGCTTGGTTAGAGTTATATCCAGATCTTATACTATTTGTGGTTATTGTACCTATTGTAATTTTGTGTCCAGCCACTTTGCTGAAGAGTTTATCAGCTGTAGGAGTTCTCTGATAGAATTTTGGGGGTCACTTATGTATACTAAAATATCTGTGTAATACATTGACTTCTTCCTTTCCAATTTGTATCCACTTTAGTTGTTTTATTTAGTTGTTTTATTGTTTTATTGCTCTAGCTAGAATTTCAAGTACTGTGTTGAATAGATACACAGAGAGTGGGCAGCCTTGCCTTGTCCCTGATTTTTGTAGAATTGCTCTAATTTTCTCTCTATTTGATTTGATGTTGGTTATTAGCTTGCTTTATATTGCCTTTACACTCTTTTAGTGTGCACCTTGTAACCCTGATCTCTCCAAAACTTTTAACATGAAAATGTTTGAGTTGGACTTTGAAAAATGTTTTTTAAGCATCTAATGAGATGATCATGTGTGGTTTTTCTTTTTTCAGTTTGTTATATGGTGGATTGCATTGACAGATTTGGGGGGGGCGAGTTGGTTTGGTTTTTGGTTTTATATAACAGGGTTTCTTTGTGTAACCTTGGCTGGTCTGAACTCACTTTGTAAATCAGGCTGGCCTCCAACTCAAAGAGATCCACCTGTATCGAGTGCTGGAATTAAAGGTGTGCACCACTATGACCAGATGATGGATTTTCATACTGAACCATCCTTGCAATCTCTGGGATGAAGCCCACTTGATAATGGTGGATGATGTCTTTGATATATTCGTGGATTTGGTTTGCAAGTATTTTATTGAGTATTTTTGCATCAATGTTCATAAACAATATTGGTCTGAAATTCTCTTTCTTTGTTGACTCTTTGTATGGTTTAGGTATCAAGGTGACTGTGGTCTCATAGAATGTTTTTGGCACTGTTCCTTCTGTTCCTATTTCATGGAATATTTTAAAGCATATTGGTATTAGCTCTTCATTGAAAGTCTGGTAGAATTCTGTGCTAAAACGCATGGCTTTGGGCTTTGTTGTTGTTGTTGGCAGACTTCTAATAACTACTTCTACATCTTCAGAAGTTATGAGTCTATTTAAATTGATTATACTAATCTTGATTTAACTTTGTTAAGTGGTATATATCAAGAAAATAGTCCATTTCATTTAGATAGCTAAAACAATCCTGTTCAATAAAAGACCTTCTGCAGGTATCACCATCCCTGATTTCAAGCTGTACTACACAGCAAATATAAGAAAAACTACATGGTATTGGCATAAAAACAGATGGGCTGATGAATGGACTACAATCAAAGACCCAGATATAAAACCAAATCTACAGAAAAAAAAAATGTGATTTTTGACTAAGAAGCCAAAACCATACAATGGAAAGAAGAAATCATATTCAGCAAATGGTGCTGGTCTGATTGGGTGTTTGTATGTAGAAGAATTCAAATAAATCTATATGTATCACCCTGTACAAAACTCAACTGCAAGTCAATCGAAGACCTCAATATTAAACCTGATACACTAAATCTAAAGAAGAAAAAGTGGGGAATAGCCTTGAATCCATTGATACAGAGACAACTTCCTGAACAGAACACCAACAGCTCAGGCACTAAGATCAACAATCGATAAATGGGACCCCATGAAACTGAAAAGCTGGTGTAAAGCAAAGGACACTGTCAATAGGACAAAATGGCAGCCTACAGATTGGGAAAAGATCTTCACCAATCCTATATCCAACAGAGGGCTAATGTCCAGAGGATATAAAGAACACAAGATATTACACACCAACAAACCAAATAAACCCATTAAAATGGGGTACAGAGCTAAACAGAGAACTCACAACAGAGGAATCTTTAATGGCTGACAAGCACTTAAATAAGACCTCAACATAAAACTAGACACACTAAACTTGTTAGAAGAAAAAGTGGGGAAGAGCCAGGAACTCACTGGCACAGGTGACAATTTCCTGAACAGAACAGTAACAGCACAGGCTCTAAGATCAACAATCAATAAATGTGACCCCTTGAAACTGAAAAGCTTCTATAAGGCAAAGGACACTGTCATTAGAACAAAATGGCGGCCTACAAAATGTGAAAGTATCTTCACCAATCCTGTATTTGACAGAGTGCTAATATCCAGAATATATACAAAGAACTTAAGAAGTTAAACACCAACAAGTCAAGTAACCCAATTTAAAAATGGGGTACGGAACTAAACAAAGAAATCTCAATAGAGGAATATCAAATGGCATAAAAACACTTAAAGAAATGCTCAACATTCTTAGTAATCAGGGAGATGCAAATCAAAACAACCCTGAGATTTCATCTTACACCCATCCGAATGGCTGAGATCAAAAGCTCAAGTGAAAATACATACTGGAGAGGATGTGGAAAAAGGGAACATCTCCTCTTTGGTACGAATGTAACTCGTACAATCACTTTGGAAATCAATCTGGCTCTTCTCAGACAGTTAGGAATAGTGCTATCTCAGGATCCAGCTATACCACTCCTAAAAGATATCAAGTATATCTTTTAGTATATATCAAGTATATCTAAAAGATGCTCAAGTATACAACAAGGACATTTGCTCAACCATGTTCATAGCAGCTTTAGTCATGATAGCCAGAAGCTGGAAACAACCCAGATGTCCCTCAGTGGAAGAATGGATACAGAAATTGTGGTACAGTTACACAATGGAAGACTACTCAGCAATTAAAAACAAGGAAATCATGAAAGTTGTAGGCAAATAATGGGAACAAGAAAAGATTATCCTAGAAACAGAAAGACACACATGGTATATACTCACTTATAAGTGGATATTAGACATATAATATAGGATAATCTTACTAAAATCTTTACACTGAAAGAAGCTAAGCAAGAAAGAGGACCCTGGGTAAGATGTTCAATCCTCATTCAGAAAGGCAAACAGGACAGACATCAGAAGAGGGAGAAATCGGGGAACAAGACAGGACCTATCGCAGAGGGACTCTGAAGGAATCTACTCAGCAGGCTATTAAGGCAGACACTGAGACTACTGCCAAACTTTGGTCAGAGGGCAGGGAATCTTATGAAAGAAGGGGGAGATAGAAAGACCTGGAGGGGACTGGAGCTCCACAGGGAGAGCAACAGAATAAAAAAATCTGGGTCCAGAGGTATTTTCTGAGACTGATATTCCAACCAAGGACCATACATGGAGATAACCTAGAACCTCTTCAGAAATGTAGCCCATGGCAGCCCTGTCTCCAAGTAAAGGGAACAGGGACTGTCTCTGATATGAAAACAGTGGCTGGCTCTTTCATCACCTTCCCCTGAGGGGAAGGGGAAATCTTACCAGGCCACAGAGGAAGACAATGCAGACAGTCCTGATGAGACCTGATAGCTTAGGGTCAGATGGAAGGGGAGGAGGACCTCCCCTATCAGTGAGCTGGGAAAGGGGCATGGGAGGAGAAGAGGGAGAGAGAGTAGGAGAGGGATGGAACAATGGAGGGGGCTACAGCTGGGATACAAAGTAAATAAATTGTAATAATTAAAAAAAATTTAAAGTTACAGAATTTTAAAGCTGGTAAAAATTCAGGAATCAAAACCAGCCTATATGCTGCAGGTAGAGAAAAATATAGATAATACCAAGGCCATACAGCTGGTTGGGGACAGAGTCAAGTTAACAACCTCATAGCTTCTGGCTTTTTAATTGATGCAATTGGTTTGCTAGATAACTGTTTTCCAGGTATGATAGAGGGAAAAGTACTGTGTTCTTCTATCAGCACCAAATGAGGAAAACAATTGCTCAAAATATTATGCTTTGTCATATTTTAACAATAGTTAAATGATGTTCTTCCTGGGAAATCTTGGCTAGATTCTTCAGAGTCTCACCATGTTGTAAGCTTCACTAGTCCCACCGAATCAGTATACTTTAAACTTCAAGACTCAAGGTTGCAATTTATAGTCTCCATTAAGCAGTCGGTTAACGGGCTGGTTAAAGGGTATTCATCAGTCAACTCTGAAGCCACAATTAAGGCTAAAAATGACATAGCATAGAGAATAATCAGTAACTTGTAACATCAAGACTAACTCCTCTTGTTTTGTAAAATATACAGGTATACTAGGAGCTGTGTACTAGAGGAGAGCTGGGAAGGAAAATATCCCTTATTAATACTTAATATGGTGATACGACAAAGGGCAGTGGAAATATTACAAAAAGAGGTACCCAGTGCTCCATGGTCAAGAAGAAGGGCTGAGCAGTAAAATACTGAAATTGACCTAACTATACCTAACTATTAACACTGAATTTGAACAAGACACCTGACCTCTTAGCTTAGGTTCCTTATGAGGAAAACCAGGCATAGTAAGATTATCTGTCTCATAAAGTATGCCTGAGAACTCAATTAGTTAATGTAAGTTGCTCAAAACAATGACTACTTTGTGGTCAGCTTTCACTAAAAGTCAACTCCTTTCCCATTATTGCCATCAGGGAGTCCTAGGCTTTGGGGTGAAAATGGGAAGACTGAAACACCCCAAGTCATTAAACATGAGTCTTAGAACTTCACCAACTAAATTCTATGAGGTGATAGGAAATTCCCATTCTTCTTGGAGTGTTCATGAAGAATGGGATAGGCTGAGACAGAGATCATGAGTATTATAGCAGAATGATGTTTGGCAGTTTATATTCAGAAAACAACCACTTGCCAGTGAAAACATTCCCAGTAGTAGTGTGGGTGACTTGATGGCCTTACTGAGCCATCTGGCAATGGCCCCTCAGCTGTGTGCAGTTTGTTCAATCTGTAAAATGAGATGGTAGATTAAATGATTCTGTGTCATTTGCAACTTAACTTTTCTTCCAAGTATTTTGTTTAATATGTTTCCACAACATGAATATGGCCTCAGTGATTTCTAGAGACTCATACATGACAATTAAAACATGTTAAGCAGGCAGTAAAAGATACCTCAGACTTATTACAATTTCAATAAATGTCAGAGACCCAGAGTTCCCATTCAGAAAAAAATGAAATTTCTCAATTTTTCAGAAGGTGCTCTGGCACAGGTCATGAAGATCTATCCAGATCACAGGTTAGGCTTAGCAACAACAACACCAAGCCTTTCTTTCACTGGCTCTCCATTCTCCATATTCGGCCTCATCAGAGTTTATCATGTTTTCCTGGAAGAGAACTAAAGTTCTGTTTTTATCAAAACTCTGCAGATTGCCAAAGTCAGTAATGCACAGACAGAGCCTCCTGAGACTTTAGTCTGAGAAGCTTCATTGCAGTAGACAAGAATTAATGTAGATGCTCATTACTGGTCAAAGTGCTAAAAATACATTACCAGTGGAGAAAAAAGTTACTAGTGGGTACTCTAAGCTCTTAAGGAGACACCTATACTACTTTCTCCATGGCTATAGAACTTGGTGGAAGAGACAGTGGAAAGAATTCAATTCCAAAAGAGAAAGAGAAGAAGAGAGAGAGAATAAATTGCTATAAAGTTGTATTTTCAAAATATTTCATGGTCTTTGCAATCATGAACACATAACAGCTGTGGCATGAAAAAAGGAGAAGACTAGAGAGCCATCAGCAGAAAGGGATAAGGTAAGATTTTCAGGGGCAAATATCTCAGTACATTGTATACATGTCTAAAATTGTTTAAAATTAAATAAGAAATATGTCTACTTTAGTAACCAGATGTGGCTAGAATCTAATGGGGGTACTCACAAATGTATGTTCTTCATACTTTGTGGTAGTATGGATACCAAGTATCTCTTCTTTTATCTCGGAGGAGTCTAACTAAGAATTGCAAGATCCACTGACTATACCTCTACCACACCTCTCACTGGCCCATGTACTGCACTATGCACATGTATAATTGATGGATCATTGTTCATACTTCCTCGCATTCTTCTCAGTATGTTTGAAGCACTCTTTGGATGGTCCTTCTTGAAAACTGCAGATGATAATCCATGTATTTCTGATTATTCTTAGGATAAAATGTAGCCAATAAAACTAAGTGTGAGCCTCTTGGGAGTCTAGCTGACATTTATCCTGACATTACAAAGAAGGGAGTAGAGGTTCAGAGAGGTGAACTCACCTACAGAAAATCACACCACAAGGAAGAGGGCTGAAGCTAAAGTTATTAATACATCTGGATTTACTAAAGCCAAATCTTACAGCAGAGGGTTAGCATCAGGCTAATTAGAGAACAGGGGGAATTTGGGCTTGAGACTCCAATCTCTGGCAGCCTCTGGGCAGGTGTCACTTTGAGCCTCCACAGATCTCTATGTGAGCCCCTTCCCCATCAGCCAGAAAGCTAAGCTTATCTGTGGTATTTAAAGGTCCAAGAAATTGGGCAAAGTTTCATCACAGCAATGGAGAAGGCTGTCTGCTTCTGTCAAATTTCAAAATCTTGCAGTAGTCCTATTTCCTTAGTATCTCACATTTTAAAAATACAGTCTCTAACCCCACCAGGAAATTCCCTCTTGTCACTGAAATGATCCAGGGAAACCCTGGAGAGATCAAATGTGACGGCTCAAGGTAAACAGAGAGAATGTGTCCTGGTCCTTAAGATTCTAGGAGCCCATAAGAGCAAATAATAATGGAGGTCTTAATGGATAGGTAAATAGGTAGATAGGTAGGTAGGTAAGTAGATAGATGATAGATAGATAGATAGATAGATAGATAGATAGATAGATAGATAGATAGATAGACAGATAGATAGGCAGGCAGAGAGACAGACAGACACCATCCTTCTGCACTCACCTACAAATTCAAGGTGATGAGCTATCCTAGCACCAGCTGCTCACATAAGGAGACAAGTTCTACCTCTTCTGCTGCAAGCGTGAATCATCCCCAAATTAGCTCCCCTGAAGGAGTTGCGGATGATTGCTGCTTTCACTGACCCAACCCTCTATTGTCAGATATTCAGTGGACACTTGTATGGTATCTCATGTTTCCCTTGGAGCAGGCCTCAGGACTACATATTCCTTACGTGTTTCACCTGATGTTCCGTGCACAGGTAGTCAACAGATGCTGATCAGTACACTGATCCCTCAGGCCTGCTCCTAACACCAACTCTCAAACCCAAAGCTTTCAACATTCTACTGTTTGTGAATCTGAGGCAGGTACAGCAGCTTCCTAAGTATCCTGTCTGTCAGAAGTGAACCCCAAGGCATCCCCCACATGTATGTCATGGAACTGACACAAAATATTGCTTTTGCTTTTTGATACCTTTTGGTTTGGACCATCTGCTTTGGAATGAGAGTGGCTGATTAGGACCATGTCAGAATTGGGCCCTATTTCTTACCCCACCTTTCCCTACACCCACAAAACACTGCATAAAAGAGAGAAAGGGGTAGTAATTTTTCTAACTATGGATTTGTTTAAATTAGAAATGGGTGCTTTGAAAGTCATTTTCCTTAATCCTGACTGTCTTATATGCAGAGTTCTTTCAAACTGGAAAGATTAATTGAACAATGGCTTTAGCATTACATTGAAAAAGAACAGATTGCCCCAACTTCTGAACTGGCCCCTCCTTCCTCTTGCAAAGCCAATAAGTACATGAATCTTTTCACAGATTTTTAATACTTGTTTATTATTCTCCACACTCACTTCAATTAAGTGCAGCCAATAAACTGCCAACCCCCATGTCCTACCTTTCTAGAAAACCCAAACACATGTGTTTAATGTTTACATGGCAGTTCTGTTAAGCATTTTATGGAAGATCTTGGCAAGAAGCTGGTTTGGGTTGAGGAGTGTCACTTTATCCAAGAAGGTCATTGCAAAAACTTTGAGGTCTTAAGAAAACCCATACTTAAGGTTATCTACAAGCTTTGCTTAGCATTTGGGAAAGCAAGATCTAGAAACCTGCATCCTGAGCAGACCTACAGTCCCACATATAAACATTTAAAAAATACTTTAATTCACCCAGGATATCTAAGTCAGAATTGACAAACATCAGCTAACAACATGGCCTAATGCAGAGTCGTCAAGTGCTTACAGTCTAACTACCACCTCATTAACAGTATCTCGGGAAGAACCAAGAGCTAGCACCCAGGTACTAGTCACAATAACCAAGTTATAGAACTCGCCTAGATAGCCATCAACAGATGAATGTACAAAGAAAATGTAGTTCACATATGCAATGGATATTTATTTAGTCATAAAGGGTTCAATTAGGTCATTTGCGGGAAAAAAAAAAAAAAACGTAACTGTAAATCATGTTAAATAAGCCAGACTCAGAAAGACAAATACTGAATGTTTTCTCTCATGTGTGGAAGGTATTTAAGAGTGAAAAGAGGAGGAGAAGGGAAGACAACTAGATGGAGGACAAGGAGGAAATAAAAAAAAATACACTACTCGAGAAAAGGGAGGAGACACACAGGAGATGGGAGATGGAAGAAAGTAATTAAGTAGTAACATTATCAAAATGTGCGACATACATGTACAAAAATGTTACATTTAAAGTCTTTTAAAGCTGGGTCTTAGAGAAGAATGGAGCTCAACTCTTTTCTCTAAGAGATGACTCCATGCTAGGGGTATGTACATGCTATATAACAATGTCTTGGACAATGCCAGAACATAGATACAATGATGCCCTCATAAGACTGTGACAAAGTTAAAATATTCCCATTGCCTAGTGAGGGATTAGCTATTGTAAAGTCATGATCCTAGGTATTACATGCTCATGGTAATATTTTTATCTTTTTATTTTTTTAGTTTTTTTGGGGGGTCTTTTGGTGATATTTTACTTAAAAACAAAAAATACAAACATGATACTTGTCAGTCATGAATCATAGCATAGAAAATTATGTACATACAGAACATGGTATTTGGCAATAATAAATGACATTGTTAACAGTTTATATTTAAAAAAAATAAACAGAGCTATTCTTTGAGGCCAGACTAGGTCACCACCTCTGATGGAAGTTGCCAAAAGCGAAATATATAAAGATAAAAGCAATTGATCAATTTCTTGGAGCCAGGAACATGCACTGGAGGCAAGCAAGGAGACAAGAGACAAGTAGAACGATGGAAAAGAATGCAGGGGGTGATGATGAGTGATGGTTTTGAAATTTCTTTATGTGATAATAATGGTCTCAAGTTAATTATGATATTGATTGTGCAAACCAGAGAACATGGTAAAAATACTTGGATTGTGAACTTGAAGTGATAGTGTATTATACGATACATCCATTTCAATAAAAACTGCTTCACAAAGAAAAAAGTTGCCAGTATGGCACCTAGCCTGCTAGGCATGATGAGAGTGTACCTTATCATGGTTTGCTTCATAAAAGCTTTCAAAACCAGGCAGATAAATCAGTGCATAAAGTACAATGAATCCCTGCTCTGGAGAGGTGATAGGAGAAGAAACCTAAATCTCATCCCATTCCTTCTTTTCGTGTCTTCTGATGACTGTCTACATTAGCATTGGTGGCCCACATTTGAGGCATCCACTGATGAAGATGAATCTCTACTGCTTTCACGTGAAAGTGATTGAGGTCTAAGACTCAATGGCACTAGACTTTTATCAGCGGAGTTAATCTACCCCAGACGATAGACAACCTGACTGCAGAATGAAGTGGAACCACATTTTACTTTATCTTGCCAAAAGAATGGTATGATAAGTTCTGTTGCCAATGACTCAATCCATGATATTATAATGAAATAAAAATCAGTGCCTCTTGGTCCTAAACATAACCACAGTACTTTTATGAATTCAAATGGTGAAACTTATGATAGTCAACATCTTGCTCATATTGATCTTGGCAACTTCTAGAGATGTTGTGTATATCTCTCTGCCACCCACTAAATCACCCAACCTTGCCACTTCATCAATGACTCCAAATGTATAAAGAAAATCTGCATAAGAAAAATCTCCTTTCCTATAAAACTGAGGTCTCCACATGCAAGAATATTATATAGAAAAGGTACTTCCAAATAAAAATTTTAAAAAGGGCATTTTAAGATGGATTATATCATTGTTTGGGTATCAAATAAAGAAAGATTGTGTATAATAATGAATAATTTTAAAATTCTGTGCTCTGTATACCAAATGGAAGGAATCCCAATATAAGCACCTGGAGGAACCAGGGTTTAATTAACTGCATAGACTCAGAAACCAACAGAATTCCTGGAAAATGGAAGACCATAAATATTTGTTCATAGACTAAATGAAATACAGGAACACACTGGGGGGCCCACACAATAAGTCCTGTGTGCCAGCACTGAGTAGTGCTAACCCTCACACCCCATTCCCTCTTGTTCCCTATACATAAACACACATGCACATGTGTGCACTTATAGTAAGCTTTTCCAGAATAGTATATGCGAAGAAAAGAAAACATCAGATATGGTTTTGTATCTGTGATTACAATCTAAAAAGGTAAGGAAACACTTAAAATGCTTACCTCTCAGTTTTCTTGACCTAAGAGATGGTAGACTTGGGAGAGATAGAAATAACAGTAGACAGCGTTAAGAAGTATTTTTAGGCCATTATTTAAAACTTCAAATGAACTTTAAAACTGGGGGATGTAGTGCTGGAGAGAAAGCTCAGTGGTTAAAAGTATTTGCTGCTCTTACAGAGGGCTTGGGTTTGGTTCCCAGCATCTCTCCAGTACCTTACAAGCAACTATAACTCCAATTCCCAGGTATCCAATGCCCTCTTCAGGTCTCCGAGGGCACCAGACACACACAGGTGCATATTCAACACATACTCATAAAATCAAAATAAATAAGACCTTTTTGAAAAGAACATGGATAGTGGAATCATACATTCAATTCACTACCTTCTTAATGTATTCTGTTGTTCATTTGTTACTTGGAAAATTAAGACAGGCCTTTATATGGCGCTCCTGGTAAGTGGGTGAGGGGGCTCTTTCTAACCTGAACTTTATTGCCTGCTTTTGAATCGTTTCCCCCAAACAGAACTGTTTTGCCTGGGCTCAGGGGATGAAGATATACTAAGTCCTGATTTGACTTGATGTGCTGGGGAAGGCTGATATGAGGAGAGGGGTGCACTCCCCTTTTCTGGGGGAAAAGAGAGAGGAAAGGGGAAGGGAGAGGGTGGCAGGAAGGAGGAGGGAGGGGCACTCTTGGGATGCAAATTAAATAAACTGACATAAAAATAAATGAATAGTAAAACAAACAAATAAGTAAATATTTAAAAATTAAACTATTTAAAATTTTATGGGTTTTTTTTCCCCCAGCAAATGCATGGAGAAGGACATAAGGACTTGGGATGAATCCTGCTACCAAACAGATAGTAAATACTCTCAAGTATTAGCTGCTTGTATTTATTTTCTAAACTTTTTTTCAGCAGGCACTGGCTTGTAGAAGACTGAAATCAGTGATTATTTCTATGTAAGTGTCTCAGTGGTTTTGTGAGTTCTAGTTTCTCATAAAGGTCTTGAATTCCTTTACAAGCAGCAAAATATATTTCCTCTTTGCGGCGTTCCAAAAGTTCATACCAAAAGCCATAGTGAAATATTCCTGGCCTTTGTCAATGAGTAACTTGTCCTAAGTCACTAGAGGCTACCATTTTATAAAGCATGAAGACACTTGAGTATTAATAAAACTAATGCCTTGGTTAAAGAAAAAGTCATGTGGTTTGAACCTTGATCTTGGGAATCACTGCTGGCTACAGAATTGCCTCAGTGACCAAAACACCAATCAATATCCATTAAAGATTCAACAACTTTATTTTAAAGGACAGAAATGCTTATTTATTTAATGCATTATGGTTTTGTGATTTCTGTTTTAAAGAATAGTGTTAATGACAAATATTTCTCTAGGGTATTAGTTTCCAAAGCTTTTTGTTTTCTTAGTGACCACTTTCATGACTTTCTTTATTGTCTTTCAAGGTAGACAATGAAGATTTAACTTTATCTCAAATGGAGAGGCAGCAGAGATTAAAATGTGATTCTTCCTAATCGTCCATAGTAAAAGGAGGTGCTAGCATACCCAAGCTAAACATGCAGAGGAAAGCTTTCAGAAACCAGTCTTGCAATCTATCACTAATGCAATATGAAAATATCTGAGCTTGCAAAAACTAGAAAAAAAATTTCTCAGACAATTTGCTCAGCATCTCAATTTGGAATACTTTTAGAAATCAAAAAACTAAAAGGTCACAATTGGTACAGAAGGAGAAGAAATATGCTAATGGAGGAAGGAGGGTAGAACACAGGTGAAATTGAAGGAAACAGGAGAATAATGAAGAGAGAGGCTTGAAAGGGGGACGGTATATGAAGGTAGGGCAAATGACGATTTGGAAAGAGTTAATCATTACTAAGAATATCTTTTAAGAATGCTATGTAAATCCTATGCTTCGTAAACTTTCTAAACATATACATATAAAAGAGTTTGAGTGGGGCTTTTCTACATGAAGGGTAATGCTTCTCCTGAAAGCCAGAGGTTGCCAAATGGAAATCCCAATGTCAGGTCAGTAATGCCTTACTTTGAGTCAGAGTGTCCCAGAGACAATGAATTCAATACAGAATACTGCATTGCTCATGGATGCCTACCAAAGTTTGATGTTAAGACCCTATCACTGAGTATGCCACACACTTTGATACCAGAATGTAAAAAAATAAATAAATTTATATTAACCAGAAAGCTTTCTCCATGCTGGCTAGCTTTTATAATATCAAAAGGTGCTACAAAGGGTACTGAAGTAAAAAGTCATCAACAACAGTCTCAGCCATCTATAAATGCCATAAAGCACAATAATAACTGCTAAGGTAAGATACAGCCATGGGTGCAATAGTGGCACAAATGTGATGGGGTCATCAACTGCTTTCTGATTTGATATAGGGTCCCCTTCACGAGACAAAATACATGCTTGTACTATAAATCTAGCCAGGAAACCATGGGGGTTCATAGGCCTCAGAAGTAAAACTACTACTATTTATTTTGCAATAATGTAGTATTACACTACCCTCTAAATTCACATCTTAGTGCTCAATCCCCATTCAGAAAGGCAAGGAGGATGGACATTGGAGGAGGGAGAAAACAGGAAACAGAACAAGAGCCTACCACGGAAGGCCTCTGAAAGGCTCTACCCTACAAGGTATTAAGGCAGATGCTGAGGGTCATAGCCAAACTTTGGGCAGAGTACAGGGAATCTTATGAAAGAAGTGGGAGATAGAAAAACCTGGAGAGGACAGGAGCTCCACAAGGAGAGCAACAGAACCAAAAAGTCTGGTCTTTTCTGAGACTGATATATTCTAGCCAAGGACCACTCGTGGAGATGGTCTGGAACCCCTGCACAGAGGTAGCCCAAGGCAGTTCAGTGTCCAAGTGGGTTCCATAGTAATGGGACAGGGACTGCCTCTGACATGAACGAATTGGCCTGCTCTTTGAGCACCTCCCCCTGAGGGAGAAGCCTTACCAGGCCACAGAGGAAGACAATACAGACATTCCTGATGATAAAATAGGATCTGATGGAAGGGGAGGAGGATGTCCCTTATCAGTGGACTAGGGGAGGGGCACAGGTAGGGAAGAGGGAGGGAGGGTGGAATTGGGAGGGGAGGTGGGCGGGAGCTACAGGAGGAATACAAAGTGAATAAATTGTAATTAATAAAAATAAATTTAAAAAATTAAAAAATTCACATCTTAGAGTATATCAGAGAAGTTTCTTAGTGTAAAAGACAACAATTAAGAAAGAAACATAATTAACCAAAGTATAATGAACAAGTGTCTGTGGCATGCTCAGACACTTTATGCTCATGTTATAAATGGGACATTTATAACACCTTATAAACATCCCTTCTCCAAGGCTTGGGAACCATCCTGGAATTATGGATGGAAAAATTGCAATGGCCGGAAGGTAGAGAGGAACTCCTGAAAACAGTGTCTTCTGTAAATGACAGGACTGCTGCATCAGTGAGCTCACAGCATCACTGGTGCATAAGACCTGCACAAGATCAAGACAGCATTCTAATGTAGAGGGAGCAGAAAGTTCATTGAGAGCTCATAGTTTCTAGAGGAGGTAATATCAGTTTTCTTTAAGGGTATGGCCCTTATTAGGTTGACTTCACATTAGTGACCTCACATCTAGCAGAAATTTGATTTAGTGGGTTATTTTTTTAAGTTGACATGAAGTTTGGGCAGGTATTCTCTTAGCGTTTTTACTGGACCCTATTTGACCTTCAACAGTTCCTGAAGTGCCTACACTATCGGAGACACTTACATAAGGAAAAGAAACAGAAAAGGAAGCCAGCTCTCCATGCTCTACTTTTAACCTTGGCACTAACATGTCATCAAACTTTGAGGACAAGTTCTTTCCTTTCTCCACCTCTCCTCCAGCCTCCTTTATGTAAAAATAGGATCTGGAGGGAAATTACAATCAAGACTATTATTGTTCTGATACAGTACATCATGTATGGAGTCTGAAAGGATTCAAATATGACTCAATTATGTAAAACGAAGCCCGTGGTGGTTTCATAGAATTTTTCAATTTTAGCAAAATCCTCTCACATTGCCTCAAGCTTGTTAGTTTGTTTGGTCAATGGCAGTAGGATACTGGAATTACTCACCATATTAAACAAATAAGAAAACATAGTAAGAGAAGTTAATGAATCACATCAGGAAACATAAACATTAAGAGAGCTTGGATCAAGAACAAGGTACCTGGAGTCCAATCCTGGACACCTTTCCTGTCCCCACAAGTTAGTTTTGGTGTTTGCAGTTAAAATTGGCACAGGCTAGCTCCTAGGAACCAAGTGAGGTTGTCTACCCATTAGGCTAGGTAATAATACGCCACTGCCTCTCCCCAAGTCCCAGTAGCTGGTCAGATTAAGTGGGTTCTTCCCAGTGGGTCTACTGAACCTCAAATAACCTTCATTCTGTCTAAGCTTCTCTCAGTAACTCTGATCATTTGGAGAGAAAACAAGTCCACGCATAGAGGAATTTAAGGTGTTATTTTAACTTTGCTTACCATGCGTAAAAAGTTAAGAGGAAATTTTTAAATAAGTCAGACAAAAGGAGAGTAATAGGCATGTGTTCCCCAGGCAAATGCCCCAAGGCCTGAAGCTTAGATCCAGGGAGCCCCCTCCATCTCTCTTCCTCTATTTCATCTTTCACAAACTCAAGGTTCTCTTCCTTTCTCAGATTTGTCTCTCCAGCCAGCCATGAGTTCCGAGAGTTCTTTTAGCAGTGTGGTAGCCAGCTTCCTCTCACTATAACAAATACCTGAGACAAACAGCTTATATTGCTAAGGAGAAAAGGTATGCTCCAGCTATCAGTTCTGGGGTAATCAGTCCTCGATCATGTAGCACAGTTGCATTTGTATTTGTGGCACATTGTGGCGGGAACATGGAGCACAGTGAAGCTGCTCACCCCATGGGTGGGAATTATAAAAGAAAAGAAGAAAGGCCTGGAGTACCACCCTCACCTTTGGGCTCTCCACACAATGGCTTCCTTGCATTTTACTAATTCCTTTTGATGCCATACTGAGAACATAGTCTTTACCATATCGGTCCTTGCAGTACACTTAGGATCCAAACAATAGCAGGCAATATTGACATAGAAGTGAGAACATTACCCCCCAAATCACAATATAAATCTGACTTAAAAACTTTGTCTTGTTCTCTGAAGGAAGTAGATTATTGCTCCTTGTCTATGATGGAATTCAAGAACACCTCTAGTGATTATAGGAACAAAGATCTTCTTCATATAGTCCTAACACTGACAAACACACGATGGAAATCCATGAACATATGTTACTTCATCATCACCAGAATGTTGGTAATCCCAAGCAGTTGGCCAAACTATTAACCAATCAGAGGAAGTCACTCTCTAGTAGGTAAAGTGCCTCTCGGTACTTAGCATCTGGATAGATCAATCAGCAAAACTGAGTTCTTACAAAATGCTCATCATTTCTTCTGTATCATATAGAACAGGAAACATAACCTCAGGGATGATCAGTACCCAGAGACACACAACTTTGAAGAAGACCTGACCCCACAGTCTATGGTTCTTCCTCCATTTTATGAAGCATCTGAAGCCAAGGGTAGCTCCAGTAACTCAAATATCCTGTTACTTGTTTGGCGACCTCAAGCCATCACTTGAATCATAAAAATAAAGGAGCAGTTATAGGCAAGAGGGAAACCATCTTTATAACCTCAATGGAAATACATTAAAAATGTAGGTTTCTTTCTACAGTATATTTGCCACCTTTTCATTTCAGTGTGTGCCTGTGTGTGGAGGTGTATATAAACATTTGTGGGAGGTGGTGTGCATTCCCACACACACACAAGAGGAGGCCAGAGGAGAACATCAAGTGTCATCTATCATACTCCACTTCAATATTCTAGCCCAGGTCTTTCAATGAACCTGAAACTCACAAGTTTGGCGATGTTGGCTGGGCTGAGAGCTCCTGGAATCAGCTTGTCTTCATCCCTTGACATTAGGGTTGCAAGCACAAATAGCCATGCTGGTGTGGGTGCTGGACATCCAAACTCAAGTCGTCTTAGTTATACAGCAATCACTGTTCTCCTGTGAGCTAGTTCTCTAGCCCATACATTGTTTTGTCTGATATACTTTCAAAATCACTGTCTATTATCACTCTCATTAACATTACTCTAGGAAGCAATTGTATGTATCTTGATTTCCAAAAAGAACAGAATGTTGGTGAGTAGGTTTCCATGCAGAGGTGTAACAGTCAGGGGTTCATTGGTAGCTCGTAAGCATTTCACTATCTTATGTAATACAACCATCAGGGGTGGGTAGGAATATGATCCCTATCTGCTGATGAATATTTGTATGCTTCAAGGTTTTAACAAATAAAATAAAATAAAATGTAAAACAGCCAAATAATGATAAAAATAACCAATATATTAAAATTACATAACAGGAATCTTACTCTTTGATATTGTATGCATGCTCTCATAGTTCTTTTGTTACACTCACAAATTCAAATACATTTTTGTCAGTTAAAATGTATATAGATAACTCGGCTTACTGCACTTGATGTAAAATAACTAAACACACAAGAGAATTATTCAGAAGTCTATAAATCCATATTTCTCCCCAGGTTATTCTGAAGAATTCATTTCTGAACTAAAACATTACTGTCATGGTCAAACCCCTTGTCTCTTCGTTCACAATTCAGCTCTGCATCACTCAGTCCTGGAACCCTGACTTTTGGAAGAAAAGGTCAACAGACTACCTTACCAACAGTAATTGGTTTCCCACGTGCCAGTCTCCCAGGAGCTCTGATCGCAGCCACCAAAAGTAACCCCTGGATGGCCTGGGAACAGTACTGATAAAGTTTGATGGTTCTGTTGCTAATCAGTTCCTGAAAACTGCCACTGCAGTCAGAGGGAGTTGTTGGCAAGCCGATCATCTCCTGTAGGGCTGAGGGCGTGCCCTGCTCAATGTCAGACTTTTCAGCTGAGTGGGCAATCTGGCTGGGCAGCGGGATACCGAGGGCAGAAACGCTGGGACACCAGAGCACTCCTGGTCCTGTTGGTAACTTCATTTCCCAAACGTTCATAATTAAACAGCTCTTATTGAAGTAATCAGCATGAGCTCCTTAGCTTTGTTTTTGCAACCGGTATCGTGTTTATGGAGCCAAATATTAGAGACTTTGATACTGAATACCTCCTCAGATGTGTTAACGTTGGCATGCTCTTGAGATTCTGAAGATGCGAAGCTGCCTCAGCATAGCCTCCCCTCCAACCTCCAGTCCATCAGCCCCTACTTCCACAATCCCCCGAATCACAGAGCAGCCTTCTCCTGTGAGACTCACACCGTTCTCCCAGAAGTCCCGGGGAAGGGCATGCAATAGAAACAGGGTGAAATGTGAGCTCAAAGTGTCTGTCGGACCAGAAGTTTTCAAAGAAAACATTTCTTAAGTCTTGTGTCCACTGCTGTTTCAGCAGGCCAATTAGAGTGGATGGGACTTGGGGGGGAGCTGTCTCCAGTCACTGCAGCAGGAATAGCAAACAAGACGTAAAGTAAATAAATGAGCCCAGAACTGGCATCCCAGAGGCCTCTAGCCAATGACCTCCTTCATTCCCCAGGCAGGATGGCCTGCCCACCCTCTGGGACCAAGGGCTAAATTACAGGTTAATCAGATGAGACATTAGTTAGCAGCCTCTATTACTAGAAAGTAATTAATCAGGGAAAGTCTCCAAACAGAAGGAGAATAAATAAACAAGCAGGCATAGATAGCCCCCAATTTGGCTCTAGATAAGATTGCTATCCAGGTGTCCTGCTGAGACAGAGGCCATCCACCTTGTTCAGTTTCCCCTTGGCAAATAGGCTGACATTTCTCACATTTGCCCAGAGAATGCAAAGCTCTGAATGGGAAGACAAGAGACTCTGGAAAATTTAGTTGAAGGGAGTCTCCAGTGGGGGTTTTATGGCGAGCCTTGCTCTATCCTTTACATTCATATTTATTGCAATCAAACTCTGTCTTCTTTCAAGATGTCAAGCAGGTCCTGTACAGATTTCCAAACTCCTACTCATTCATAAACAAACCAGGGACTCTGACGGTGTTCTTAGTGTCCAAGACATCCGTTCATTCAGCCTCTTGAGACTCCAGACAGACTAAAAGTCTTAGTAAAAGCTATAAAGACTTCAGGCCTTCTGGAGTTACTGGCTGCTTCTTCGGTGTTGATTTGGGAGCAAGGGAGAGTAGAGAGAATCGGAAAGCACTCCAGTTAATTCAAGTGGAAAGTATTTGCCATCAGACCATCTTGACCTGACCTATCACATCAAATGGAGTCATTTTCCTGTGTTACATCTATCTCTTTCTTGGGGGATTAAAAAAAAAAAAGTCAGCAGCTCGGAGAATGTGTGTGTGTGTGTAATATAAACATGGCTGTGTTAGCTCAGCGTCAGGGAAAGCACACCCAAACGTAACTCAGCACAAACACCCTCCACTCTGAGCACCAGCACAATGGTTTTAACCTAGTGACCTTCTCTTAAACAGCTCTACAGCAAATCATAATTAAATAAATACCACTTAATAGTCGAGATTTGTCCGAGTGCCAGATTATCCAGAGAGAGAGAAGCAGAAGGGTGAATGAATCATTTAATCGTAATTATAAAACTAAGGTAGCTTCCAGATAGTGTAATAAATTTACAAAGCAGCACAAAAAATGAGTTAGAGGAATTCTGGGACAATTCAGGAAGGCAGTAGATAAGACATGTGAAAGAAAAGAAAACTGTAAAAACTGAAGTTGCTTAGTTCTGTTGTTATAAACTAGAGTCTAGTGGGCTTCCATTAGCTTGAATGCCTGGAAATGTCTAACCAGAGCTAGCATTTATGCCAGGGAGCCAATGGAAAACAAGGCCACATCTGTGGCTAAGGAAAACTACAGCCTGAGGGACAGGAGAACTGAAGTCAATGCCTGGCTCTGCCACTCTCCAGAGCACGAGGAAGGAATTAGCTAGAACGGAATCAGGGTGAGTTGTTACAGCTTGTAACTGATCCTGAGTCACCCAGAAAGCACTTCTAGGACCCAGTGACCAGGTCAGCTTTCTCCTAAGAGGCAGAATTGGCACCTTCCTGCCTCTGAGCTTCTCTGCCTTCTCTCTGGAAAGACTCACCCTCTGTTTTTGGTGATCGTTGTTATTTTCTCTATTGTTTAATTTTGACATTTTTTATGAGTCTTATTTTATTTCAAATTAAGTATCATTGGGTGACATCTTTGTAATCTTCAACAAAATCTAATCACATTTATATCTTATGCCCAAAAGACCTTAATACCCCCAAAATACTAATGTTTGATTCTGTAGAGTCATTGGAGTTCACATGAAGTTGAGTCTTACAAAACTGTTTGTTATCTGGGATTCCAGTGGTCACTATGCCTCTCTGCAGAAAAAGCCTCAAGCTCATCTTCTCTAGCTGTCAATTCCTGTTGAGTTCTGGAAATATAATGTCCTTTCACTGGGATACAGATAACATCTCTGCTTCTCAGAAACATAGCTTTCACCTCTTTTTGACTCAATACATCATGAGAAATCTCTCAGGCCTTGGAAGGGCGGGGTTTGCACTCTCCCCATTTTGTATCCCAAGTATAACCAATAAACAGCAACACAATAGACATACTGTGTTGCGCAGTCCTAGACCAAGGGCTCAAGCATATCTGAAGATTCAGTTACTCGTATTCATAATGATGTACTCAGGGAGATAGCCATCCAAGTGGATTGCTGAAACAGAAGATAGATGATTCTTTCATGCAACACTGGTTGTATAGAGCCGAGACATAGTTTCTCCTTCCTCTAATCCATTCCAAAGATCTTCATAAAAAGTATTCACCAAACTAAGACCTTGGCAGTGACTTTCTGAGAATTGTACCAATGGTACATTCAAACTCTCCGCTGGAGCTCATTGCCCTAAATCATTCCTAGACTATGCCCAAATGACTCACAACAGCCAAATGTCTTCAGCAGATTCAAATACATTCAGTAGATGGAAAGCTTTTTCCTGTCTAAGGGATTATAACAGAAAAGGCTCCAAGGAAGGCAATCTAGGTAAAAATTAGAACACTTCTATGTGATCTGTAAATGCCTCCAGGAGAGGAACAGAATGATGTCCATGCAGGACAGTCCCATATAATTGAATATGTTCTCTATTAATGAAATTTCCAAGATTTTTGAAGTTCACCACTTCACATATCTCATTCAGTTACTCTGTATTTATCTTATTCAGTGTACAAAGTGCTTAGAAAAGTAGCTTCTTGGTGGATGTTTCATGCATTAAACTCATTGGCATCTAGAAATGGGTGGAAAAGTTTCTTTGTAAAACAAAACAACAACAAAAAAACAACCAAACAAAACAACAACAGCAAACCATAGAGGAGATCTTTTGTTACTTTTTTATTACTTTGGTTGTTACCCAAAATGGCAAAATAAAGACCAGTGAATGTAAAAGGCAAGAATCAGGGGAAAAAAATTAAGTTATTATTTCTGTCATTTCCATGATCTCTGCTCCATCTTAATCCCTGCATATCCTGAAGGCAGGGTAAATTCGGGATGGAAGTTTTGTAGGTGGGTTGGTGTTTTCCTCTCTCCATGAGGAGTCCTGTCTGGTTAGAGAGTGGCCTCTCCAGTCTCCATAATCCCACCACCAGGGGTTTCAGCTAGATTCACTCCCATATCCTCCCAGAAGCCCACCTTGTTACAGGTCGCTGACTTGTCTAGGAGGTGCCTTCGCCTATGGTTGCACCTCTCTTTATAAGCTCTCTGACTTCCCTCATCCCTGCCCACCCTTTATCTGATCTCAACCCTCATTTACTTCAGTGTTCCCTCTATTACCCTGTTTCCTCTTTTCAACTCAGGAGCTCGACAAGAAAACCAACAGTCCCAACTCACCTGAGCCTACGAGGGGCTTGTAGAGACTAAAGAACCAACCAAGGACCAGGCAAGGACTAGACCCTCTACACATATATACCCAATAGGCAGCTTAGCCTCCATGTGGGTTCCCCCAAAAGGGGATGGTGGCTGTCTCTGATCTGGTCTCTGTTGCATGCCTTTAGATCACTTCAACCTGGCATGGCTGCCTTGCCAGGACACTGTGAAAGAAGAAGTACACAGTCCTCATGAGACTGGATGTGCTGAGGTGGGTTTCTGGCAGTTGGGGGGAGATCTTCCCTTTTCTGAGGGGCAGGGGACAGGGGATAGCAGTATAAGGGAGGAACAGAAGGGAGGGACTAGGAGGAAAGGAGGAAAGGGGCTACCATTGAGACGTAAAGTGAATAAATATAAGAAAAGATTTCTGTCAAGTATAACAATCTGATTATGAAATATTTTCAAAGAGCCATTATTAAGTCTTTACTGACTTCAATGGGGATTTGTGCTTTTCAGAATAGAGTGAGAACATTTCAGCCTTAGAAGAGGAAGTAAGGTATGAACAAAACCTAATGGCTGTCTCCAGTTCTGATGAAGAGCCAATAGGTGGATGATGGCACTGTTTTGGAGCTTACAGCTTCCATGGATGGAGCCTTGAGTCCAAGTGGGGCCTAAAAACTTTACCTTTATTCAAGTACTCTCAATATTTTAGTTGTTTTGTTTTGTTTTGTTTTGTTTTTTTGTTTTGCTTTGTTTTTTTGTTAAATCAAAAGGGTGACTCCATGGGTCAGAAAACGTCAAGCATGACCACATCGATTTGCTGAGCAGCTGTGGTGACAGCAGTGCCATTCCACTACATTTTGTATCATTGTCAAGAAGATCAGGTCATGGTTGTCCTACCTTCTGCACACACTATAGGAAGAGGACTACCTCACAAACCTCCTAATCTGATTAATCCTCATCCTAAATTCAACCCAAGTAGTCAGTTGGATGGCTGCTAGCTCTGAGCAAAGGGGAGAGACCCACTTTATGAGAGCCAGAAGAGACAGGAGGCTGCCAAGCCTTCAGCAAAAAATGC
Source organism: Psammomys obesus (assembly GCF_907164565.1). Taxonomy (NCBI): domain Eukaryota; kingdom Metazoa; phylum Chordata; class Mammalia; order Rodentia; family Muridae; genus Psammomys; species Psammomys obesus. The sequence goes on from NW_026585644.1 coordinate 27,440,564, forward strand.
TAATAAAGCAGCAGTCAGTGTGATGCATGCAAACAGGCAGCTTCTCTTTCAGAGTGGACCAGGAATCCAGAGCACAGGTGAACAACGGCAGGGGAGGAAGAGATTCCTTTGGGCTCATTTGTAGCTGTGAAACTCTGGAGCCTAGGCAGCTAAAGTGCAGTAAAGTATGGTTTCACAGGCCTCTAAAGAGCCTTCTGCATGCCAAGCACTCAGTAGGTCACCATGACAGGTGTTGGGAATGCAGGAGCACCAAAAATTTCTAGTCTGTATAGACAGCTACATTCTGGAAGACTCATTCATCAAAGAATGAGCTTTTATGACTCCATAACAGAATACCACAAACTAGCCCAGCAAGCCAATCAAACATTCATTAATTTTGTTTTCCTTTTTTTTTTTTTTTTGTTACTTGTGGTAGTGGTTTGGGGGGATGTGGTTTTGGATTTTTTCTTCCCCAGTGGGTAGTTCAGAAAGACTCAAGTTCTACCTCAAAGTCCTACAATGTTGGTTTCTCAGGTGGATCTTTTCCTGGCTTGTATACAATCAGTGCCTCATACAATCACTACCTTACTGGGTGTTAACATGGTAAGAAAAGTGGCAAACTGGTATCTATTATTAAAAAAATAAAAGATTTAGACACTACTGGGTTAGACTTAAACTCTTATGACTTCAACCTTAACAACTTCATGGAAGCCTTAACTCCAAATATATTGCATTGGGAATTGGAGCCTCAATATTTAAATATTTTCAAGCAAATACATTCAGTCCAAACACAGAACTCCATAAAATGAATTTTACTAAGAATAGTTAAGTGGTATTACTGAGTTTAAAAAGGCCCCCATGGACTGGCTTGTCTGATGTAGTAGCATAGAGTGTGAGGAAGAGTAATCAAGGAAAATCATAAAAGAGACAGTTGAACTGCCTGTATAAAACAAGTAAGAGCCCATTTGAAGAAATAACCACACAGGAGAAGAACAATGAAGAGTCTATGCTTGGAGCTTAAGACCTATCTCTGATCCTGCCACTGTGAAAATAATTGTTTGGATTGAGAGAGTTGTGGAAATTATCAAGCCAATTCCTACAAAGGGTATTCCATGCAGAGTAAAAGTAAGAGTATATCAGTCACAGATGGCCTGTTTCAGAAGAAAATGTAGCTCCATAGGGCTTGAGCACAGGGAACATCAAGAAGAGGACATGGGTTTACATTAATCCTAAGCTGAAAATGTTAAATGTAATGCCAAGGATGGACTTTGCTCACAGGAATCCAAAGAGCCTTTAGAAGGCTTGAAGTAGCAGTGGCCTGAAGAGACTGGAAGCTTAGAAAGAGCATTCTGGGACATGAAGCATAAGCTAGCAAGGGAGTCAGAGACAAGAATGAGGCTGAATAACCAAGATGGCACCCTGGAAACTAATAACTGCAGTGGAAGCTCAGCCTGTTTCTAATTGAAGAAAGTATCAGATTCCTACCCAAAAGCATAGCCCTGTGCCCAGGGCTCTAGCAGCCTCAGCTTTCAACCCCATTCCACACATGGGCCAAATTGCTCCATTATTTTGCAAACCTCCTTCCAAGTCTTTCCCAACACTCCTTTCAGACACACTGGGCCCCAACCAGACAGATGATCCCTTCTAGATAAAAGAACAACTATAGCTAGCTCTTGCCCCATACCCTCATTCTTAGAGTGGGGACTTTCTTACCTGGGTATAAGTCACATATTTCTCACTCACCAGTACTGTGTGACTTTATGTCAAGTCATGCAGACTCTTAAGATTAATTCTTTCATACTCATACTATTGACTTCACTTCATATGCACATGACAAGGACTAATAAAAGTATTGAGTTTCCTATAGGACATCCAAGACCCTCTCCTGGATCTCTTTCTCATAAGCCTATACCCAAACCAGTAGCCAAGTGGGGTTATCCCTGACATCTGCTCTTTTTATTCTTGGAAGTTCACCTATTTTATAGAAGCTCGGTAGTTCCATTTTATCCTATCACACAGTAATAGAAAAATCTCACCATGCATTTCTCATCTGTATATCCCGTCACCAGCAAGCATAAGAGGCAGTGCAGTGCATAGATCTGAACTAGAACAATGTCTGTGTGAGACTGCATAGGTTAAATATCACAACAGCAATATCCTTTAAAACTATATGCCATGTACATAACCTCTTTTATAGGTTTGCTTTTCTTCTGTCAACAAATATTTCCTGATAATTGGTCCAGAAAAGGGAATGGACCCAAAGAAATCATGCTAATATCATGTCTAGTCACAGCTGTCATGTTCCAACCCATAGACAGTCAGAATCTATGTGAAGAATGTAGTGTGAGCTTTCCTACCTGTAGAAATAAAGGTATACAGAAAGCAAATGTCTTCTCTGACTGTAGGTAAATAAAAAAAATACACAAGCAAATATCTGGATTCCATAAAACATGGCCGGAGTAGACATTAAATTAGCACATAGCTACATTTAATAGAGTAAAGAAAGTTTTGTACCACTAGCTTCTTAAAAGAATAAGGACACCAAATTTAAAGGAGATCATATCCAACCTAATATGTATGCTGCTAAAAAGCCAAATTGAAACAATGGTACCGGCAGGCCCAATAGAAAACTAATAGCTGGAGTCCTGCCATTTGTTGATGACTGACAAGGGAAGCTTACAGTTAAGCCAACTTTCTCAGAAAGGTTTAAAGATCTCTTTATTTTATTTATGGATGCTTTCTGTAGATATATAAATGTCTTGAAAACAGGAAGAATGTGAAATTTAACCTTAAATAGAAATCATCCCCTACGTCTGGGCTACTTCCATTAAACCAAAGTGACAGTGGGCCCATTTTATTTCAAAAGTCCTTTATGGAACTTTTCAGACTTTAGGAATACAGTCAAGGTTACATGCACCAAGAATACCCTCAATCCTACATTGTCTACTCTGTGTCAAGTTCATGAAAGTTGATTATATCCTACTGCTCTAACCCACAAGCCCCACTTCTTTAAAGTCCACTTCAGAAGATGCTTTTCAAGGGAATGGGCTTTAAAGTACATGGTGATATAAAAATTAAAGTGGCAAGGAGACATGATCAATATAGGTGAGGAAATTCTGATCCTTAGTAGATATGCAAACATTAAATTTTCTCCCACAGAAGTAAGATTTTACTCCCAGGAACTAGGGTGTTGTGGATATAACATGTTTTTGTTTTGATCCCAGGTGTAGGATATGGGACTGATTCAGATTGTCCACACAGTAAATTATTTGCCTGGTGCGGGCTCTGAGAGGGGCCATTTACCAGCTGCAGATAGTTTAAACCTGAGGACTCTGAGAAAGAATAAAGGCCAGGACCCACAGAAAGAGAGGCTCCTCCTAGGTAGAAGGCTGGCTCCTGGCGCTCCCTGCTGCTGCTCCTGAATGCTACTGATGCAGTTGGACAAGAAGTTGGAGATATCCTGAAAAGAGGATTGGACTTTTCCCAAGAAACCCAACAACTCTAAACAGAAACAAGTCCTGAATGGGTTATCCAGTCTTAAGGGGTCAGCCCTAAACACATATATGTATAGGTAATATTAAATTGACTTAGCGAGGTATATACATATGTTTGTATATGCAACAATTATAATTAAGAGGTAATGAATTTGAGGGGGAATAGAGGGGACACAAGAGAAGGGTAAAGTTTATGGTCAGGAGATCAAAGTCCTCCTGGAATACATGAGACCTTGTCTCAAAACAACAACAAAAGAAAGAAGTGTGTATGGAACTGTTAGTTGTTAAGTGAGGCTGGTTCTTTTTTTAATTTTAATTTTATTACTTACAGTTTATTCACTTTGTATCCCAGCTATAGCCCCTTCTTCCACCCCCACCCCCTCCCAACTCCACCCCTCCTTCCTCTTCCTCTCCTATGTCCCTCCCCCAGCCCAATCATAGGGGAGGTCCTCCTTCCCTTCCATCTGATCCTAGTCTATCAGGTCTCATCAAGACTGGCTGAACTGTCTTCCTCTGTGGACTGGTAATGCTGCTCCCTTCTCAGGTGGAGGTGATCAAAGAGCCAGCCACTGTTTTCATGTCAGAGACAATCCCTGTTCCTATTACTGGGGAACCCTCTTGAACACTGAGCTGCCATGGCCTACCTCTGTGCAGGGGTTCTAGGTTATCTCCATGGATGGTCTTTGTTTGGAGTATCAGTCTCAGAAAAGACCCCTGTGCCCAGATTTTTTTTGGTTCTGTTGCTCTCTTTGTGGAGCTCCTGTTCCCTCCAGGTCTATCTCACCATTCTTTCATAAGATTCCCTGCTCTCTGCACAAAGTTTGGCTATGAATCTCAGCATATGTTTTGATACCTTCCTGGGTAGAGTCTTTTACAGGCCCTCTACAGCCTACAGATTGGGAAAGGATCTTCACCAACCCTTTATCTGACAGAGGGGTAATATCCAGAATATAGAAAGAACTTAAGAAGTTAAACAGCAACAAATCAAGTAATCCAATTAAAAATGGGGTACAGAGCTAAACAGGGAATTCTCAATAGAGGAATATCAAATGGCAGAGAAACACTTAAAGAAATGCTCAACATCCTTAGTCATCAGGGAAATGCAAATCAAAATGACCTACCCTGAGATTTCACCTTACACCCATCAGAATGGGTAAGATCAAAACTCAAGTGACAACACATGCTGAAGAGGATGAGGAGAAAGAGGAACGCTACTCCATTGCTGGTGGGAATGTAAACTTGTACAACCACTTTGGAAATCAATCTGATGCTTTTGGGAGAGGCTTTCTCTGTATAATGGCTCTGGCTGTCCCAGAGCTTATTCTGTAGACCAGGCTGTCCTCAGACTTTCAGAGATCTGCCTGTCTTTGCCTCATGAATGCTGGGATTAAACGCCTGTGCCAACACTCCAGGTCTGTAAGGCAAATTCTTAGAGTAAATGAAATGTCCTTTATTTTTTTACAGTTAAAATATTTAAGTAAAAATTGCACATGCTCAGAGGCATTTGTGTTCACAATCTTATTTGTTGTTTATGATGCAAGATGAACAGACCCAAGAGCTCTTGTCTGCTGTTGATGATTTTTAATTTCCATAACACTGCACTAATCATGTCCCAAAATGTACTTACCAGCTTTCCTTGAACTAACCATGCTCAGAAATGTAATTTTCTATACAAACATAAACAGGATTTCCAGACTAAATCAGAACACTCCCTTTGTGTGGATAGATACTATCTATCCACACAAAGAAGAGAGAGAGTGGACGAGAGGGAGAAAATAAGGCAGGGAAGGAGAGTGAGGAACAGAAGGAAGGGGAGAAAGAGTGTGAGGAAAGGGGGTGAAAGAAAAAGAACGAAAGAAAGAAAGAAAGAAAGAAAGAAAGAAAGAAAGGAAGGAAGGAAGGAAGGAAGGAAGGAAGGAAGGAAGGAAGGAAGGAAGGAAGGA
>NW_026585644.1:27445989-27449337 GCF_907164565.1 Psammomys obesus
GGAAGGAAGGAAGGAAGGAAGGAAGGAAGGAAGGAAGGAAGGAAGGAGAAAGAAGGAAAGGAAGAAAGAAAGGAAGAAAGAAAGAAAGAAAGAAAGAAAGAAAGAAAGAAGGAAGGAAGGAAGGAAGGAAGGAGGAAGGAAGGAAGGAAGGAAGGAAGAAAGAAAGAAAGAAAGAAAGAAAGAAAGAAAGAAAGAAAGAAAGAAAGAAAGAGAAATAAAAGGGTAGCATATATATATACTCAGGAATTCTGTTTCCACTAATATTGCTTTATTTGAATAATGCAAAATTTGACTTTAAAAATGTTTAGGAAATGAGCATTATTGCAAAAAGCCATGTGTGCTTTTTGCATCTGTGCAGACTTAGCACATAGGAGCAAGAGCAATGTAAATTTCAGGCATTCATTATTCCTCTGGGTGTCCCCTTCAGGTAGTTACCAGTGGAGAGTAGAACTAGTATTCACCTTCCAACTTAGAGTCCAGTTCTAGATTTCCCTTCAGGGTATGCCTGAAAAGTCTCTAGTGCTTGTCTGGAGCAAAGAATCTTGATTTCAGAAAATGATAGATGTGAGAATTTGCCAAGCTGACAATCTCCTGTATGGTCCAACACAGCAAGAAAGGAAGCAAAGGAATCTCCAAATCGAGGAAGTCAAAGTCAAGCTATAAAGACTGTAGTATGAACAAAGAGGTGGGAGTAAGCATAGGTAAAGAGTGACACAACAAGATTATCCAAGCAGTGTTTTGTAAGCACCCTTAGCAAATGAGCCCTCTCTCTCTCCTTCCTTTCCTCCCTCTTTCCCTCCTTTAATTCCTATTTTCCTCCCTCCCTCTCTACCTCAGGAAGTGAATATAAAGATACATGGAACCCTGACAACTAAATATAGCTTTCAAATATATGTTTTTAAATTTTATTTATTCACTTTACATCCTTATTGCAGTCCCCCTCCTCTTCTCCCAGTCCCCCATCACATACCCCTCCCCCCATTCTCCCTTCTTCTTTTCAAAGAAGAAAGAGGTGTCCTATGGGCACCCATCCTCCCTGACACATTAAGTCAATGCAGATGTAGGTGTACCCTCTCTTACTGATGCCAGACAAGCAGAACAATTTCAGAGGAACATGACCCAAAGGGAGGCATCAGAGTCAGAGAGGACCCCAGTTCCAGGTATTAGGGATCCACATGAAGACTAAACTGTGCATCTGCTACATATGTGCAGGGGCCCTAGGACCATCCCATGCATGCTCTTTGGTTGATGGTTCAGTCTCTATGAGCCCCAAAGAGCCCAGGTTAGTTGACTCTGTTGGTCTTCTCATGGAGTCTTTTACCCCTCTGGCTCCCTCAATCATTCCTCAAGTCTTCCTTAGGATGCCACAAGCTCTGTCTAATGTTTGGCTGTGGGTCTCTGCATCTGTTTCTATCAGCTGCTGGGTGAAGCCTCTCAGATGAGTTATGCTAAGCTCATTCTAAAGCAGAGCACAACAACATTAATAGTATCAGGGACTGGTTCTCTCCCATGGGATGGGTTTCAAGTAGGGCCAGTTCTCGGCTCAGGCACTAAGATCAACAATTAACAAATGGAACTTTGTGAGACTGAAAAGTTAATGTAAGGCAAAGAACACTATCAATAGCACAAAACAACAGCCAACAGAACGGGAAAATATCTTTAGCATTCCCTACATCCAACAGAGGGCTAAGATTCAAAGTATATAAGAAATTCAAGGAATTAGAAACGAACAAATACACAGTTTTTAAATCCAATTTTATCAGTGAATTAGAAAATTTACTCATTGTAAGGACAATTATAAAATCAGTGAACATAACTTTGCCAAAATCAATCGCTTGACATGGAAGTCAGCAGTTGTAGTCAGATCTTCCTTAGCTCCCATTTTATTACTATTTCCTCTTTTTTTAATTTTTTATTTAACTTTTATTAATCACAATTTATTCCTTTTGTATCATCCCTCCCCTCCTGGGCTCACCCTCCCCCCCCCCTCTTTCTGCATGCATGCCCCTCCCCAAGTCCACTGATAGGAGAGGTCCTCCTATCCTTCCTTCTGATCTTAGTTTATCAGTTCTCATCAGAAGTGGCTGCATTGTCAGGGTTCTAGGTTATCTCCATGAATAGTCCTTGGTTGGAGTCTCTGGGAAGTTCCCTGTGTTCAAATTTTCTTGTTCTGTTGCTCTCCTTGTGGAGTTCCAGTCCTCTCCAGCTCTTACTATTTCCAACTTCTTACATAAAATTCCATTCACTCTGCCCCACACTTGGCCATCAGGCTCAGCATCTCCTTTGACAGTCTGCAGGGCAGAGGCTTTCAGAGGCCCTCTGTGGCAGGTTCCAAGGTTGTTTCCTGTTTTCTACTTCTGGCTTTCAGAGGCCCTGTGTAGCAGGTTCCTAGGTTATTTCCTGTTTTCTTTTTCTTCTGATGTCCATCCTCTTTGCCTTTCAGGGTGGGGATTGAACATTTTAGTTAGGGTCTTCTCTTTTGCTTAGTTTGTTTAGATGTACAGATTTTAGTGGGTTTATTCTATGTTGTATGTTTATATCAGTGAGTATATACCGTGTGTGTCTTTTTGTTTCTGGAAAAACTCACTCAGAATGATCCTTTCCAGGTCCCACCATTTACCTGCAAATTTCATGATTTCCTTATTTTCATTGCTGAGCAATACTCCATTGTATAGACATACCAAAGTTTCTGCATCCATTCTTCAGTTGAGGGGCATCTGGGCTGTTTCCAGCTTCTGGCTATTAAAAATAAAGCTGCTACAAACATGGTTGAGCAAATGTTCTTATTGTGTACTTGAGCCTCTTTTGGATATATACCTAGGAGTGGTATGGCTGGATCTTGAGGAAGCGCTATTCCTAGTTGTCTGAGAAAGCGCCAGATTGATTTCCATAGTGGATGTACAAGTTTACATTCCCAACAGCAGTGGAGAAGGGTTCCCCTTTCTCCACAACCTCTCCAGCATATGTTGTCACTTGAGTTTTTGACCTTGGCCATTCTCATCGGTGTAAGGTGAAATCACAGGGTTGTTTTGATTTGCATTTCCCTAATGGCAAATGAGGTTGAGCATTTCTTTAAGTGCTTCTCTGCCATTGAATATTCCTCTACAGAGAATTCTCTGTTTAGATCTATTCCCCATTTTTTAAGTGGATTACTTGGTTTGCTGCTTTTCAGCTTGTTTAGTTCTTTATATATACTGAATATGAGTCCTCTGTCAGATAAAGGGTTGGTGATGATTCTTTCCCAATCTGTAGGCAGTCGCTTTGTTTTGATGACAGTGTCCTTTGCTTTACAGAAGCTTTTCAGTTTCATGAGGTCCCGTTTATTGATTGTTGCTCTTAGAGCCTGTG
>NW_026585644.1:27474337-27497585 GCF_907164565.1 Psammomys obesus
CACAGGCTCTAAGAGCAACAATCAATAAACGGGACCTCATGAAACTGTAAAGCTTCTGTAAAGCAAAGGACACTGTCATCAAAACAAAGCGACTGCCTACAGATTGGGAAAGAATCATCACCAACCCTTTATCTGACAGAGGACTCATATCCAATATATATAAAGAACTAAACAAGCTGACAAGCAATAATCCAAGTAATCCAGTTAAAAAATGGGGAACAGAGCGAAAGAGAGAATTCTCTGTAGAGGAATATCGAATGGCAGAGAAGCACATAAAGAAATGCTCAACCTCATTAGCAATTATGGAAATGCAAATCAAAACAACCCTGAGATTTCACCTTACACCCATCAGAATGGCCAAGATCAAAAACTCAAGGGACAACACATTCTGGAGAGGTTGTGGAGAAAGGGGAACCCTTCTCCACTGCTGGTGGGAATGTAAACTGGTACAACCACTCTGGAAATCAATCTGGCGCTTTCTCAGACAACTAGGAATAGCGCTTCCTCAAGATCCAGCCATACCACCCCTAGGCATATACCCAAAAGAGGCTCAAGTATACAAAAAGGACATTTGCTCAACCATGTTTGTAGCAGCTTTATTTTTAATAGCCAGAAGCTGGAAACAACCCAGATGCCCCTCAATTGAAGAATGGATGCAGAAACTGTGGTACATCTATACAATGGAGTATTACTTAGCAATGAAAAATAAGGAAATCATGAAATTTGCAGGTAAATGGTGGGACCTGGAAAGGATCATCCTGAGTGAGTTGTCCCAGAAGCAAAAAGACACCCATGGTATATACTCACTCATATAAACATACAACATAGAATAAACCCACTAAAATCTGTACATCTAAACAAACTAAGCAAAAGAGAGGACCCTAACTAAAATGTTCAATCCCCATCCTGAAAGGCAAAGAGGATGTACATCAGAAGAAAACGAAAATAGGAAACAACCTCAGAACCTGCTACAGAGGGCCTCTGAAAGCCAAAAGAAAACAAGAAACAACCTTGAAACCTGCCACAGAGGGCCTCTGAAAGCTTCTGCAGTATAGACTGTCAAAGCAGATGCTGAGCCTGATGGCCAACTGATGGGCAGAGTGAATGGAATCTTATATAAGAAGTGGGAAATAGTAAGAGCTGAAGGGGACTGGAAATCCACAAGGAGAGCAACAGAACAAGAAAATTTGAACACAGGGAACTTCCCAGAGACTCATACTCCAACCAAGGACTATTCATGGAGATGACCTGGAACCCCTGCACAGGTGTAGCCCATGGCAGTTCAGTGTCCAAGTGGGTTACATAGTAATGGGAAAAGGGACTGCCTCTGACATAATCTGATTGGCCTGATCCTTGATCACCTCCCCCTAAGGGGGGAGCAGCCTTACCATGCCACAGTAGAGGACAATGCAGCCACTTTTGATGAGAACTGATAGACTAAGATCAGAAAGGAGAGGAGAACCTCCCCTATCAGTGGACTTGGGGAGTGGCATGCATGCAGAAAGGGGAGGGAGGGTGGGATCGGGAGGGGAGGAGATAGGGGCTTATGGGGGGATACAAAATGAATAAAGCGTAATTAACAAAAAAATTAAAAAAAAAGAATTAATAAATGGGGCATCATGAAACTGAAAAGCTTTTGGAAGGCAAAGGACACAGTCAAAGGAACAAAAAGGCTACCTACAGAGTGGGAAAATAGCTTCACAAAACCCACATCCAACAGAGTCCTGATATCCAGAATATACAAGAAATCAAGAAATTAGACACAAACAAACCAATAATCCTACTAAAAATTGAAGTAGATAACTAAACAGAGAATTATTATTACTAATATTATTATTATTATTCCTCTTTCTTCATTTTATATTTTAGCTTAATATTCTGCAGTCTTTTTAAAATTAATTTCTTTTTATTCATTTTATATACAGGTTATAGTCCCTCCCTTCCAGTTCCACCCATCCTACCCCAAGCCCCTCCCCTATTACTCAGAAAAGGGGAGCCCCCCACCCATCTACCCAAGATAATCAAGTCACTTGAGTATTGAGATTGCCCTCTTCCCCACGTCCTGGTAAGACAGTTCCATCAGCGAGAAGTGATCAAAAAGCAGGTAACCGTTCATGTCAGAGACAGCCCTGGCTCTCCTTACTAGTAGACCCACATGAAGCCTGAGCTTTCCATGGGCTACATATATGTAGAGGACATAGGTCCTGTCCATGCATGGTCTGTGGTTGGTACTTCAGACTCCAGAGGCCCCTCTGGGTCCTGGTTAGTTGGCTCTAAACAGAGAATTCTTGACAGAAGAATTGCTAATGGCCAAGAAGCACATCAAAAAATCTTCAATATCCTTAGCCATCAGGGGAATGAAAATCAAAGCAACTCTGAGATTCCATCTTAATCCAGTCAGAATGGCTAAGATCAAAAACTCAAGTGACAGCTCATGCTGGTAAGGATGTGGAACAAAGAGAACACTCCTCCATTGCTGGTGGTAGTAAAAACTTGTACAACCACTTTGGAAATCAATTTGGCAGTTTCTCAGAAGGTTGGGAACTTATCTTCCTCAAGACCCAGCTATACTACTCCTAGGCACATACCAAAAGGATGCTCCACTATACTACAAGGACACTTGCTCAACTATGTTCATAGCAGCTTTATTCATAATAATCAGACACTGGAAACAACCCAGATATCCCTCAACTGAAGAATGAATACAGAAAATGTGATACATTTACACAACAGAACACTACTCAGCTATTAAAAACAAGGACAGCATGAAATTAGCAGGCAATAGATGCAACTAGAAAAGATCATCCTGAGTGAGGTAACCCAAACCCAGAAAGACACACTTGATATGTACGCACTTATAAGTGGGTATTCGCCATGTAATACAGAAAAACCATACTACCAACCACAGACCCAAAGAAGCTAAGTAACAAGGATCCAAGGGAGGATGCTTGAATCCCACTCAGAAAGGAAAATAGAATAGACATTGGAAGTGGATGAAGTGCAGAAACTGGGTGGGAGACAGTGTGGGGAGGAGAAAGTGGGTGGGGATCAGATGTGGGGAAGGAGGAGGTGAGAGGCACAACTAAACAAATGATTGGGGGATTAAGACCTGACTATTTCTGCACTGTACTTAGTCTGCCTGCGGGATATCCATCTATAGAATATTCACAGTGGAGTCTATTGGCATGCTTGTGGTCACCTTCACTGAGATGCACCTAGGACAATTGGTGCACTCCACTCCTTGTCCTCAGTTTACAAGTAAGATCCTGATCATCCCAATGGACATTGGGAACTTGACAAGTACATTTAGTTCTAATCTGTTGGTGAAGGGATGTCTTCATCATGGAAATCATCTCATGGTTCAGGATCTTTTGTAATCAATACTCTAGATTGTTTGCTGAAGTACTAGAATTTGGTTGTAAGGTAAGTACTACACATCTCACCCAAACATTGTGACTTTCCTTCTTAACTATTGAAATCTCTGATATGTCCTAATTATCAGTACATCCATTTTCTTTTTGTCAGGAATCCATTTGTCCAGAATCATTTACAAGTCCAGTGTTTAATCTAAGCAGGCAATGTGAATTTAAAACTTCAAATTAAATGGCAATTAGGGAATCTACTCCCTGTATGGACCAGGACGCCTCTGCCTTTTCTACCAACACAAATAATGCCGTGTCATCTCTTACACAGGTATGCGTGGAGCTACGTAAGCAGTTTTGTGACAGGCCACAGAGCACAGAAAGATTTCTTGCTTCAGTCTAGCCTAGGAAGCAGGAGCTCCAGGTTCATGTACCTGAGCACACATGTGCACATAGATGTATACAGACTCATACACAGCCAGACATTGTTGCCACACACCTTTAATCCCAACACTTGGGAGGCAGACGTAGGTGGCTCTTTGATTTTGAGGCCTGCCTGGTCTACAGACTGAGTTCTAGGTTATCCAGGGCTGCAGAGAGAAACCCTGTCTTATAAAAATAAAAGACACATACAAATAATGTAAGTGAAACAAAACGTATCAAAGGTAAAATATGCATACTCTGTCTTAATCTCTATGCAAGAAACTATGCTTTTGTTCCTGTTCTTGTTTGTTTGTCTTTTAAAGGTTGAATTAGCTTTTCATAGATTTTAATTCTTTTGTGAATTTTTTTAAGACATGTTTATGAAGTTCTTTAAAATATTCCACTGAAATTTTAAATGATATAGGATTAATTTAAAATTAATTTAAATTAATTTTATGAGAAATCAACTTGATAGTGTTAACCTATTCACTACAAAAACAAAGACTACCTTTATACAAATGTACTATCTTGCTTGGACTTCAATACAATTTGATTTTTTTTATATAAGTCTGTCATATTATTGGTTACTTCAGAGATATGTGGAGGTTTTTTTTTTTTAGAAGTTTTGAGCACTTTTCATCTTTCTTTTTATGATATTCTTTTTAATCTGACAATGGTCATTTCTGGTACAAATAACACTGAATATATATTAAGTTGATCTTCCCAGCAAATTTATTAAACTTTCTCATTATTTATAACAGTATATCTCCCCTGCGTCCTGCGCTTACCCCCCTTTCCCATTGAGCTTCCTTTGCTTTTACTCATTACCTCACTGGGTGTGATGGTTTGAAAGAAAAGGACACTCATAGGCTCAAATAATCAACTAGGCTTGGTCCCTAACTGGTGGGACTGTTTTGAAAACGATTAGGAGGTGTGGGCTTGTTGAAGGAGATGAGTCACAGTCACAGGGTGGGGAGGAGGTGGGATTTGAGGTGTCAAAAGCCAGGGCCAGGCCCACTTTTACTTTCTCTGCCTCCCGCTCCTGTCCCTGTGTCATGCCTACCAGCCTCCTGCAATGCTTCTCACAATGCTCACCATGAACTAACCCTCTGAAACTATAAGCAAGCCCCTAACTGTTTTGTTTTGTTTTATTTTTATAAACTGTCTTGGTCATGGCGTCTCCTCACAGAAATAGAAAAGTAACTAAGACACTGAGTTATGAAAGAATATTCTTTATTTTTTGGATTTTTAAAATGGAGATTACATATTTAAAAGTATTCTTTTAGTGACTCCCTGCTAACATGAACCAAGAGGAAATTTCTGAGTATATTTTCATGTGCAATGTGTATTGTGCAATGTGCAAAGAGTGTATTTTCATGTGCAACCATAGAATGCTCCCTACGTCTAATGGCACACTGTGTCCTATACCCACCTCTAAGTTTCTGCAACCTTCATCCTTTGCCCTTCTTATGTCCCTGGCTAACACTGTCTGCATGGGTTAGAGCCCTCTATCAGGAAACAGTCATGAAAACTGTTCCAAGTTCACTGAACTTTTCATCAGCTTTTCAGCGTTCATTTCAAAGGTGGCAGATGTTTCCCCTTGTGCTATTCATAGCTCCCCTCATATTACCAGAAATGGGAAGAGTCTTGAAGCAAATGAGGCTATCTCCAGCTAGAGAAAGAATATTATACCCTAAAAGAAAAATAATCCATTTAGAGGAAATATGTCACAAGTTTCAAAATCCTCCTGTCAAATTTTAAATCATGTCCACGACCTACACTGCATGGAGGTCAATTGGAATAGTCATAGCCTTTCATACCCCCAAAGCCCTTTCCTGTTTCTTTTCTTACAGCCCATCCATGAGCAGCTGGAGGGCCTCTCTAGCTCCACCCGGGATAAAACATGAGAGTGTACTCCCATCTCACCAAAGAGCCAAGAACTACCCCCAACCCCTTTGAGATAAGCTGAGGGGTCAACCATCACCAAGGCCGGATCCTTGGGAATTAGCTGGAGAATGTCAGAGGAGAGACCAGATCTAAGACACGAATCTAGTTCGATTCTTTTAAGACAGCCACATGTTGCCACGTGGTTCCTATTACAGCCTTGCTGTAGTGATTCGCCCACTGAGGCACCCAGGTGGAGAATGAGACGCAGGCGCTCTGTGTTTAGAGCCTAGAGAATGTTCCCAGCATATCACAATTACAGAAACATCTGTGCCCAACAGCTTTCTGTTGAACTGCTGTGAAAATTTACAGTGTTCGATTGCTTTCAGAATTTCTCACTTCTCAGCCCAAGACAGGGTGGTCCCCAGGCTGCCAGGGAATTGCAACAGGAAGTGAGAGAAAGCAGTTTCCAGAGTTTGGATAAAATGTGGCATAACGGTGTGAGGGTTGAAGCCTGCATGCTGTGGCCTTCCACCCATGGAGCTCGTTCTTCCCTCTTTTTCTTTTCAGTCAAAATATGCCTCCTGCATGCCATGTGGATCGCCTTTACAACTGGGTAGGAATAAGACCAAAAGTTGCCTTGGACAGAGTCAATACCTTCATGAGAAATAACCAGTGATTTGAAATTTTTCTAAGAATATATTATTTCACTGGCAACCACAAGACAGATAAATACATGTACATATGTATATATATTATAATAGGCATATAAATAGATTCTGTTGATTTTTGAAGTTCCATCTAAAACAATGGTAAGCAAAGTAAAGGCCACAAACTAATCACATTAATATCTTGTTAGAAATATAAGTTCTCTAACCCTATTCCATATTCACTATGAATGGGGTCCTGGCATCTGTGTGTGCGAAAGATCTCCAGGTGTTGCACATTTTTTTGGTCAGAAGGATTCATCTGGCATACAGACAAAAAAAAAAATTCCTGGTTACTAAATTACCCAAAACCATGTACCATACTTTTTCTACAGGAGTATCAGGAGAGCTAAGCAATCGATTTATTCTAAACAGTATCATGTAATCGAAGGTCATGAGCACTTTGAGACTGGGAGTGAACTAGGGATGATGTGATTCTGGTGGAATTGATGGGAGATGGTGAAAAAGAGAGTGAAAGGAGTAGTTGACACATAATTTGGCAAGAGTTAAATTATGAAGATTTTGTATATGGATATTTTCTTTAAATGCTTACCCTCTTGCTCAGCTTGTATATTATGAAAATACCTACAATGAAAGAATTAAATCTTGTTATGCTTTACACATTTTAGATAAAGACTGCACAATGAGAACACTGACCAATTAAGGGTGATATATATAGATATATATGCTCATGTAACTATGCTATGATACTACTTTCACTTTTTCTCTTTTAAATGTTAAAGCTTTGTGCTTAAATATCACCTTATTTGTAGTTAAAAATGTGTAGCAGAAAAGTTTTATGGTCAATTTTGCCATTTAGAATCACTGTGGAAAAAATCTTTGGGCATATTTGTGAATGATAAACTATATACTAGATTAATTGAAGCGAGAATCCTTACCCTAAAATATGGGTGGTCCCATTCACACTCTGGGATGCTGAAGTGAATAAAAATGAGAAGGTGAGCTGAGCACCAGCATTTCTCCATCAATCTGCTTCCTCACTGTGAGTACACAGAACAGCCATGTCCTGCTCCTGCCACTATAGCTTCCATGTGATGGACTGCATCTTCTGCAACTGTAAGCCAAAACAAATCCTCCCTTTTTCCAGTTGCATTTGTCTGGTGTATTTTTCATGAAGAAAAAAATAATTAATATAAGAGGTAAGCCAGCTTCTTTGTTTAAGGATGGCAGGAAGATACCAACATCTATTTGAAGCCTTGAAAGTATTCAGTAGAATGCCAAGAATATTTACACCCTGAAGGTAAAGAAGGCTAAGAAGGTAGCTAAGTGGTGGAGAACTTGCCTAGCATGCATAAGGACCTTGGTTCAATCTCCAGCCCATTCAATTCTCCAGCACAGTTCAATTCTCCAGGGAATTTAAAGACACAAGCAGGTGCTCCTCCATATTTGCTCACCATCTTCACCTAAGCCACTCAGACACTATTCTTATCCTACTCTATCCTAGTCAACCCTGGAGAAACAAAGTAGCCCATTCTCCTGAGGATTGAGTATAACTTTCTAATCTGATCCCTGTCTTTGCTCTGAGGTCTGAAGGGAGCTGAGGAAAGATGCTCACTCTGTAATGTAGGCCTCTCCTGATGCAGGCAGGATAGAAACTCCACAAGGTCAAAGTGCTGTGAAGAGATGTCTCTAATCTCTACCATGTCTCTGATGCTAAGTTCTAAACATGGTTGTTTGCTTAAAAGTCAATTCCTGGAAAATGTCATAGAATTATTAGATGCTAAATCAACTAACATAAACCTTTTGATCAACTCAAGCCTTTGATTTTCCATTGTTACCTGGTTTTCCTTTGTGATCCGGACATCCTTGCTCTGTTGAGAAAGAGAGGGGAGAGGAGAGGAAAGAAGAAAAACAACAAAGAGAAAAAAAAAAGGGAAAAGCTGGTTCCTGATCTAAAGGGTAAAGTTAGACTTTGACTGTGGAAGATTGGCTTTGTTTTTTGTTGTTGGTGGAGGTGGTAGCTGGCTGATTAGTTGACTTCTCACTTCATTTGGTTTCGAAGGGGATTGTTTTTATTTGACTCTCTTTGTATGTTTGTTTTTACCAAAAACTCATGAGATAGAAACACAGCAAATAGAATTTAATAATTTCTGAAAATCAATATATTTGACATGTAGAAACAAGAAAGACTTATTTGATAAGATTTGTCCTTTTTTTCCTGTAAGGTAGTATAGTACATAAATAAAGGAGAAAGGTACTCTCATGCATTTAACTGAATAAACTCGTTTCTTGATAAAATCATAAATATTTTTCTCAGACCATAACTATTTGAGTGTATATAAAAGAAGAAAAATAGAAATTTCATTGTAATTTTTAGTAAAATTTAAAATAATCAGATGAACTCAGAAAATTATCTTGAATGTCTCTGGGAAGGGTCTTTCCCATGCTATCCTTGCGTATTAGCCTAAAGGACAGTGCCTTGAAGGCACATCAATCCCTAGATCATGGAAACAGATTGTAAAAAAAGAAAAACTACATAGGAAAGCATAGAGCTATTTCCATCAAAGAATTAGTCTTTGACTCACAGAACAGAAAGCTTTAAAGACCATTTCCTCAGTTAATAATTGGGAGAAGTAGGTGGATGCTAATTAAATAAGCAAGCATTTACCTAAGAGAGACTCAAAATCTATAAACTTACATAAAGTTGTCCAATATCAATCGAAATGAAAAACTCAATTTAATATATGATATTTTTATCCTCACTACTTTGGGGGAAATTTAAAGCCATGTATTCGGGGAGAAGCACAGATGTGGAAGCCCTCTCTATTCTATCAGTAAAGGACAGATGGATTACAATGGGCATTACAAGGCAGTTGAGCATAAAGTTGAGCATGCATAACTCATCACTCTATTTCTAGGTATGTATGTCTAAGACATCTGCAGTGTTGCCCTGATGGAATATTCAGGTTGCATTAACAAAATGCTGTAGGCTTACCAAAAATAGGAACTCCCTCACAGTTTCAAGGCTGGGAAGTCAAGAGGCCAACACAGTCAGTTCGAGCAAGAGCTTTCTTTGGAGTTGGAGGCCAGGAAGTTACAAGATAGCTCTAGAGTATGTCAGTTTTAAAGAACCTAGGCCATCCTCAAAGTGTCCCACTTTCAGAGTGTCCCCACCAAGCCTCACCTTCTAACCGCCATTTTATGATGAAGATTTCAATACAGGAATTTGAGGGTGCACATGTTCATTCAAGCGTAGCTACCAGGCACTTATTATTTCATAAAGTAGACCTTACTATTCCCCTTTGTTTCCATAAGGTCATCAGCAGAACAAGAATTAAACCTGTAACTTCAAAACAACCAACACAGACCATTCATCCAAAAGTTTTTTTTTTTTCCAGATCACTTCACGTGACTATCTAAAACCTAAACTCGAACTCAGATAACATACTTTCAATATCAAAGTTATAATCATTATGTGCTTTGGCCTATCATTTTACAGGACAATATGTACTACATGTCCTCATCTCACCAAATATTGTATCATCTGTAAAAGGAAAACTGAATCTATGGTTGTGAATCTCCAAGCACACTGATTTGGTTGCAGAGCACAATCAAAAATAACACTAAGGGGGATGGATATGATTAAGGTGCGTTGTAATAAAGCTTTCGAAGAATGAAGAGATGGTTAACACTAAAAGGCAAAAGCAAAAGGAGGAGGCAAAGGAGGAGAGAGGAAGGAGGCAGGGAAGGAAAGAAAGAGGAAAGGAAGAGAGGACAAACAAACAAACAAACAAAAAGAGAGAGAGAAAGAGCATTGCCAAATGAGAGCAGCGACCCTTAGGAACTGCACGTGCCCAATTTGGAAAATGCACGAAGCAGAAGTGTAAACGAGAAAATCTGTTTTCTCTTCATTGCTGCAGGCCCCAGAGCATCTGGTCTCATTAAAGGTGCAAAAGTCGAATATCCTATTGAACATTTTCTTTGGTGTAGGAAATTAAGTTAAATTAAAAACATGACCTCTCTCTCAAACTGGCAAAAGCGATGTAGCTCTCCAACCATGAGCGTATCCTTCAGCAATACATCAAAACCAGACCTCACTGTGGGACTTCCACAGCTGAGCCATCAGGCTCCTCGGAGACTCCTGTTTATTTGGCTCCATTTGGGCAAAGAGGATCAGGTTCTACATAAAATCCAAAGGAAGAAGGTGATATCCGCCGTGGGAGGAGGGTTTCAGGTCTTCCCGAACATTTCACAGGCCATCCACTCAAAGCCAGAGCTGCTAACAGCCTGGAGGGTTGCTGCCCCCACTCTTCACTTTGAGACAACATCGTGGCTCAAGGGGATACAGACAGGATTGTTTCTGGCTGAGCTTGAGCTATGAACTCAATTGTAATCCTATAAAGCCCAGCACGGAAACCATGAGAGCAAAGGGAGATTTTAGGCAGGAACAGTACTCAAGATACAAAAGCATGACCCTCTCTGCCACCCAAGCCCCAAACAGAGCCTACTATTTTCCCATATTAATATCTCCCAGGGCAGAAGGTTTCATTATTACTGTTTTGCATCTGATCAATAACCCTGAAGCTCCTGCCCTAGCATCTTTCTGAATAACTTTCTTTAACCCTAAACAAAGGCAAGGAGAAACAGGACTCTCCACCAAAGAGCAGTGCATCAGGCCTGTAGGAGCTGGGAGCATTTGCATTTCTGCAACAAAATGGAGAGGCTTCAGCAG
Organism: Psammomys obesus; assembly: GCF_907164565.1. NCBI lineage: Eukaryota > Metazoa > Chordata > Mammalia > Rodentia > Muridae > Psammomys > Psammomys obesus. The sequence goes on from NW_026585644.1 coordinate 27,485,407, forward strand.
CCAAGCCCAAAAAAAAGTATTCAGAAATGGAAATGAATAATGTATGTATAAGTATGCCAATTGCAATGCTATTTATAGACTAAAATCCTAAAACAATTAAATTGTCCAAATTTAGATATTTAAGTGTGGTCTAATAATATCATATAATTTTTTAGGTGAAAATCTCTAGTCCCCAACAAGAAGGGTGTTTGTTTGCTTGTTTGTTTCCATCTAAATAATTGTCGCTGGTACTATTTGTCTTAGCTTTATTTCCTGATACTTTGATAAAATGCCCTGACTAAAGCATCTTAAGAAAGAAAGATTTACTTGGTTCACAATTTCAAGTTTCAGTCATTGCTGTGGGGAAGTCAAAGAGACAGGAACTTAAATCCACAGTCAATAGTAGAAAGAGAATGAATGCATATATGTTTATACCCAGCTTACTTACTCCTACACACACACACACACACACACACACACACACACACACACACACCGAGATAGAGAAAGAGAGAAAGAGACAGACACACAGAGAGAGGCAGAATCAGAGACAGAGATAGGCAAAAACAGAGAAAAGGAGAAAGAATGTGTGTTCAGGACCCAAACTCAGGTAATGATGGTACCTGCTTTTAGGGTGATATTCTCACATCAGTTAATATAATCAAGAACTACCATACAAAAATGCCAACCTAATCAGGGAATGCATAGTGGTGGCAGCCAGAGCTGGAAGCTGAGATATTCAACACCATGTACAATTTCAAATATGTGGCAGAGATAAAAGTGGAAGTTGGCTGATCAAAACACTCTTAAGGACTACACCTAGTGATAGTCTTCCTCCAATAAGGCTGCGCTTCCTAAAGGTTTCATATCATCATCCAAATAACATCATCACTTGGGGCCCAGGGGTTCAAATACCTGGGCTTATGGAAGGCATTCTTCATTCAAACTACCGCAAACAATACGATTCAAGAAATACTTGCTTTGTCTCTTGGTTTCCGTCCATGATTGGATGACGCCCTCCCTTCTAGACCTATGAAGCAGTGTCATGGCAGAAGGACTGGAAAGGTTAGAGTGGAACTACTCACCTTACCAAAGACTGGAAAGAAAAAAGGACTTAGAGTAGGAAATAATCTTTGAGTGCTTAATTTGGTGATTCCCAGATGGTCACAGAACTAAGAATAAGGAACTATTGAGCATTTGGTCCTAAATTGGACATTGATATCGACATTACCGCCTAAAGTGCCCAGAGAACACGGTGGAAGAAGTACAATAAACCTTGTAATAGCCAGATGATCAGGATGAGCACTCTGTCTGTTGTATATGGTACAATCATTACAGTCATAAACACATGAGCAGTGGTGGCTAACTACACAACACATGAGGGAGAAAGAAAATGATATGAAAGTAGGAGGTTGGTAGGAAACAAAGGAAATGGAAGAAAAGGTATACAGTTGTTGACAACAAAACCTACAAAAAGCACTCTGTGGGGGGCAAGATGGCAGCGCCGGAAGGACTCACATTCTGAGGAGCAGCACAGCAGGATTGGCACAGTGACCAGCAATCAGAACTCGCGGCCATAAAACACAAGTGGTTGTGTTTCTCAGGTGAGAGGATACCCCACGGTGGGGGATTCAATCAGCTTTAACTCACCCGGCAAAACCGCGGAAGAGATCCCCGTTCCGCCAGGCGCTTGGTCGCCAGCCCAGAGCTACCCACCAGCGCGATCTGGTCACGGTCCCAGACTGAACTGTGGGCCCACAACACCATAGACTGGATTTCCCAGTCGAGAGATAACCCCACGGAGCAGGAAACAATTGGGACCGACCCCAGGTTACCCAGACATCCCCTGGAAAAGACTCGGGTTCCACGGGTGCCCCAGGAGCCAGCCCGGACCCAGAGCCGGGAGGGACAAAGGCGCCTGCCTGCACAGAGCCCTGCCTGCGCGCGTGATTCACCGTCTCAGATAGAACTGTGGGCACCAGGGCAACAGGGCACCAGACTGCGTGTCTCTGGCAGGAGGAAACCCCCAGCGGAGGGGGTCAGCAGCTCTAACGCTTAGGACACCCAGCACCAAAACACTTCCTGGACTCACACAGACTCTAGTGCAGGCAGAAGCGCTGTGCTCTGCCGCCATTGTTGCGTTCCCCTGGGGCACTGGGACACACAGCTGCATCCTCGGACCTGCAGGAGCCAAAGAGCCATTACAGCAGCCCTCAGATACTGTGCCAGGGATCAGCCAGTTGTCCCTGGCTGGACTGCCAAAACTGTAGGAATCCCTGATCCTTCAGGGGGGCTGCACCCACAGCGTCTGGACCAGAGTGGTGCCTACAGCCGCCATCCCAGACAGAGACACACAGCTTCTGGTCCAGAGTGAGGCACCCAGCCTCCAGACCAGAACAGTGCCCCCAGGCGCCAACTCAACCTAGGTGCACATTCTCCAGGTCCAGAGCAGAGCAATCAGCCTTTGGCCCAGAGACTTGCTGAGTGCACCTCCCACTTTCTCAGACAGAACTGTGCACCCCAGGATAACAGACTGAGTTTCCATGTTGGGAGAAAACCCCATAGCTAGGGAATCAGCAGTTTCTTCAAGAGGACTGTACATGGAAATTTAGTGAGCAGCAGCACACTAAATTTATAACAAGAAACCCAGCAGTGGGGCAGCTGTCTTGAGAAATTTTATGGGTAAGAGGAGATCCCCCCCTGCCTAACATAGACCACAGCTACTACTCAGGGCTATAAACCTGAGGTGAGCAGTGGCATCTCCGGAGAAACACTGGCCATACAGTGACCATAACCAAAAAGCAGAGAAGGACTCCTTCAGGAAAAATCATCTTCCGGCCAAGGGGATACTCCCTACCTCAGGACTCCAGGAAGCACAGAAACTAACAGCCAACACCTAAATCAGCCCAATGGGTAGAGGTCAGCGTAAAGGCTCAACCAATAAAAGACAGAGCAATATGGCATCTCCAGAACTCAGCCATCCAGGGGCGAACAGCCCTGAACAATGCAGCATAATAGAAAATCAAGAAGATGACCTTACATCTATGTTGATGAAGAGAATAATAGAGGAAACAGATAAAATACGTAAAGAATTAGAGGAAGATAAAACCAAACAGATCATGGCTATCCGTAAAGAAATGGAGGAAGATAAAGACAAGCAAATTAGGGCCATCCATGAAGAAATACGGGAAGATGCAGCCAAACAGCTTGTGGCCTTCAGAGAAGAAATAATTAAATCACTGAAAGAAATCAAAGAGACAGAGTTGAAGGAACTAAAAGAAAAAGAGGAAAATACAAGCAGACAGGTGAAGGAAGTAAACAAAACAACTCAAGACCTGAAGATAGAACTAGAAAAATTAAAGAAAACACAAATGGAGGAAATAATGGAGAGGAAGAATTTAGGGAAGAAAACAGGAACTACAGAGGTAAGCATAACCAACAGAATACAAGAAATGGAAGAAAGAATCTCAGGTGTAGAAGATACAATGGAAGAAATCGATGTATCTGTCAAAGAAAATGTTAAATCCAAAAAATTCCTGACACAGACCGTCCAAGAAATCCAAGACAATATGAAAAGACAAAACCTAAGAATAATAGGAATAGAGGAAAAAGAAGACTCCCTTCTCCAAGGCCCAGAAAATATTTTCAACAAAATCATTGAAGAAAATTTCCCCAAGTTAAAGGAGAAGCCAATAAGGATACATGAGGCCTACAGAACAGCCAACAAATTTGACCAGAAAAGAAAATCCTCCCGCCACATAATAATCAAAACAGGAAGTATACAGAACAAAGAAAAAATACTAAAAGCTGCAAGGGAAAAAGGCCAAGTAACATATAACGACAAACCCATTAGAATCACACCTGACTTTTCAACAGAAACTATGAAAGCCAGAAGGGCCTGGACAGATATCATGCAGACCCTAAGAGAACACAGATGTCAACCCAGGCTACTATACCCTGCAAAACTCTCAGTCCTCATAGACGGAGAAAACAAGATATTCAATGACAAAAACAAATTTCAACAATACCTACACACAAATCCAGCATTACAGAAGACACTGGAAGGGAAAATACAACCCAAGAAAATTAGCTTCTGTCAAGAAAACACAGGAAATAATTAACCTTACTACAGCAAAACAAAAAGCAACCAAGCACACAAACTTATGAACACAGCCAACATCAAAATCAAAGGATCTAACAGCCACTGGTCATTAATCTCTCTCAACATCAATGGACTCAACTCTCCAGTAAAAAGACACAGATTAACAGAATGGATACGTAAACAAAACCCAGCAATCTATTGCATACAAGAAACACACCTAAGACACAAAGATAGACATTACCTGAGGGTAAAAGGTTGGAAGATGACTTTCCAAGCAAATGGACCCAAGAAACAAGCAGGAGTAGCCATTCTAATATCTGATAAAATAGACTTTCAACCAAAATTAATAAAAAGAGATGAGGAAGGACACTTCATACTCATCAAGGGAAAATTCCACCAGGAAGACATCACAATCCTGAACATCTATGCCCCAAATACAAGAGCACCCACATTTGTAAAAGACACATTGATAAAATTTAAACCACATATAGATCCCCACACATTAATAGTGGGAGACTTCAACACCCCACTCTCAACAAAGGACAGGTCAACAAAACAGAAATTAAACAAAGAAACAATATCTCTGACAGAGGTCATGAATCAAATGGACCTCACAGACATCTACAGAACTTTACACCCAAACACAAAAGAATATACCTTCTTCTCAGCACCTCATGGAACCTTCTCTAAAATAGACCATATAGTTGGTCACAAAGCAAGCCTCAACATATACAAGAAGACTGAAATAATCCCTTGTATCCTGTCTGATCACCATGGAATAAAGCTGGACTTCAACAACAACAGAAATAGCAAAAAGCCTACACACTCATGGAAACTGAACAACTTGTTACTAAATGACAGCTGGGTCAGGGAAGAAATAAAGAAAGAAATTAAAGCCTTTCTAGAACTCAATGAAAATGAAGACACAACATACCCTAACTTGTGGGACACAATGAAAGCAGTGCTAAGAGGAAAGTTCATAGCACTAAGTGCCTTCAAGAAGAAATTCGAGACAGCTCATTCAAGCAACTTAATGGCCCACTTAAAAACCCTAGAAAAAGAAGAAGCAGACACACCAAAAAGGAGTAGACGGCTGGAAATAATCAAACTCAGGGCTGAAATCAATCAATTAGAAACAAATAAAACAATTCAAAGAATCAATGAAACCAAGAGCTGGTTCTTTGAGAAAATCAACAAGGTAGACAAACCCTTAGCCAAGCTAACTAAAAGGCAGAGAGATACCACCCAAATCAACAAAATCAGAAATGAAAGGGGGGACATAACTACAGACACTGAGGAAATCCAAACAATCATTAGGACTTACTTCAAAAGTCTATATGCCACAAAATTTGAAAATCTAAATGAAATGGACAATTTTCTTGATCGATTTGACTTAGCAAAGCTGAATCAGGACCAGGTAAATCAATTAAATAGTCCTATATCCCCCAAAGAAATAGAAGCGGTCATCAACAGTCTCCCATCTAAAAAAAGCCCAGGACCAGATGGCTTCAGCGCAGAATTCTACCAGACCTTCAAAGAAGAGCTAACTCCAATTCTCTTCAAACTATTCTACAAAATAGAAACAGAAGGAACATTACCAAACTCATTCTATGAAGCCACAGTCACCTTGGTACCTAAACCTCACAAAGACTCAACAAAGAAAGAGAATTTCAGGCCAATCTCCCTCATGAACATTGATGCAAAAATACTTAACAAAATACTTGCAAACTGAATCCAAGAACACATCAAAGATATTATCCACTATGACCAAGTAGGCTTCATCCCAGGTATGCAGGGGTGGTTCAATATACGGAAATCCATCAATGTGATCCACCATATTAACAAACTGAAAGAAAAAAACCACATGATAATCTCCCTAGATGCTGAAAAAGCATTTGACAAAATCCAACATCCATTCATGTTTAAAGTACTGGAGAGATCAGGGATACAAGGCACATATCTAAACATAGTAAAGGCGATATACAGCAAGCCTATAGCCAACATCAAACTGAACGGAGAGAAACTTAAAGCAATCCCTCTGAAATCAGGGACAAGACAAGGCTGCCCACTGTCTCCATATCTCTTCAACATAGTGCTGGAAGTCCTTGCTAGAGCAATAAGACAGTCGAAGGAGATCAAGGGGATACAGATGGGAAAAGAAGAAGTCAAATTATCACTATTTGCAGATGATATGATAGTATATATGAGTGACCCCAAAAACTCTACCAGGGAACTCCTACAGCTGATAAACACCTTCAGCAAAGTGGCCGGATATAAAATTAACTCAAAAAAATCAGTAGCACTCCTGTATACAAAAGACAAAAGGGCTGAGAAAGAAATTAGAGAAACAACACCATTCACAATAGCCACAAATGACATAAAGTACCTTGGCGTAACCCTAACCAAGCAAGTCAAAGACTTGTATGAAAAAAATTTCAAGTCTCTGAAGAAAGAATTAGAGGAAGATATGAGAAGATGGAAAGATCTCCCATGCTCATGGCTTGGCAGGATTAACATAGTAAAAATGGCCATCTTACCAAAAGCAATCTACAGATTTAATGCAATTCCCATCAAATTGCCAACACAATTCTTTACAGACCTGGAAAGAAAAATTCTCAACTTCGTATGGAATAACATGAAACCGAGAATTGCTAAAACAATCCTCTACAATAAAAGATCTTCTGGAGGTATCTCCATCCCTGATCTCAAGCTGTACTATAGAGCAACAGTTATAAAAACTGCATGGTACTGGCATAGAAACAGAATGGTGGATCAATGGAATCGAACAGAAGACCCAGAAATAAACCCACTTACGGACACCTGATTTTTGACAAAGATGCCAAAACCATACAATGGAAAAATGATAGCATCTTTAACAAATGGTGCTGGTCCAACTGGATGTCTACATGTAGAAAAATGAAAATAGATCCATACTTATCACCCTGCACAAAACTGAAGTCCAAGTGGATCAAAGACCTCAACATAAAACCAGACACATTAAATCGGCTAGAAAAAAAAAAGTGGGGAATACCCTAGAACTCATTGGTACAGGAGAAAACTTCCTGAACAGAACACCAACAGCACAGGCTCTAAGAGCAACAATCAATAAATGGGACCTCATGAAATTGAAAAGCTTCTGTAAAGCAAAGGACACCGTCATCAAAACAAAGCGACTGCCTACAGAGTGGGAAAGAATCATCACCAACCCTCTATCTGACAGAGGACTCATATCCAATATATATAAAGAACTAAACAAGCTGAAAAGCAACAAACCAAGTAATCCACTTAAAAAATGGGGAACAGAGCTAAAGAGAGAATTCTCTGCAGAGGAATATCGAATGGCAGAGAAGCACTTAAAGAAATGCTCAACCTCATTAGCCATTAGGGAAATGCAAATCAAAACAACCCTGAAATTTCACCTTACACCCATCAGAATGGCCAAGATGAAAATCTCAAGGGACAACACATGCTGGAGAGGTTGTGGAGAAAGGGGAACCCTTCTCCACTGCTGGTGGGAATGTAAACTGGTACAACCACTCTGGAAATCAATCTGGCGCTTTCTCAGACAACTAGGAATAGCGCTTCCTCAAGATCCAGCCATACCACTCCTAGGCATATACCCAAAAGAGGCGCAAGTACACAACAAGGACATTTGTTCAACCATGTTTGTAGCAGCTTTATTTGTAATAGCCAGAAGCTGGAAACAACCCAGATGCCCCTCAACTGAAGAATGGATGCAGAAACTGTCGTACATCTATACAATGGAGTATTACTCAGCAATGAAAAATAAGGAAATCATGAAATTTGCAGGTAAATGGTGGGACCTGGAAAGGATCATCCTGAGTGAGTTGACACAGAAGCAAAAAGACACTCACGGTATATACTCACTCATATAAACATACAATATAGAATAAACCCACTAAAAGCTGTACATCTAAAGAAACTAAGCAAAAGAGAGGACCCTAACTAAAATGTTCAATCCCCATCCTGAAATTCAAAGAGGATGGACATCAGAAGAAAACGAAAATAGGAAACAACCTCGGAACCCGCTACAGAGGGCCTCTGAAAGCCAGAAGAAAACAGGAAACAACCTTGAAACCTGCCACAGAGGGCCTCTGAAAGCTTCTGCAGTATAGACTGTCAAAGCAGATGCTGAGCCTGATGGCCAACTGATGGGCAGAGTGAATGGAATTTTATGTAAGAAGTGGGAAATAGTAAGAACTGGAGGGAATGGGAACTCCACAAGCAGAGCAACAGAACAAGATAATTTGAACACAGGGAACTTCCCAGAGACTCATACTCCAACCAAGGACTATTTGTGGAGATGACCTGGAACCCCTGCACAGGTGTAGCCCATGGCAGTTCAGTGTCCAAGTGGGTTCCATAGTAATGGGAAGAGGGACTGCCTCTGACATAATCTGATTGGCCTGCTCGTTGATCACTTCCCCCTAAGGGGGGAGCAGCCTTACCAGGCCACAGTAGAGGACAATGCAGCCACTTTTGATGAGAACTGATAGACTAAGATCAGAAAGAAAGAGAGGAGGACCTCCCCTATCAGTGGACTTGGGGAGTGGCATGCATGCAGAAAGGGGAGGGAGGGTGGGATCGGCAGGGGAGGAGGGAGGGGCTCATGGGGGGATACAAAATGAATAAAGTGTAATTAATAAAAAAAATAAAAGATTTATAAAAAAAAAAGAAAAAAAAGAAGCGTTACATAAAGTTGCTCAGACATAAGGAAAATGATATCATGTGGACATCTGGATGGACCCAAAAAAAAAAAAAAAAAAAAAGCACTCTGTGACCTACTTCTTCCAACTGGACCTCACCCATTTTTCAACATCGCCAAATCCTGCTATCATTATGAATGCACCTGTGGAGTAATTCACTGGTAGATAGGAGCCCTCATGAACCAATCAATCCTCAGTAATGAGATTCACCAGCCAGGAACTGAGACTTAAACATATGGAATATTTGGGGGTATATTGCATATTTTAAATGTAACAAGATAGATTTGCATCTCTAGGGAAAGGTTCTTGCACAGGAAATTTTTAAGTAAAGAGTATGCAGGGCTGAGGCTTGTAGCTCATTGGTAAGTTGGCTTGTCTCTCACTTAAAAAAAAAATAAAAATAATGAATACCCTGGGTCTAAAATGAAGTAAATAAAATGCAAGGAAGGAAGAGGAGGAACAAGAGGAGGAGGAGAACAAGAAAAATACAGAAAAGAAAGAGAAATTAAACACCAACAAACCAAATAATCTAATTAAAAATGAAGTGCAGAGCTAAACAGAGAATTCTCAACAGAGGAATATCAAGTGGCAAAGAAACACTTAAAAAAATGCTCAACGTCCTTAGTCATCAGAAAAGTGCAAATCAAAATAACTCTGAAATTCCATCTTACACTCATCAGAATGGCTAAGATCAAAAACTCAAGTGATATGCTGGTGAAAATATGGAGAAAGGGAAACCCTTCTCCATTGCTGGTGGGATTGTAAACTTGTACAACCACTTTGAAATCAATCTGCGCTTTCTCAGAAAATTTGGAATAGCGTTACCCCAAGACCCAGCTATTATCACTCCTGGGTATACACCCAAAAGATTCTCTGCCATACAGCAAGGAATTTGCTCAGCTATGTTCATAGCAGCTTTATTTGTAATAGCCAGAATCTGGGATCAACCTAGATGTCTCTCAATCAAGGAATAGATACAGATATCGTGGTACATTTACACAGTGGACTACTACTCAGCAATTAAAAACAAGGAAATCATGAAAATTGCAGGCAAATAAATGGAACCAGAAAAGATGACCCTGAATGATTTAACCCAGAACCAGAAAGACATACGTGATATATACTCACTTATAAGTAAATATTAGCCATATAATACAGGATAACCATACAAAAATCCACAAACCTAAAGAAGCTAAATAACTAACAAGGAGGACTCTAGAGAGGATGCTTAATTCTCATTCAGAAGGGCAAATAGAATAGACACCGGAAGAGGTTGAAAAAAGGAAAAGGATGGGAGCCTACCATAGATGTCCTCTGAAAGACTCCTCCCAGCAAGCAATTGAAGCAGGTACTGAGACTCACAGCCAAACTTTAGGCAGAGCAGGAAGTCAGGGGATAGAAGGACTCTGAGAAGACAGGATCTCCACAAGGAGACCAACAAAGCCAAAAAATCTGGTCCCAGGGAGACCTACAAAGACTGATGCCCCAACCAAAAGCCATGCATGAAGAAGACCTACACTCCCTATTCAGACATAGTCCATAGGTAGCTCAGTCTTCATGTAGGTTTCCTAGTAAGGGAAACAGCGGTTATCTCTGATGTGGACTCTGTTACTGGCTCTTTGATCACTTTCCCCTGGTGATGAGGCCTTGCCAGACCACAGAGGAAGAGGATCCAGGCAGTCTTTATGAGACTTGATAGGTTAGGTTCAGATGGTAGAGGAGGAGGGTTCCCCCTTTCTGTAGTCTAGGGGAGGGGGATAGGGTAAAGAAGGAGGGAAGATAGGACTGGGAGGAGATGAGGGAGGAGGCTACAATCTGGACATAAAGTGAATAAATTATTTTTAAAAAGAAGGAAAGAGGACTAAAAGCTGGTAGTAAAAAAAAATAATTAATTCATAATTTTCAGAAGCATCTCATGACTGAAAATCCCTTAAGACTCACCCAATGGGAAGCCCAAACCACAGTTTCATTTACATCCTTGATTTTTTTAATTAATTTTTAAATGTTAGTTCTTTGAGAGTTTCTTATACGTTTTGATTGTATTCACTCTCCAACTATTCCTAGATTCATACCTTTTTTTTTTTTTTTACCAACCCAATTTTGTGTCCTCGGTTTTTCAAGTCCTTCAAGACCAGTTTGTGCTGCTAAAATATTCTTGAACACATGGTCTTCCACTGAGACTCACAGCCAGAGTGGTCAACTTGTTGGGGACACACTCCTATAGAAAACTGTTTCTGTCTCTCCAAGAAACTAACAATTGCCAGTAGCTCTACAGGGAGAAGGAGGACAATGTACCCACCTCCTTTATCTATGGTGGCATTTGGTTTAGCTTGGGTTGCATTAGTTTTATGTATGATGTCATAAACTCTGTAGGTTTCTGTGAGCTATCTTTCCTGTTGTATTCAGAAGATAATGCTTCTCTGTAGTCATCCATTTGCTGTTTGACTGAGCTGCTGGTATCCTGATAACGAAGAGCAGAATCACCCCAAGAAACTACTGCTAAAGAGGTCCACGTCCCATGTCCTTATTAACCTTTTCTCTTCTAGCTGGTGTTGGGGTACTAGAAGAGATTGGGGTGGAGAAGGGAAAAAGAGACACAAGGATACCTCCCCCCCAAAAAAATAAAGAAGATTTTAAAAAGTCAAAGTCTCTTGTTCTCCGCAACTTTGCCAGATGTGGGCCTCTGTGTTAATCACCATTTACTTCAAATAGAATCTTCTCAGATGAGGGTTGATAGCTGTAGTAATTTATGGGTAATCAAGCCATTAGTATTTGGCTTGATTGTATGTCCATTTAGCAGCATGATAGTCGTGGGTTCTCCTCTAGGGCCCGAGATCTGCACAGTGCATTATCGGGCCAAAAAATAGACCTGATAATGGTATTGAGTATGTGTTTCATCTTGTGAAACAGAACTTAAATCTAATCACAAAACTAATCTCATACTGTTTGTGCCCCTATTGTAAAGAGACATGTCTTGCCAGGCCAATCATTCTTATAACATGGAGGGATCATAAGAGGGAATTACTGGTAATTACAATCACTCCAGTAGCTTGCGTAGCACTTACTAACACTATGGAACCGAGATAGTAAGGATGAAGCTCCCAGGTCCATACCAGCTTGATTTCACCATGTGACAAATTCATATGTGTCAAATTCTAGGGGACAATCAAGAGCAATAATTTGTAATGTTTAGGGAGTATATGAAACCTCATGTCCAACAGATCCAAAAAAATTAGCTCATTCCTGCCGTTGGACTTTTAAACTATTAGCTTCTCACATCTACTAGGAGCCTGTAATAAGGCTGTAAAGATAGATAGATAGATAGATAGATAGATAGATAGATAGATAGATAGATAGATAGATAGATAGAT
>NW_026585644.1:27497595-27519485 GCF_907164565.1 Psammomys obesus
GATAGATAGATAGATAGATAGATAGATAGATAGATAGATAGATAGATGATAGATGTATATGTGTAAATATGTATGTAGGTATATGTATATGTAAGCTTCTATAGTAGTTGGTTAGCAAGATTATTTTTCAAAAGGTTTTGTTTTTAATTGATCTCAAAAAGAAAACTTTTCATGGATCTAAAGGGATGGCTCAGTACTTAGGAATACTTGATTCCCTAGCAGAAGACCTGGGTTCAACACCCAGCACCCACATGGCAGCTTAGAACTATAATTCCATTTCCAAGGTAACTGGCCTTCTGCTGCCTCTGCACCAGGCATACATACACAGAGTACATATATATACATTCAGGTAAAACATTCATATACATAAGTTATTTGAAATATGAGTATAAGTATAGAATTCCTCCTCATAGAGCTTAGCTACTTTTTGAACTTAAACCTACTGGGCTACCTGAAAGATGAAAGTCCAAAGTAGCCATTTAGAGGACTGTGGGAAAATATGACACACATGCAGATGTGGTTCTATTTAGAATCAATGCCATCATCACTGCCACCGTCACAATCACCAGCATCAGCATCAGAAAATGCTAGCAAACAAAACGGGCCTTCAAACACTAGGAGAGAAAAAGCTACAGTAGGTGAGGGAGTGAAAGTACGCGTGAATATGTGTATGTGCCTATAAGCTAAGAGAGAATGAGTGACTGGGTAAAAGAGATTCAAATACTTAATTCCACCTGAAGTTAAACATTATAAATAAAATGCTGGAATGCTAATAGTTTAAAGTAGACCCTTCATTCTGGAACTCATCATCCACTCATATTTGCTCTTCTGCCTTCCTAGTGGATCCATCTGCTCCTCATGGAAACCTACAATTGCTGCTAATGAATTCAATGTTTTCTAAGTTTTCCATAAAGCATTTTTTATTTAATGAAATGGAACTTGAGTATCTCAACAACTTGAGTAGTTTTTAAAAGAATCAGCTGTAGATTGTACAAGGTTACTCTCCCTACCCTTCTATGTGTTCTGAAGTCCTAATTAGAGCCACAGCTATCCCTGAACTATTTTGGCCTTTTCCTTTATAGCACAACATGTAATTCCTATTAGTATAATAAACCAGTAACTTCAGTACTTGTGAAAACTGAATAAAGTTTATAAGCCTATCAAAATGCCTCTTGTTTCTTGTAAATGTTTAGGAAACATCCCTGAAATGTTACTGAGAATTAAATTTTAAGATTTAGCAGGAACCAAAGAGTGACCTCACACTGCACCTTGCTTACTTCTGAATGAAGTAAGTCCTCAACTCCAGAAGGGACAGGGAGGGAGGGCTACCAGCACTCAAGAGGAAAGTCAGAAGAGACAAATCATAATGAAAATAGAGAGCTTTTCACAACTAGGCCCTTAAGATGCTGTGATTGGTCTCCCCACTTGAAAGAGAAATGAGGAGAGATGGAAGAGTGCAGTCTCAGACCACCTCAGCGCCCTTAGGGAAAGCAGCCTTTTTGACTTCTCAGGACATCATGTGTGAAAATCATTTCATATCCTTGTCCTTCAGCAGATGTTTGAAATTATGTCCACATGAAAGAAAATGATAAAAAGTCAGAGTCTTCCCATTTTTTCAGAAAGACTGCAGATTTTCCTAAACTCCAGTCTCTATAAGATTCAAATCCAAGTGCCAACCTCATTGGTTTCTTCTAGTTTGCTTTCTGTTGCTGTGATAAGCACAATAGCCAAAGATCAACTTTCGCTGAAAAGAGGCTTATTCATCTTGTACTTACAGTTCAACACTGGAGGAAGTCAGGGAAGGAACTGAAGCAGAGTCTGCCATCACCACACCGGCTTCCTTCTCAACCAGCTTTCTTACACAACCGAGGAACAACTGTTCAGAAATGGGACCAACCAGAGTGGGCTAAAGTCCTCTCACATTAGCTATCAATAAAGACAATGCCCCAGAAGCCAACCTGGTGGAGACAAATCAGTCAAGGTGCCTTCTTTCTAGGTAATCTAGTTTGTGTCAAGTTGGCAAACATTAACCAGCACAATGGGTAAATTATAAAATTGATAGTTATTTGGCAGAGAATTAAAACTCTTACCAATCACCACTAATTCTTAGTAGGGATGGTGTCCTAAGAAGCCCTGTCCAAGCCCCAAGATGCTTTCAACAAAGCAGAATAATATATGAACCCATGTGCAGATCCAATATCTTCCTAGCTAGTTTTGACAGGTGAATTCTGAAACCAAGATCTGCTTAAGCCAATGAAGAATTTGAAAATCACTTCATGTGTGAACAATATAACAGTACCTAAATACTAATGGCTTCTGTGTAATCAGCTATTTTGCTAATGATGAGGGTGGTTTGTACTTTAAAAGTGTCTTCATCACTTACGATCTTATCTCTGCTGTTTTTTTCCCCCCTTTGGAACATATTTGTGCCTTTGATTTAAAGATTACACATAAATAGCTTTTCTCAAGTCTTTCTGTGCTATCCAGAATCATAGTTTATATATTTCCTTATAGAAATATATTTTCTCACTATATGTACCATTTTTGTTTCCTATTTTGACATATTTTATTTCATTCCTTTTATTAGTAACTCGTCACCATCCCAACTTCTAAATAATAGGTTGTCCAGAGCTCAGGCCTGGGAATTTTCATTTTCTCTATACTGGCAACTTTTATAGACTTGTGGTTTTAAATCTATTTTATAGACAAATTACTTCAAAACATGCATCTCCAGCTGAATTCTATTGTCATAGAATTTCCAAACTCATCCTCAGAATTTTTGTCTAAATATTGAGCAGGTATGTTAAAAAAAAAATCCTGTCTCGATCCTAAAAGTCTGGGCACAGGAGTCTTTCCTGAAACTGATACTCCAACCAAGGACCACTCATGGAGATGGCCTGGAACCCCTCCACAGAGGTAGCCCATGGCAGTTCAGTGTCCAAGTGGGTTACATAGTAATGGAGACAGGGACTGTCTCTGACCTGAACTGATTGGCCTGCTCTTTGGTCACCTCCCCCTGAGGGAGGAGCAGCCTTGCCAGGCCACAGAGGAAGACAATGCAGTCAGTCTTGATGAGACCTGATAGGCTAGTGTCAGATGGAAGGGGAGAAGGATCACTCCTATTGGTAGACATGGAGAGGGGCAGGGAGGAGATGACAGAGGGAGGGTGGGATTGGGAGGGAATAAGGCAGGGGGCTACAGCTGGGATACAAAGTGAATAAACAGTAATTAATATAAAAAAGTCTGTATTCCATTAGGTTCACCTAATGATATACTTCTCAGTGCATTAAATGTCACATGATTATATCAGAAACAATTGTATTCCAATTCAAGTTTGTATATAATAGGAAAATTATCTTCAAAGACAACAGCTGAAAGACTTCATTATTTTGTAACTAAAATAAATATAGTGTAAAATGTTAATGCTAATAAGTTAAAAATAATTTGTTAAAAATTAAAAAATAATGTTCCAAAAAAAAAAATCCTGTCTCAAATCTGCTCTTAGTTTCACCCAGCTCACTGATTGCCAGTTCTATTTGTTTGTGAAAGACATACATAACTGGAGAAGTTGGTGATTCCCCCTTTTCCCTTATTTCATCAATCTCATATTTTATCAAATTCAATGGGGTTTACCTTCAAAATATAACTTCTTATCACCAATACCACCATTATTTAACTGAGTGAAATGGATACCTATTCCAAGAATCATAAACAGGATAATCATGCCATGATCTGTATGTAACTCTGGCTTTATAGATAGGGAACTAGAAAAGATAGATGGGAAAAGCTGGAAGCCAACCATGAACGTATTTCAACAATCCACATACTTGATAGCGACACTTATTTCTGTCCTGTAATAAAGACCTAGTAAACACTGAATTAGGGAATCGGTACAGTACAACGTGGGAAGAGCTGGGGAAAATGACAGCTTATCATGATATAAGGTAAGCTAAGATACTACCTCAGCGAGAAATACCCAACAGAGTACCAACATCGATATTATACTTTGTATGCTTTAAAAATGTCTAATTGATCAGTTGGATTGATGGACAGATGAAGAGATGCAGACATGTAGATCTATGGATGAAAAGACTAAAAGGAAGACATGCTAGTCCCAAAGAAACAATCTAGTAGAATCATCACCATACCATAAAAAAAGGATGTGAAAAACACACCTTATACATGAGTTCTCCAAATTAAAGACACCCACATACATATACACACACCATACATATGTGCGCGCACACACACACACACACACACACACACACACACACACACCTTCCTTGAAGTTGAAGAGATACATTAGTGGGTAAAGTGCTTGCTATAAAAGTACAGGGGCCTGAATTTGAATCCCCACAATCCAGGTAAAAGCTGGACTCACCTGTCTATGTGTGTAATACCAGCACTCCTGCAGTGAAATAGGAGTTGAAGATGGAAACTAAAGAGACCTTTCCAAACAAGGTGGAAGCTGAGAACTGACAGCTGTGGCTGCCCTTTGACCTCTACACACTATATTCACTGTGATACATGCATTTCTGTTCACTCTATTTCTTTCCCTGCCCAGCATACATACACAACACATACAATGCTTTTAGATCTCCTGTACTGGGACATGTTTAAGTTTTCAGTACTTCATGGAATTGTCCACATATTGCAGCATAATGGTCTCACTTGTTCTGTGACAAACTACAAAATTAAATACTTCATTCTACCAAATCTAAATGTATTTCTTAACATTACACATCACTGTAACCCAACTAATACTGGCACCTATCTTTTGTTTGTTTCTGTTGTTTGTTTGTTTGTTTGTTTGTTTGTTTTAGTTTGATTTGGTTTTGGCTTTTTCAAGACAGGATTTTTCTGTGTAGCTTTGGTTGTCCTGGACTCACTTTATAGACCAGGCTGGTCTTGAACACAGAGATCTGCCTGCCTCTGGGATTGCAGGCATGTACTGGGATTGCAGGCATGTGCCACCACGCCCGGCTTGCTGGCACCTATTTTAAATAATCCCTATTCCTCTAGGCCTTTCTAACTCCCCATACTAATTTTCTATAAGATCAGTTGACCAGCCCTCTATCGTGTAGTGTGTTTTGGCCTTTCTCTTTTATTCAGCCATGAGTTATCAGTTTGGATAACATAAATACCTAAAACACACTGAAAGGTCTCATTCTTTCTCCCTAGTCATTTCTGAGTTTCATCCAAACCCCACTGCTAATTATTTCTCTGCCACCCTGGCCACTTTATCCACAGTCCCTGGCTCAGAATTCCTTGAGAGAACGTTTAGGAGTCATGAATGGTGGCTGCGGGGTTAGAAGCCAAAGCCAAGCCTTATGCAGTGTTAGTTCAGCACTGTGGACAGCAATGCACAGGTTCATGTGCCCCCTCCCCCAAAAATGTTCTAAGTTTCCTCTATATCCATATTCCATTAGCACATCCCAAAAATTTAGCAATGAAAATAACATGTGAGACACACTGAACATGACATATGTACTGAGCATCACTCTAATTTATTTGTGCCTGTGTTAGGAAAGGTCAGTCCACCTGGCTCTCAAGACATTGTGTGACTTGCCAAATACTGATAACGAATGAGGCTCAAGACAAACCCTTCATTCCTGTATTTAAATCTATGCAAACTCTCTATCTGTTTCTCTCTGTGTGTCTCTCTGTCATACACAAATGCACACACACACACACACACACACACACACACACACACTCCACAAGCCTGGCTTCAGAGAGCCCTGTGAAGCTCTCAGTTAAAGCAGCCTCTAACTCAGTGTCTCGTCAAGGGAAACATGATAGCCATTACGCCTGTACAAGGAAAGCCATCAGTGTGTGAGGGAGAGAAAGGGCCCCTCTGAAGACAAGTTCTCTCCCCAGGAAGATGTACAGGTAGCTCACCATGAGGTCTTCTGAGCACATAAATTTCAGTGATAGGCACATTCCACCTATAAACACTTGAGTGTGTTTTTTGTTTTCCTGTCTCTGATGTCTACATTTTTCCCAAGCATCTCGGTTTCCTAATCAGTCCCACATGTCTCTTCTCAGCTATGTATTTGAGAACCAGCCAGACTAGCAACAAAGTTCTTGGCCACGGCAGCACCTGGCCCTCAAGGACACCGGCCCCATCTTAAATCTAGCAGAGGCTCTTTGATCTCCTCATTTAGACAAGGTTGTGGCCAGACCTTTGGACAATATCCTCCCAGACTTGGTGTCCCTTTCTCCCAAATCCTTCTCTACACAGGGACACTGATCCCTCTCCCATTCACTCCTCATTTCTGACAGATCTGGACAGTGGACTCTTTAACTAGATCTTATTCATACCTCCATGACATATATAAGGTTGTACTCTCTTTAACCAAAACATGGGAATATGATGATCACTCTAAGTAGATTATAAATCAGAGACAGGAAATCCCACTTAAAGAGGCATCTTCAACACTGGAACTTAAAGATCCACCTGTCTCTGCCTCCCAAGACCTGGGATTAAAGGCGCCCACTGCCACCACCCTCCATTGATCAGATTCTTTAATGTGAGAAGACCCATGTAAAATGTGGGCAGCTGTCGGGAGCCGCTCCCGCCATTACAAGATGGCGCCGGCTTCCTGCTTCCTGGTTCTTCTTGCCAGCATTTTCGCGCTTCTTGCCAGCATTTTCACGCTTCTTGCCTGCGCCGCCCTACAGTTTACGCATGCGCAGCTTTATGCTAATGAGGGTTTAGGCTACACTCCAATTGCCAGCCATATGCTTATGAAGACTTAAACAGAGCACCAATTACAGACGGACAGGTCGCGCTGCTGGCTATTTAAGCAGAGCACAACCCGGGGTTTGGGTCCTTCACCATCTGCAAGAAAGAGCTGTTCAATAAACTTGCTGCTGAAGAAATCCTTGGTTGTTGCGTCGTCCTTATCGGCAAAGGCTGCGCGCGACAAGTGGTGCCGAAACCCGGGAGCCGCCGAACCCCGGAGTGGAGGATCGCTTCGAAGGACCCCGACTGCTCGTCGAGTAAGGATTCAAAGTCAGTGGCGTGAGAACCGCGGTACTTTTCTGCAAGGTATGATTTCTGTGGTCTTGTTGTGTTGTCTGTGCCTTAGTTGTGGGAAACGGGACCATCAAGATAGTCTATCCGAAACAGAAAAGAAAATTAAGACCGGTAAATCCCCTAAGGATGGGACCAAGAAAGATAAGGCTAAAGCGCTGAAGGCGCAAAAGCTAGTTAAAAAGTTTAAGAAACCAAAACAGACTGGTAGCAAGGAAAAGAAAAAGGTCGCCTCGTCATCGAGCGAGCCGGAGTCTACAGAGAGCAAAAACAGCTCTTCTGAGAATCAACAAACTGATGAGAAATCAGGGCTCGACCCTGACGAGCAGGCAGAGTTGGATGAGGAAGCAGCTAAATATGAGGAAGGGCGTTACCGCCCGGATCCGCCACCATATGTGGCCTATGCTGGCACTTCCGGGTTCTCCATGCGGAAGTCAGCCACTAAAAAACCCAAATCTACAGAGATAAAATTTTCCCTGATATCAAAAAAAGAGAGAAAGCGGATTAAAACCGCGTTCCCAATCTGGGAGGACGCTTGGGTAATTAATCAGACCTTATACCCACCTAAAGTATATAAACAAATACCGGTAACAAATCAAAGCTTAACAGCAGCTGTGCTCTCTGCTCTTATAATCATTAAAGGACCGGATCTTATTTTTATAAGATCCAGGGGAGCTGTGTATATTTTCCCACAGGACCAAAAAAATCCAATTTGGGTTCCGGCACAATTGACCCGGGTGGTAAAGCAAGATGAGCCTGACCCTAACTTTGATCCTGATCCTGATGTTGAATGGACTGCTGACAAGCTTGGAGGTGGAGACCCAGGAGATTCCACTAATGACTCTCTGGGACTACCTTATTTGCCAATGTCTATCTTCTGCCTTTTCCTATTTTAAGGAATGGGTTGGTGTGGGCATGTTTGGAGTGATGTTTCTCACAGGTTTGTTCCTCTGTTTTTGGTTGCTCTGCCATTTTAAGAGACAACAACATCTTAAAAATGTGGCCATGGTGCGGGCAATGCTGGCTGTGGAACAGGGGGCATCCCCCCAAGTTTGGCTTAACATGCTCAGTCGTTGAGACACTGTCTGAACTTGTAACACTCCTGACGGGCACAGGTTCCCATTACACCAGGATGCTGTTCAAGACAGACTTCTACACCTCCCAGGGCTCAGGTTCCCATTACACAAAACTCAAGGTACAGAGGGTCTCTTACACTGTGTAAACTCCTTGATCACTGACGCTGTTGGCTCAACAGGCTGATCGGTAACCTCATGGTGTGTTATTTTTCTAATTGAGATGGCCTTTAATATATATAAAAGGGGGAGATGTCGGGAGCCGCTCCCGCCATTACAAGATGGCGCCGGCTTCCTGCTTCCTGGTTCTTCTTGCCAGCATTTTCGCGCTTCTTGCCTGCGCCGCCCTACAGTTTACGCATGCGCAGCTTTATGCTAATGAGGGTTTAGGCTACACTCCAATTGCCAGCCATATGCTTATAAAGACTTAAACAGAACACCAATTACAGACGGACAGGTCGCGCTGCTGGCTATTTAAGCAGAGCACAACCCGGGGTTTGGGTCCTTCACCATCTACAAAAAAGAGCTATACAATAAACTTGCCGCTAAAGAAATCCTCGGTTGTTGCGTCGTCCTTATCGGCAAAGGCCGCGCGCGACAGGCAGCACCTTTCAGTGGCAACCCAGATAAAAGAAAGTTGAGAAATGGAGACTTTGCTTTTGGCCTACTTGTTTTCACTCTTCCTGTTAAATTGTTCCTACCATTTACTGATATTAGAACCAGAATCTTCAGGATTCCAAAATAGGCCAAAGATCAGCATCTCTACAGGAAACCTCCATGCCTTTGAGAACCAGATGGGAACTACTGAGACATCCAGCTTCATAGACAGAGCAACTACTGGATTCTCAAGTTTCTCCAGTTACCCAACCTAATAAATGTCCTCTTAAAATATACTCATTCTGTCAGATATGTCCCTCTGAAGAACCCTGACAAATACAAAGTTTGTGTTTTGAATCATTTTATTTACCCATGGTCCTTGGAATTGAACATCAAGTGTTGAACAAAGCTAGACAAATGTTTACCAGAGTCACATACTCCCAGTCCAGAAAAAAATAAAAAAGTTAGAAAAATGAGACTTCTTGTGTTGACATTCTGGAGGGATGCGGAGGTAAGGTCTGGCAGTGCTGTGTGGGGGAACAATGCCCAGGCCTGAGAAACGTGTAACCTGCTCTGGTCCTAATTCTGTGGGTTACTATGTGACACTAGCCTTGCTACTTAATTTTACTTAGCTTCAGTTTCTTCTTTTGCAAAAAAAAAAAAAAAAAAAAAAGTATCCGATTTTAGTGTATTTCTAGCGATTCATAAAAGCTAAAATGTGAGGTACCTGCCTACAGATACTGCAGTGCCTTCTCTAAATCACTCAATGACCTGTAGTTAGTACATCAGGAAATTTGCAATTCATTCTCAAATTTCTCAAAGATAAAGCAATCCATGTGTAAGTTTAAATTTTTATTGAAATAGGAATGTTTAAATTTTACTGAGAAATGTATAGGGGGAAGTTTTAGTGACTGAAGACCATACTATACTTCTGAAATATAAAACCTACATAGCCAAGAAGTGCCATATTCTTCAAGTTAAATTTTTAAAAATCAGTAAGATTTGATAAAATTCCATCAGAAATTTTAACTCATTCTAAATTTTTGAGTGTAAGGATAAATATTCCATGAAATACTGAAAAAATTACAAAGAGAAGTTTGCAGTGAATGTAGTGTATTTCAACGTGCTTCAAAGTCATAATGATCAAAAAGAAGAAAATGCTACTACCAGCCTTCAGAACGCAGGAGACGAACAGAATAAAAGTCCATCCAAAAGAGCCAGTAGAAAACTCTTATTTGAATCGTGGAGCAGCAGATGAGTAATTTAATCATTAGATTAATGATTAAGAATTTGAAGAGAAAATTGACTACATGATACTATATAACTGTACTGGTTACTCATCTCGTTGCTATGATAAAATAGCTGGGAGGGTTTATTTTGGCTCTCAGTTCCAATGATACAATCCATCATGGCAGGGGGGATACGGCAGCCAGAGCAACAG
The DNA here is from genome assembly GCF_907164565.1 of Psammomys obesus. Classification (NCBI taxonomy): domain Eukaryota; kingdom Metazoa; phylum Chordata; class Mammalia; order Rodentia; family Muridae; genus Psammomys; species Psammomys obesus. The sequence goes on from NW_026585644.1 coordinate 27,507,749, forward strand.
GCAACTAGTCACATTGCTTTCACAGTCAGGAAGCAAGAGTCAGTGAACATCCATGCTCAGCCTACTTCTTCCTCATTTTCAGTCCAGGACCCCAAACCATTCACATAGAAAGTAAATCTTTCTATTTCAATTACCTAGTCTACAGAATCAATCATAGGATTATGGAGAGATTTCAATAATACTTCTGTAAACACAGTCACATAAAAACAATTTTCTGGTGATTAGCAATTGTATTTTCACTACACTGAAAGGAAATTGATGAATGTTTGCAATAAAATATTTTAAAAGGAACCAAACGCAGGATAAGAATCTAACTTTGAGGGCTGCTAATGTATGTCAGCTACTTAGTCAATGAGATAGGAGAGAAGCCTTATCATCTTCAAACTAAAATTACATATTGAACTTCAGTATGGAAGAAAAATACAGAAACACAAGCAGAGCACAATGGGACTGTTATGCCTCTGACCACTACGGGACCAGTCCCAGGTGTGACATCAATTTTGAAGCCTAGGCCTGCCCAGTCTGGCAGGCAAACAGCCGCTGCAGATGAACTCTGAAAACACTACAATATTAGCCTTCTCTGTTAATCCTACTAATGCACTCCCAATCTCCTTGACAGGCTGCCCATCATATCCCTGTGTCGGGGCGAAAGCCTTGAGAGGTGGCTGTGATGAGAGGATTACTGAAAGCACGCTCAGGAGGGCAGAGCCCTCCCTAACTCCAGCTTTGTAGATATGCTGCATACCACAGAGGGCATCAGCAGAGGCTTGTCCTTAACACCAACCAACCTCTTGGCATAGAGGTAACTAAGGGAGAAAGCCATCTATCCCAAGGGTTGGCCAGGCCATTCTTCCAATCTCACCATGAAAAAAGAAAGCAAGTTAAGAGGGAAATGCACAGAGCTGGTGGCTTGGGGTTATTTCTTCATGCCAGAGCACTCTCTCCTCTGAAAGCCCCATTTAGCTATAGACAATGAAAAGGTTCTTGATTCTGAAAATGTGTCTTTCTGTCAATGGTTCTCATCCTCCCTAATGCTGTTCATATTGTGGTGAACCCCCAACCATAAAATAATTGTAGTTGTTGCTTCATAACTATAATTTTTCTACTGTTTTAAATCATAATGTAAATATCTGATATGCTGGATATCTGTGACTCCAGTGGGGGTTGAACTCTCAAGTTGAGAACTGCTGCTCTAGGTACCTTCCCTTTTCTACTCAGTTCCTTAGAGAGTGGCTGCCATTCCATGAAAGCTATGTCTACAACTCCATCTTTGTTTATTAGCTGGATTGCTCTAACTTGCCTTATAAATTTTCAGCAGGATCATTTGAAATGCTTCACCTTAAATATATTATAAAATGAAAATAAAACACACTGTCTTCGTGTTAACAGAATGTATTTGAAAAACCAACAAACTATTTAACCCAAAGTGGCTAAGCTTGTCACCTTGTGGGAAAGCATGTACTTCTGAGCCTCTGTAATCTCATTAAAGTAAAAGGAAAATGCAGTCTGTGGTTATAAATATCATAGCATATTGTGGATGTGGTATTCCCTCTCCGTAACTTCTCATTCTCAACAGTATATCTCACCAAGGGAGGAGAGAGCGCCAAGAGGGTGGGCAAATGTTGGTTGCTCAGTTTTTTGGTTAGTTGATTTTTTTTAAACTTTTTTTATTTTTTATTAATTACACTTTATTAATTTTGTATCCCCCCATAAGCCCCTTCCTCCTCCCCTCCTGGTCCCACCCTCCCTCCCCTTTTTTCCTGCATACCCCTCTCCAAGTCCACTGATAGGGGAGGTCCTCCTCTCCTTTCTGATCTTAGTCTATCAGTTCTCATCAAAAGTGGCTGCATTGTCCTCTTCTGTGGCCTGGTAAGGCTGCTCCCCCCTCAGGGGGAGGTGATCAAAGAGCAGGCCAATCAGATTATGTCAGAGGCAGTCCCTCTTCCCATTACTAGGTATCCCACTTGGACACTGGCCTGCCATGGGCTACATCTGTGAAGGGGTTCTAGGTTATCTCCATGAATAATCCTTGGTTGGAGTATGAGTCTCTGGGAAGTTCCCTGTGTTCAAATTTTCTTGTTCTGTTGCTCTCCTTGTGGAGTTCCTGTCCTCTACAGCTCTTACTAGTTCCCACTTCTTACATAAAATTCCATTCACTCTGCCCATCAGTTGGCCATCAGGCTCAGCATCTGCTTTGATAGTCTGCAGAGCAATTGATTTTCAAAAAGAAAAATCTCACAGTCTCTGTGATATCGTCTTGCCAACAAGGGACTTTAAAATCTCTGACCAGAGCCACCTTCCTAGACCAGAGAAGCACATGCTTTAAAAGCCATACAAGATACATGGTCAGCTGAGTGCTTGCTAGGTTGGTTCTTGCACTTCAGAGAGCCTGGTGTCAGCCAGACAGGGTAAAAATAAACACCCATTGTGGGAAACAGTGAGATCAACAACCCAGGAGGAGCAGATGGGCCTTCCCCCTGGTTCCGTGATGGCTACTTGGACAGCTCTGGAAATACCTTCCTTCTTTGTGGCCGACAGACCTCCACATTACACACATAAACTAGATATGGCTTTTTAGTTTTCAGTCAGAAGTCTACCTAGTAACCAGTGAGATGTCTCCAATATCCACAGCTGAAGCTTTGGCTCATCTCTAATTTCAGATTTTGAAGAGTATCAAAAGGAGTCATGCATAGAGTCCTTGAGTCCACATCTAAGATCAAATCTAGAGTTTAAGAGCAAGTCCCTGCCCACCCTGGGAATGCAGTTGAGTCACCTGCAAGCATTTCCATTTCAACACAGCAGTATGGGCAGCCCAGCCTAACCACCTGGAGCCTTTGAAATCTAAAGCGAGTTTGACTTTATCTGTTTCTCTGGAAACAAATATTTACATCTCAAGCCTTTATGCTAATTATTTCAAAATTTTTGTGGGTATTTTTTTTTCTGTCATTGTTCTTGCCTTGAAAGCAGTTACTTTGTCTTTATTGTGCTTCTGAGGCCAGTGAGAAGAGACACATGCTTCAGCGTGTTGACTAAATATGAAATTGATTTACAAATTATAGCTATTTTAATCCATGTCTGTCTGGTACACAGTTCATGAAAAGGCTTCTTTCTTTTCTGCCTGAATCCATATATCCACAAGAATGTTGTATCTATCCCCAAGAGAAGTAAGGAATCAGAATTAGGGGGAGGGAGGGTGATGTTAACTTGCATTTGTTTGTTTGTTGCTTGGTTTGGCTTAGATTTTTTTATTTTGTTTTGTTTTTGTTTTTATGAAAATATGTAGTCCTGGTTGGAATAGAACTCACTATGTAGACTTCTGGCTTTGAACACATTGTGATTTTTCTACCTCTTTTTCCTAAGTTCTGGGCCTACAGTCATGTACCACCTCACCAGACTCAAAACTGAAGTATCTAAAAAATAACAATTTTTTTTTTTACTGATAGCAATAAATGAACTTAGTCAATCCTAGAAATCAACTCTGATATAATTTTATACGTATTCCAAGTTTTGAGATCAAAATCAGCTACAAGGCTAGTAATGTTGAAGGATAAATAAATAAAAAATAAAATAAATATTAAATAAAAAGTAGATAGATTGGTGAAAACTGCCTACATTTATGGTACAAACTTAACTTTATGGAAAAGGAAAGTATTGGGATTAGTAGACAGGCATTTTTAATTCTCACTGACAGGTAAAAACAGACACTCTGGGATGGTACAGGGCTTGACTAAGGCAACCCCACAATGTTCTGTGGTAAAGTTTGTCCTAAGTAGAGGACGGCTGCCTCCCAGTTTCTCTTGTGCTGTGTACTTCAGTCTGCATGGACTGTCTACAGAATAAGCTCTATGCTGTACTAACGTGTGTACTGAGAAGCCAGGCACTTCTTCAATTAGCAGATCTTAAACAGTAAATAATATTGACTGAAGGGAAGCTTTTTTCAATAACTGTTTCCCTGCCTAAGAGAAGCAACACGGAAAAATACATATGGCACAATTTTAGGCAAGAATTTATCCCTTTAGGGAATATTCTGATGCTAAAGGAAACTAATCTAATACTCTAGACAACTTTGAAGCGACTCCTAAAATTTCCATTCCCAAAAATGTAATGAGTCTTAAAGTTCTACACACAAATTTATATTTAAAATTATATCTGAGGTAAGAAACAAGGAACCAGGGCAGAAAAGACAGCTAGTCTCCCTGCCAGTGGGTTAGAATCGCTTCTTTTTATAAAGAAAACACTAGAAGACACAATTTTTAATGACTTAAACCTGAAGAGGTCGCAGCTAACCTAAAAGTATCAAGGAAGAAAGTGTAGAAGGTGGAGGAGTCCAGGACACCAGAACACAGCCCAAAGGATCAACTAGGCAGGACTTAACAGAGGCTAACCGAGACGGACCTAGCAGATGTGGAGCATGCATGGGTCTGCACTAGGTCCTTTGCATGTATGTTATGGAATTTTAGATTAATAATTCTTTGGGACTCTCTTAACAGTGAGACTTGGTTATCTCTGACTCTTTTGTCTGCTTTTCCCCCTACTGGGTTGCCTTGCCCAGCCTTGAAAGGAGGGTTTGAGTATAGCCTTATCCAATCTTGTTATGGCATGTGGGCAGATATTCCTGGGAGGCCTTCTCATTTCTGAAGAGAAAGAGAGAAGTAGATCTAGGAGAGACGTGGGGGGGGTGGGGGATGGAGAAGGGGAAACTGCCTTCAAGATGTATTGAAAACATTTTTTTAATTTTAATATGCATTAATTACAACTTATTCACTTTGTATCCCCCCTGTAACTCTCTCCCTCATTCCCTCCAAAACCCTCTCTCCCTCCCTCCCCAGTCTCCACCAATTCCCTTCCCCTAGTCCACTGATAGAGGAGGTCTTCCTCCCCCTCATTCTGATTCTAGTCTATAAGGTCAGGTCTCATCAGGAATGGCTGCATTGTCTTCTTCTGTGGCCTGGTAAGGCTGCTCTCCCCTCAAGGGGAGGTGATCAAAGAATAGGCCAATCAATTCATATCAGAGATAGTCCCTGTTCCCATTACTGTGGGAACCACTTGGACACTGAACTGCCATGGGCTACCTCTGTGCAGGTTTCTAGTTTATCTCCATGAATGGTCCTTGGTTGGAGTATCAGTCTCAGAAAACACCCCTGTGCCAGATTCTGTTTTCTCCATCTTCTGATGACCATGCTCTTTGCTTTTCTGAATGAGGATTGAGCATTTTATCCTCCTTCTTGATTAGTTTCTTTAGGTGTACAGATTTTAATAGGTTTATCCTACATTGTAAGTCTAATATCCACTTACGAGTGAGTATATACCTTGTGTGTCTTTCTGCTTCTGGGATGCCTCACTCAGGATGATCTTTTTCAGTTCCCATAATTTCATGATTTCCTTGTTTTTTTTTTTTGTTTGTTTTTTTGTTTGTTTGTTTGTTTGTTTTTTATTGCTGAGTAATATTCCATTGTGTAGATGCATCACAATTTCTGTATCCATTCCTCAGTTGAGGGGCATCTGGGCTGTTTCCAGCTTCTGGCTATTACAAATAAAGCTGCTACAAACATGGTTGAGCAAATGTCCTTATTGTGTACTTGAGCCTCTTTTGGGTATATGCCTAGGAGTGGTATAGCTGGATCTTGAGGAAGCACTATTCCTAATTGTCTGAGAAAGGGCCAAATTGATTTCCAGCGTGGCTGTACAAGTTTACATTCCCACCAGCAGTGGAGGAGGGTTCCCCTTTTTCCACATCCTCTCCAGCAAGTGTTGTCATTTGAGTTTTTGATCTTAGTCATTCTGATGAGTGTAATGTGAAATCTCAGGGTCATTTTGATTTGCATTTCCCTGATGACTAAGAGTGTTGAGCAATTCTCTTTTTTAAATTTTTATTTTTAAATATTAGTTACAATTTATTAACTTTGTATCCCAGCTGTAGCCTGCTCCCTCATTCCCTCCCAACCCCACCCTCCCTCCCTCATCTCCTCCCTGCCCCTTTCCAAGTCCACTGATAAGGGAGGTCCTCTTCCCCTTCCATCTGAACCTAGCTTATCAGGTATCTTCAGGACTGGCTGCAATGTCCTCCTCTGTGGCCCACAGAGGCTGCTCTACCCTCGAGTGGGGGAGGGGGAGGGAAGGTCAAAGAGCCAGCCATTGAGTTCATGTCAGAAATAGTGCCTGTTCCCCTTACTAGTATACCCACTTGGATACTGAGCTACCATGGGCTACCTCTGAGCAGGGGTTCTAGGTTATATCCCTACATGGTCCTTGGTTGGAGATACAATCTCATAAAAGACCCCTGTGAGCATTTCTTTAAGAGTTTTTCAGCCATTGATATTCCTCTATTGAGAATTCTCTGTTAGAAGAAAAAGTGAGGAAGAGCCTTGAACTCATTGGCACAGGAGACAACTTCCTGAACAGAACACCAACAGCACAGGTTCTAAGAACAACAATCAATAAATGGGACCTCATAAAACTGAAAAGCTTCTGTAAAGCAAAGGACACCATCATCAAAACAAAACGACTGCCTACAGATTGGGAAAGGATCTTCACCAACCCTATATCTAACAGAGGGCTAATATCCAGATATATAAAGAACTCAAGAAGTTAAAAATCATTTTTTTAAACTATCAATTTTTGCTTTTATTCATACTACTTTAAACATCAATAGTTGTGAATCAGTAAACATTGTGATATGTTATAAGATCATTCCAGAGCACTTTATCTCAACAGATAAAAATTGGGTTCCAGGAATCAGAATTCAGATCATTGAACCTGCATGGCAAATGCTTTTGCTCTTCAGCCCAAGAAAGTGCATTTTATATATAGAAGGGAAGAATAATTCAAGGAACGGTGGGTTTCTCATTAGAAACCATGTGAGTTAAAAGGACACAGCATTGTTTTCCAAGTGTTGAAATAAAATAACCATCCATCAACCCAGAATTTTGCACCTGGTGACATTATCCTGCAGGGATGACAGAGAAATGAAGGAAAATTAAATTTTATGCCAGCAGGATCTGTCTCAGTAAATTAACTTTAAAGAATATCACATAGAACGGAAATGAAATAAGGAAATTTCAAACACCAGGGACCAATGAACAAGGGAAAAAGCAAAAGCATGGCCAACTACAGGGAAGATTCACTAGCCTGTGGTCGTCCAAATTATACTTAATTTTTAAGGCCAAATATACGGTATTATTTTACGTGGGTGGATCTCAAACATGCAGAGGAAATGGTTAAGATGACTATTCCAGAAACAGGAAGATAAGGGGACTTAAAAAGATGTAAAATTTTTATAATCAATTTGATAAAATGATGACATCTTTTAATGGTGATGAGATAATTTGAAGTTTTGAACAAAGTTGCGATCACTGGAATTTGTACACAATAAAGTATATAAATCCATATATAGATGCTGCATTAATAACACTTTTCTGATTATGATATTGTGTTATAACCCAAGGTTTAATGTAGTACTGAAAGTGACCATGCCCCTTGGTAGAACCTGTGTAAACACTTGGTCTCTATGGCAGTGGTATTGAGAAGAGCTGTGAACCTTCAAAGCATAAAGGCTAGTGAAAGTTCCTTTGGTCATTTAGACCATAAATAAGAAGAATTATGTTACCATAACATAGATTCCAACCACTGTCATCCTTCAGAAATGTGAGCCAAGATAAATTTATCCTTACTTTATAACTAGTCTGTGTCGGACATTTTGTCATGGTAATTTGAAAAATTCCAATTTCTGGGAAATTTGAAGGTGAATGAACATTGATCTGTTAGATGATAGAAAATGTATTAATTTTATTTGGTATAACGATACAGCAGAATAATATCATTAATGCTCAAATGTGCTGGTCTGTCTTACACTGCCATAACCAAATGGTGAACACTGACTACTATATAAAAAGAATTTTACTTGGCTTCCACACTGAACACAAGGTCATGCAATCCCATCTGTTTTGTTTTGGTGCAGGCACCCATGAGCTGAAGCAGGAAAGCAGGATCCATCTCAGATATGCTGGTGTCTCCATCACAGCTGATGCTGTCCCTTCACTGCTGGCCTCCCAGCCTCTCTTCAGGGACTCTGAAACTACCACATGGCATCAAAATCTCTCCATGATGCTTTCACTCTCAAGGTGTCCACTGCAACTGAGGCTGGAACTTCACCAGTGACCATCTCCTGGCCTCTCTTCAGGGAGACTGTGATCCTGCCATGCATTGCCAAGCCTCAGCTGCTCTCCAAGACTCCCTTCGTGCCTCCAAAACTAGTCCCAAGTGGAAGACTTACACATTGTTTGCCAGGCTCTGCTGCCAGCCTCATGTGCAGCCTATTTCTCTCCCAGTGGACCACAGCTTCTGTGTGCTCACACTGAGGAAACACTTCCCAGAAGACTTCACCTCAATGAATCTTGGCTCTTGTTAATCATCTGAGATTTTAGCCCCACTTAGACAAAAAGAATCAGTTGTCTGAGAAAGCAAAGGTTTTTCTTTAGTGGTGCTGGTCTTTTTGTTAATCACATTGACCCTTCAGCACACATGGCACCATAAACTAGATTCTTGATTTTAAAATATCACACAAATAGCCCAAATAGCAACTTTGAGATACTCTCAACTTCCCTCTGAAATTTCAGAAACTACTCCCCTTTTTTCTGCATTTCTTGCAATAGATTTAACTTCTGAGTTCCCAAGGAACAACCCATTAAATTCAGGGAACACAGTCGCTTTTTCAGACCAAAGTTCCAAACACTTCCATAAATCTTCCCATAGCAACACAGGTTTATCTCTACAGTACCCCTGTCAGTTCCAATTTCTGCCCTAGTTTGCTTTTTTGCTATGAAAATCACTAACACCAAAGGATATCTGGAGACTAAAGGGTTTATTTGACTTACAGGTTATAGTCCATCATCAAGGAAAGCTAGGGCAGAAACTTAGAAGCAGGAGCTGAAGCAGAAACAATGGAGGGGTGCTGCTTACTGGCTTGCTTCCAGGCTTAGATTCAGCTACCTTTCCTAAAGCACCCAGAAACACTTATTTGGGTGGGTGTACCACCCACCATGGCTAGACCCTCCCATATCAAGTAGCAATCAAGAAAATGCTCCTCAGAAGCTCCACAAGAAGTGCAACAGAACCAAAAAAATCTGGGCCCAGGGGTCTTTTCTGAGACTGATACTCCAACAAAGGAACATTCATGGAGATAACCTAGAACCCCTGCACATATGTAGTCCATGGCATCTCAGTCTCGAAGTGGGTTTCTTAGTAAGGGGAACAGAGGCCATCTCTGACATGAATTCAGTGGCTGGCTCTTTGATCTCCTCTCCCTGAGGGGTGGGAAGCCTTACCAGGCCATGTAGAAAGACAATGCAGCCAGTCCAGATGAGACCTAATAGGCTAGGGTCAGATGGAAGGGGAGGAGGACCTCCCCTATCAGTGGACTAAGGGAGGGACATGGGAGGAAAAAAGGGCGGGAATGGGAGGGGATGAAGGAGGTGGCTATAGCTGGGATACAAAGTGAATAAACTGTAATAAATTAAAAATTGGAAAAAAGAAAATGTTCCATAGACATGCCCTCAGGTCGACATTAAATTAAAAGCAATTTCTCAATGAAGGAGATTCTTCCCAGAGGTACAAGGTAGCACCAAAGAATAGTCATCACAATACATTTATATGTTTTCACTTTCAATTTGTTTTATTTATAATTATTGTAAGTGGGAAGAGACATATGAACATGAGTTCAGGTGTCTATGGATGCCAGAGGCATTGGATCCCCAGGAGCTGTAGTTACAAGAAATCTTGAGCTGCCCAGTGTGGGTGCTAGGGATCAAACACTGTTCTCTGTACAAACAGAATGTACTCTTAACCACTGAGACGTCTCTGCAGCTCATACGTAGTATTACAGTTGTTTACCTTGTGTTTGTGTGTGTGTGCATTGGATGTACCACAATGTGTGAGTGGAGACCAGAGGACAACTTAGAGAAGCTGGTTCTCTCTTTCCACCTTCTGCCTCCCAGGATTAGAACTCGGGGCACCAAGCAAACACCTTTCCCCACTGAGCCATATCATAGCCCCAAGTTTTCACTATAATGTTTTGAAGAATGGATTGGTAGATGCATGTGGTAACTCAAGTATAGGAAAATGTTGATTGTAAAACCTAAGTGGTGGGTAATTGAGTATTCACTATGAAATTCAATTTCTCTGTGTTTAGAAATGCTTAAATTAAATTACAGGGAGAGAGGATGCTGGAGAAATATGTCACTACAGTTCCTCTCTCAGCCCTTTAATCCAGTTAAATACTTAGTCACGACAATAAAAACTGAAATTACCTTTTTCTATAGATAAAAACTTTCCTGACCCCCTGAGTAGCTACCCTACCACTGCCTCCTGTTTTCCCCATAGCCACTGTCCCAGCCACCACAAAGAAAAGTTGACATGAGTGCTACTGTCAAGAAGAGGCAAACCTGAGCTCCCTTGGGCTAGCCTCATGGACAAGCTGCTTTCTGTGGTAGTCATCCAAATGACAAAGTGCTTGCAGCCCCCTTTTTAGCACCCATTATCAGGGAGTGGTGAAAAGACTGGTGCTGGTGAAAAGTGAACAAATTTTAGGTAACATAAATTGAAATCTTGTCAGTCATTTAGGACTCATTATATCATGAAAAAGGCAAATAGCATTATCAACTAACTTAAGACATTAAAAGTGAGCATTCTAATAACTCAAGTGCATGGCTTTAACAAGAATTCAAGAAAGAATCATCAGAATAGCTCTCCTATAGTGACATGGTTGCTTAAAGAAAAAAAAAATGTCACAGAGGGCCTCTGAAAGACTCTACCAGGCAGGGTATCAAAGCAGACGCTGACTCATAGCCAAACTTTGGGCAGAGTGCAGGGAATCTTATGAAAGAAGGGGGAGATACAAAGACCTAGATGGGACTGGAGCTTCACACAGAGAGCAACAGAACCAAAAAATCTGGACACACGGTGTTTTCTGAGACTGATACTCTAAGGACCATGCATGGAGATAACTTAGAACCCCTGCACAGAAGTAGCCCATGGCAGCTCATTGTCCAAGTGGTGTCCTAGTAAGGGGAACAGGGGCTGTCTCTGACATGAACTCAGTGGCCGGCTCTTTGATCACCTTCCCATGGGGGGGGGGGGAGGAGCAGCCTTACCAGGCCACAGAGGAAGACAATGCAACCAGTCCTGATGGGACCTGATAGACTAGGATCAGATGGAAGGAGAGGAGATCCTCCCCTATCAGTGGACTGGGAGAGGGGCATACGTGAACAAAAGGGAGGGAGGGTGGGATTGTGAGGGGAAGAGGAAGGGAGCTACAGCTGGGATACAAAGTAAATAAAATGTAATTAATAAAAATAAAAAATATCTTTAAAAAAAGAGTAAGAAAAAGAAAAGCAGTCAGGTGGTGCTGGAGGCGATGCACACACCTTTAATGCTAGCACTCATGGAGCCAGAGGTAGGTGGGTCTCTGAGTTCCAGGCCAGCCTGGTCTACATAATAAATTACAGGACAGTCAAAATAAGGAGGAGGAGGAGGAAAAGGAGGAGGAAGAAGAAGAAAAAAAAGAAAGAAAGGAGAGAGAGAAACAAAGCAAGAAAAGAAGAAATGGATAACAGACAAAAGACAACCAGAAACATAAAAATTAGAGTAGAAGTTAATAGTAAAATATATATACCATTGCAATTATCATACATAGAATATATATATATATATATATATATATATATATATATATATATATATA
>NW_026585644.1:27519495-27536855 GCF_907164565.1 Psammomys obesus
ATATATATATATATATATATATATATATATATATATATATATATATATATATTGGTGGTGGTTAAAAATATCAAAAAATTAAAGAAGTTTTAAACTTATATGTCATATGAAATTCATGGAAGTAACTACAAAATACAGATCTTGTACTAAAGAAATGGATCAGCAGTTAAGAGTACTTAGAAGACCTGAGTTGAGTTCCAAGCACCCACAAGGAGGCCCACAACACCCTATAGCTCCAATTTCAAAGTATCTGATGGCCTCTTTTTGTCTCCATGAACATTAGCGTGCATGTGGTGCACATACATACATGCAGGCATGTATTCCTACATATAAAAATATAATTAAATGTACATGGTTTTATCTAACAGGTAATAGTAACTCTTCTACTTTCTCCAAACATCTCTGAGTGTCCTTTGTAAACATATCATTGTTAACTGCCCTTAGGGACCATACTGTTCTTCATAATCAAAGCATCAGACCTATGCTTGTTCTTGGCCTTCTGGAGGCCTGCAGGAGCTGGCATGTACTTAGAGATACTACAGTAATTAATATCTGCTTGCACAGAGGCATTTGGCTCTCTGTTCGGATTAACAAGATGAGAAACAACCACATAAGTAAATTTTTTTATTTAAGGATCATATTCTCTGGAAGTACTTTGTCTCTTTGGTCATCTTTGAAGTCTAGACTTCCTTCCTATCCAAGTCCCCATGATTTCTCTTTCATACCACCACATGCCTGCAAGCTCCCAGTCAAAGGTATCCAACCTTATCAGCTATGGGACACAAATATCCCAGGATATCTGTGAATGTGGCTCAATACATACATTCTAAACGCGAGACTTTATGATTATTTTTGTGATGTAACTTCATGGTTTTAGAGTATAAATTTTATAGGTGACAATTTTCTGTCATGATGTAAAGCAAAATAAAAGTGTATATCTAACAACACATGCAGATTGGAAACCTCTACAATGTGTAGCCCAGGATAATTCTTCACCCACTGTAGCCCAGAGAAGCAAAAAAGTTAAGCATCCCTCTTCCCAATGGTACCCACCCTTTCAAGAGACAGAAAAAAAAATTCATCCATTCCACTATCATGAAAAATGACAGTAACTTCTTATCTTGGTTCAATGAAGCCAACATTTAAACACTTAAAATAAATTAATTGTACTTTACATATCGCCAAAGACAGCTGAGCTGCAGAGAGCAAGTGCAATATAAACAAACAAACAACAAGAAGAAAGACCCACAGACTCTCAACTCTTCATCCATGCCACTGCTGTGGGTCCATCTTGTATTCTCATCTCTGAGACTGAAATTAGCACTGTCCTAGAATGACTGTAAATAGCTAGGAATGGGGTTATGGCGAATGAAGGACGAAGGATGCTGATGTTACTGTGCTGCTGCCAGAGTATCCTGTGAAGCCCCTTTTCTCAGGCTAATGAGCTCAGTAGCTAGCCTGGTCCAGCAGAAACAGCAAGCTTTGAGTTCAGTGACAGACCCTGTCTCAAAAAGCAAGGAGTGTGTTAGAGGAAGAGACCCAATGTCCTCCTCTTACCTCCCAATGTAGGTGCATGCACAGACACACACACACACACACACACACACACACACACATGCACGCATGCACAATTCCTCTTCCAAACCTCTTCCAAAAAGTGAAAATGGGAGTGAGCTCTCCTAGCAGAAGTGTAGCTTCAAAGGCAGGCAACTGCAGAGAACTGACAAAGCATTTCTGGCACTATGTGGCTCATAAATGCAGGAGCTGATCTGCGTCACATTAGGCAACAGTTTTTGATTAAAGTAATAAACTTGTTATTAAATACGTAGGACTTTTTTACCTCTATGTCAACTGAAAGAGGCAATGGGAGAGCATTATCCCAGCTGCTGGAGGAAAACTGAGGCTCAGAAATGAAGGAACTTGCCCCAGGATCGTGTATTTTAAGGAAAGAAAGTCTCCTGGCCCAGAGTTTCAAAGAAAATGGAGATAATTCTTCCGCCACCACTGACATTAGGTTTAACCCCAACTAATATTTCGTGTCCCTGGTGAACGTTTCCATAGAAATGTGAAAACTGGGCCTGTTTGGCTGTAAAGAAAGCCTAGTTAAATAGGTAGGAGACCCAGGCAGGACTTGCCTTGCTTCTAAAAGTCTCTCAGGGCTCTGGTGGAGGAGACCTCTGCCTCAGACACCCTACCCAGGGCTGGGACAGCAATTGATTTTCTGAAGTACCGCAGCCCTGCCACACCTTCCCTGAAGCTTAGGTCTGAAGCACTTCTGTTGGCAGAAAGTTGGACTGAAGACTTCCCTTCCCGGGCTCTCAAGAGTCTGCCAGGTGCTGCACCTCCAGCGCGCAGGACTATTATGGGATACCGATGCAGAGTCCTGCGCCATGCCTGAAGGTGGAAAACCAAATGCAACTACCCCAAGCTCAGAGTTCCAGCAGTCTTGACCGGGGCTGCAGAGTTCCTCCTGCGCCTGCGCTTACAGCACTTGCGTAGGGGGTGGGGGGAGGCACCCAAAGTGGGAGGGGTCTGCATGGGCTGATCGCACAGCGGTAGCTGGCGCTGGAACCCGTGTGGTCTGAGACTGCTTAAATCCTTGCTGGAATCCCTAGGAGAAGGCTGCCGCCACGACTCGCCACGCGGGGCACCTGCCAGTGCCTGGGGTCTGAGGATCTTGTTGGAGTCGGAAGTATTTGATACGCCTCCAAGGGCATGGCAGGGATGAGTGGGCATCACTGCTCCAGGCAGAACTGGTTTGTGATTTCCTAAAACTGTATTAATTCGTTGCAGCCATAGTTGTTAAGGTGCCTTTGGGAACTGGCCAAAGGCCATTGTGATGTCACTGCGCCTGAAAGAGGAGACATTGACCTCACAATATCCTTGGAAGGTGGGATGAGCCTGTCTTTGCGACACAGATTCTAGGAGATTATAAGAATGTGTCTAGCATTCTTGAAACTGAGGTGACATCAAGAATCACCATACCGGTGGGATTGGGAGGGAATAAGGGAGTGGGATACAGCTGGGATACAGTTAATAAAATGTAACTAATAATAATAATCAATAATAAAAAAAAATGAATCACCATACCTTTTTGCCAGTCTTTCTGCTTCCCTGTGAACAGTAAACCCAGGGGCTAGGGCAAAGCTTTCTGTATTCCTGCAAACCCCAAAGTTCCAGAAATTGTAGGAATCTGAACTTCTTCCCCCTAAGAAATCCTTGAAGGCTGTTCTGTCTCCCAGAATGCTTCTGCTCTCTTCCTAACTAGGACTCTAAGATGCACCAAGGATCCCCCAAAGCTTCTACCCTCCAAAGGGATCACCCAAGGCCTGATAGGGTAGGGCCTCTACCTCCCACACAAGACCTTCAAGTTGTCCCTCCAGCTCTCTGGCAAGTCCCAGAGTGCACCTCCGGCCAGAGAGAGAGGGAGACAGGCCAGCAAGTACACAGGGGTACACACACACACACACACACACACACACACACACTCATGGGAGAGGGGGTAGAAAAGGAGAGGGAGAGAGGAAGAAGAGAAGAGGAGATACAGAGAACAGAAGGGGGGAGAGAACCAAGAAGAGTTTCCTTTGGTGGGGTATGGGGCCAAGGATAGGGAAGCTAGGGTTTTCTAAGAGTATAGGGGAAGAGTTGGAGCAGGCAAGAAAAAACTCTTTTTCTGTTTCTATCTGTGTGTCTGTCTTTGACTCTCTGTCTCTCTGTCCCTTGAGAGCATTGCTGTGGCTGCAGAGTTCCTCCTGAGCTTGCAGTACTTGCATGTGGGGAGAGGGAGGGAGCCAAAGTGGGAGGCTTCTGCATGGGCTGGGCTGGCAGGGCACAAGTCCCTGCCTGTGTTTTATGTAAAAGGCATACTGGGTACCAGATGAGATACTGTCCCCAATCACATCTCTCCAAACTTGTAGCCTGTTGAATGATCTCACCTGCAATCACTGCTGCTGCGCAATCTTGTCCATGCTTGGAGCAAATGCTACTAAAAACTGGGCTCTGGTTTCACACCATGAGAGCACCATGTGGTATCCTCAGTAGTCTGGGTATTTTTGCCTAGACCAGTGCCCCATTCCCTTCCACCATGTTAAAACTTCTGCCCCAGGAAGTCCATTCTTCTGAAGAGGCATGTTTGATATTGAAAGTCTCTCAGCCTCTGGACCCGGGGTGGGGCTTGGGATTCATGGTGCCAGAAGGGGAATGTGCCAAAAAGGAAAACATCCCAAGTAAACCTTCTGGAACATTCCACAGCATTAATGATGTCCCGGGGGCCTGGCTAACTGCAGAGGTTCTGAGTGTCCTGAAAGGAGTGAGGGGACAGCTGTGGTAGTCTGCCCTGGGAGAACAGAATCCAGAAATACATAAATATGGCTCTTTCCAGAAAGGGCTCAAAATGCACACACACACTCTCCTCTCCTCTCTCTCTCTCTCTCTCTCTGTCTCTCTCCCTCTCTCTCTGTGTGTGTGTGTGTGTGTACACTCCTATCCTATAAACAAGATGCTCCTCCTCACTGGGCCACAAAAAGGAACCCCCTGTAACTGGCCTGGTTGACCCTGGGTTCCAAAACTAAAATCAAGAGCCCTTCAAGGAACCCAAAGGCCTTAAGACTCTCAGAGAAGGACTTCATTCCCTTTGGGATCTTGGTGGAAGACACTGGGTACTTGCCAGTCAAAGGGAAATCTCATAGACCAGCACCCCTGACCAGGCACACTGTTCATTGGCATGCAGAGCCTGAGACCAGTGAAGAAGTTTTTGAGGGAGACGCATGATACCCTGATGAATAATGGACAGGTGCTACGGCAAAGTTTCTTAAGGTTGTAGAAAGGAACACACAAGCAAGCACCCCAGTCCTGGGACAACCGTCCTGGTCTGTCCCTCCAGCAGGGGCGGGGGCGGGGCGGGGGATGTACTGCCTCCAACGATGTTAATAGTGCTCATCCAGCCTGGCCAGGCCAAGGCCTTAACTCTAAATTGGGTTCCTGGAGTGCTGAGGTCTGGTCTCCACAGGGTTTAGTAGCATTCCCTGAAGAGGCTCCAGCAAGGCAGGCCTTAAAGGGCTAGAGCATTTTAACCACTGCACCCCTGCTTTCTCAGTCCGTGAGACCATGCTTGAGCCTGGGGTTTGGGTCACTGATGTCACTGACACAGAAAAGAACAACGCAGTGGTCCCCCACCACTTTGTAGTGCCAGGAGTTGGAGCTGGGGAAGATAAGCTTGGTTTGGGAAAGGCCAAGGGCGCCACCATCTGCGCAGTCGGGCGGTCTGGGCGCGGGAGCTACGGGAACCCAGCTCCGCCCCCCACAAGCAGGAGAGCCAGGGCCGCCTGGACTCTAATTGTGGGAAAACTAAACGCCCAAGGGTAGGTTGAGTTAGCCTAAGGGGAACTCATATTTCTCTGTCTAAGCCTGGGGGAGGGGTGGATCCCAGGGCATCCGCCTCCAGGAGCGCTCACAAGGTTTCCAAATTGAGAAGAATCTTCGTGGGTTTGGAGCTATGATGAGGCTGGCTGGGGGACAAGCTCCAAGAACTGAGGGCAAGGGGCTCCCATAGGAAACAGACCAGGATGTCCTTTGGGGGACATATTGCGAATACATGCCGAGGTCCGGGCACAGAGGGGGCACAGAGGACAGATGCTTTGAGGCCCTGTGAAGAAAGATCTCACACCAAAGCAAAAGAAAAACAAACAAACAAACAAACAAACAAAATCTGGAAAGCTGCTAGTTGGGGTGAGGGTGGGAAGCCTGGGGGGTTTACTCTGTTCCTTCATGGGCCCCACAGGACCCCTGCACCTGGAGATGCCGGGATTTCTCACGGCTTGATGTAATAGCAGCAGACTCTGTCCCTTGCATCTCACAGCTTTTCGGTTTGAGAAGTTAGGAGACAGAGGGGCCTGACACTGAAAAGTGAGGAAATGAGTACAGAGGTCGATCAACACCAGAGGAGCAGGGCTTACTCTGTCACCGCATCCCAACAGGACAAGGTGAGAGAAGCTGACGTGTAAAAACTGACAGGTAAAAACTGTTCCTCTCTAAACAAATGCATTTTCCCCTCGAGGTCCGAGAGGGAACATCCGATCTGTCTTGCCTGTAAAATAACCGTTTATTTAATAGTTAAAAAATAAAAAAAAAAAACTCCAGTGATAAATGTCCTTTACCGATGGTCAGCATAAAGTGCCAGTCGCAATACAACGTCCGGCTCGTGGCCGGCAGCTCGCTCAGCTCGCTCGCGCGCGCAGGGATGGAATCGGGGAGCCGGAGGCCCGCCCCTCCCCCACCCTCACCCCCCCAGCCCGGGGTGCCTGGTCCTCAGCCGGGTTTCTGTGTCCAGAGCAAGGGAGGCCAACGGCGCAGCCAGAGCGCCCGGGAGTCCCTCGGAGCCAGCGGCCCCTGGGGCCGGATGGCAGAAGCAGATACAAGGATTACACTTTCGCAGGCTCCCGGGTGTGGGGGGCAATGGGGAAGGGAGGCGGGGACTGGAAATTGCTGGGGCGGGCAGACCTTTTCTTTTCCCCTCTCCGCAGTCAAGACTTTACAAGCTTATATGGTCAGAGTCGGGGGTGGGGGGGGGGGGGGGGGGGGGAGGAGGTAAAGAAAACGTATAAAATAACAATAGAAAAAGTAATACTTCTGGGAGAGGCGCCGCTGCGGCTCAGCGGAGTTTTCGTTTCTTGTTTTTTTGTTTTGTTTTGTTTTGTTTTGTTTTGTTTTGTTTTGTTTGTTTTTAATGCAGTTCCCCTTCCGCCACGTGAGTTGAGTACCGCCTTTTGGCCAAGAGTTTAGCCGCGTCCTGGGGGAGCTGCCCAGGCTGAAGGAGTCACGGCCCCGGGCGAGGCTCAGGATCGCCACAAGCGCTGGGGACCCAGGGGACAACGTTGCTTGGTGTGGAAGGAAAATCCCGGGAGCCCCTCCCGCTGCCCGCAGAGTCGCCCTCAGCGCGGGTCCCTCCGGAAGGGAAGGCGGGCTGCAGCACGTCCCCGGGTCCTGGTGCCCCGCAGGCTCTGTTCATTTAGCATTTGATCTTGGAGGTTTTGAGCTCCTTCACTTGTGAGTGTAGCGTCTTGTGGACCGCGAGAGTCCGGGACTGGCAGAATCCTTTTCCGCACTCTTGACACTTGAAAGGCTTCTCTTTGGAGTGAATGTATCTAAGGGTGGAGACAGACAACATAATGTAATGTTTATGAATGGCTGGCGGACCGAGATTCCCTTCCCACTGCTGTGAAGGTGTTTGTGGATACAGGCAAAGGGGACAAGAGGACCAAACGACACACCGAGGACATGGGTAGGAGTGACGACTTGAAGGGACAGAAAGATCACCTGCTTTCCTGGGGGTAATAAGTAGTAAGCACCTCTTTAAAGGTGGCGTCAACAACTGAAGATCAATCAACAGACCTGTGGGCAGTTTCCAGATCTGCCCTGAAAGTGAAGTAGTCACTAGCTCAAATATTCTTAAAAACCCAAAATGCACGAAATTAACTAAAACTAAAACGTTTCTGAGTTCCTATCCCAAGGGCCCAGTCCCAAATCTCTCAGACATTCCATGTAAGCCTATTGGACCGTCTCCTCCGGGGACTGGGAAAAGGACAAAGAGACCGGACCTTGTGAAGACCCGATCTTAGGTTCTATTCGTTTCCGTATTTCTTCCACCGCGTTCTGAAACCTTTCCTGTCCTGGAGCGGGGACCAACTGGGCGTAGGAGGAGCTCATTCATGATTTTAGAGACCACCCCCACCCCCGAGGTGTGGAAATGCTTATAGCCACTAGGGACTCTTAGGAACCTTAGGGGGGGGAGAGGGAGGGGTTAGCAGACCGGAGCAGCCAAAACAAATCCCTCTGCGGCCACCCGCTGTGCCTCGGGGTCGAACCTGTGATCCCGTAGGTGGTCCTGCCTCCGGAAGGCTTTGTGGCAGATGTCACAGGTGTAGGGCCTCTCATCGGTGTGCGTCCGCTCGTGGATAAGTAGGTTATAGGACTTAGTGAAGTGGCGCCCACAGAACTTGCAGACGAACTCCTTCTTGGTCTTGGAAGGCAGGCGTCCCCTGGTTGGCTTCTTTTCCGGGGATAGCTTGGTCACGTCCAGGAGGGCGCCCAGCCCACCTGCAGGGGAGCCAGGGCCCTCCCCTCGGCCAAGCTTGGTGGGATCCTCTTGTGTGGCAGCCAAGGCCAGGTTAGCGAAATCAAAGCGGGGCTTGGTCTTAAGCGCTGCACCGCCGCCCGCCGCGGTGATCTCTGGCTTAGGGTGGATGACGTGAGGAAACCAGGGAAAGGCGGGCAGCTGGAAGCGAGCGTCCATCAGGCTGGACACCGCACCTGGCACTTTCGAAAAAGAGGAACGCGGCAAGTGCATGGCTGGGTAGCCCAGCGTCCACTGGTGCAGGTGCACGGCGTGCAGAGCACTGAAACCGTACAGGTTGGGCAGGTGGTCCGAGGGCACTGTGGGCAGACCGTTCACTGCTTGAAGGAAAGAGTAATTGGTGAGCTGCAGGGATGGGTGGATGGGCACCGGTGCCGGCAAGGTTTTGCTGCCCATTTTTGTAGCTGGTCACTGCAATGATTTCAATTATCGACCTGCAAAGACAGGAAGAAGGGTGGGGAGAGAGCCAAAGAGATATTCAAAGTAAGTCAGCTTCCTTCGGAATTCCAGTGCACCTAGACCCTCTCCTTCCCTTAGGGCAAGGAGCTGGGAATTGAAAACCTCAGCCACGAACCCAGTGCCCTCTCAGAACAGATGAGCACATAAGATGTGGGAGAGCTGTCTGGCCAGAGCCCTCCATTGATGGTCAGACTCCCTCCAATTGGTGTCCGGAAGAAACATCGATGTTGACAGAGCAATCAAAGGGCATCTAAGTTTTTTTTTTTTTTAAGTCAGATACAAGCAAACTTAAAACAAAGCCTGCTGTCAACCAGGAAAAAGGAAAGCTTAGGAACTCCGGCACGGCATGCAGACACCAGATATCTACTTTCAGGCAAACTTGGAGCCACACATAATTACACCACCCTGCAACAGTAACAGAATTTGGAGAGCACACTTACACATTAAGGTCCTTGTTGATTCAGAATCAACAAGAAAGGTTCAGAGACAAAGTAGAACTGCCAGTGTTCTATGGGACAGCCCTGTACAAAATGCAGGAGGCTTCAACTACGCGTACCACCCAGCTCCTGCAGGTTAAGGTGTTTTGTTTTGTTTTGGTGTTTGGCGGGGATGGGGGTGGGGGTTTGGTTTCCAGAAGCCAAAAGAATCATGCCATCAACTTTAAAACTCTCATTTGGACCTTATAATGCACCTTATGTGCCTTATAATCCCTGAGCCCTGAGGACTCTGTCCTCTTGGTAGCTCTTTGAGGACTGACTCCCTAAGCTCTGACGGTAGGTCATCCTCATTTCAAGAAAAGGTACTAACACCCATGCTCAGTTCCTGTTCTCTGTCAAACAAGTTGCAATTCCACAGGAAGGAGCTCAAGGATGCTCGTAGCAGAGAGGAGCAGGTTTTCTCTGGTGCTCAGTCTCCTTAGGTCTGCTGAGAACCTTCAGCAAGGTCAGCGTGTGCAGGTAGGAGCACTAAAGCCAGCCAGGCCTTCACTGCTGTGCTCAGTTTTCTCTCTGAATGTAAGTTCATCGGGGTTCTTGTGTAAGATCCAAGGTGTACCATGCCAAAGCGACTAGGGGCTCCAGAGCTGGTGTCTTCTGGCCACCTTGCTCAAGTTCCTCAGTATACATGGAAAAGTATATTGGGGGGGGGGTTTCCTCTGCCACTCTGGACATTTCTAATTTGTGTCTATATGGTGGGAAAGGAAAACAAAAGTAGAAAAGCCAAAAACACTAGGACCCTTGGGAAGCTTCTTTGGTTGGGGTTCAATGGCAATGCTCAGGTGATTGTCAGAGCAGGGTCTTCATAAGGTCCTTCTCCCTTCCCAGTGCTAGTTCCTGGCTTCTGATTTCTTCCTTGACCCTGTACCTCTCTTTCTTACTTCTTTCCTCTGTCTGAAGTGTCCCTTTCCCTGGAATGTCTCTGTCTTCACACCTTCAGCCTCTGCTTGGGGCTCTAGAATGCCTGTCTGGTCTAGAGATGCACAGAGCCTGTTTGGAGAGGATGAACTGAGGATACCCTACCTAGAAAACCTCTCTAGAAAACAGCAGGAAGGTGGCTGGTAGCACAGCTAGATCTAAAGAAAGATATATTTCTGAGGGTGACAGCTGCCCAAAGCACAAGAGCAGGCTGGCTGGAATTTGCCTGTAATTCATTTTCCAGGTAAGGGAAGAGCAAATCTGCTGAGCTCCAACCTGGGTAGCAACCACACATACTCTGCACCAGCCTTCTCTACTACTCGACTCATAAAAACCTGTGCCAGACAAATGATCTGGGACAAGGAGAAAGCAAAGCACAACTAGGCTGAAGAGGAAGCTGGGGACCCCTTTGGGTTGGGGATGGAGAGGAGGAGGTGGACTCCAACTTCAAAGCCATGCAGAACTTAGGCTGGTTGAATGCCCTTTGATTTGCCATCCTGGTTTCTCTCCCTTCCAGGCACTGGAAATTAGATCCTTATCTTAGGATCTATTGGAGCCAGCAAGGGGCATGAGGAGGCCACACCAACTTCTCTCCTGCTAGTCCTATGGGAAGTCAACTAGTGATGGTGGCTGCAGGACTCTGGCTTGAACCACTGGGCTGGGGAGAACCCACAAACTTCGCCTGACTTTTCCTCGCCTTCCCCAAGAAGCCAGAAAGTCTGGAGAGGCCTGATCTTGTTTCCTCCAACACTCCGCTTATTTTTCTCAGCGGACCAAGCAGTTTATTTTCCGTAGCTTTCTGAGTCCTGGGATTCCAGGGTCACGCCACCAGCTTTCCCCGCGGACGAATTTCGTTCGAAACGTGGCTCTTTACATCAGTACTAAAAAATGGACCGAATACAAAATCTGGTTTCACGCGGCTAAGAGCAAAACATAGTTGCAGATACGCCTCTGTGGCCTGAAAACATGAGACAAACACCCGGCCTCGCCAGCCCCAGTGACACCCCACCCCCACCCTGACCTGACCTTTTTCATCTTTTTACGGGGCAGGGACCGACTCTTTTAAGGCCCAGCATCCATCCGAACTGGAGCTTAGGCCTGGAGACTGGGGAAGCACTGTTAAGTGTCCTGACTCGCTGTAGTGAATCCAATTCGCGCCTCAGAGGCAGGGGTCCCTGTGCGGCACAATCATTCCTGTCCCTCTTGCAATGTAACGCCAATCCCGCGTCTGCCGCCAGCCTTTTGCAGGGCATTAATGAAGTGAGCAGCCTATTAAAGTGGTTTATTCGGGGCTAATTGAGCGTGAGCGAGTTAACTGCTTGCATTAATGAGGACAGAGCGAGCCCCACGAGCTTGTGCCTGAAGGAGCCCAGCTACACCCCCCCAAATCATCCTTGACACCGAATCCCCATTTGAATGGTGAGAGGATTCAGGATCCAGGTCCAGTGGACTGAACAGCACCGATACTTCGGCTGCGTGGTTTGTTTGTTTGTTTGTTTGTTTGTTTGTTTGTTTTTCAGCAAATGAGATGGAAGGAACCCATTTCGGCTGCAGTTTTCCAACAAACGAGATCGAAGGATTCGTTTGCCTTTCTGCTATACCGGGATGCCCGCTGTGTCCCCAGGAGTCGGCTTCCCAGTCTTAATGAAACCGCAATTACTTTCCGGAGAGCCTGTGATAGACCATCTACCAACCAGTTGTCAGTCTTCGTTGCTCCCCCATCCCTGTCAGCCAGCCCACTCCTTCCCTGGGAGGCTGTGAAACCCGGAGAAGAGCTTTGCACGTGGTTCTCTTTCAAAGAGCCAACTTGCAGGTCCCACCCCGGATGAAATTCATCGGATTATTGCCCCTAAGAATCCATTGCAGCTAAACTCTGCTCTGAGCCCACCCGGCTTGTGCCTGGGCTGCTGAGAAAGGGCTGCGCACCTCGGAATAGTTTTATTCTTACTAGGGATTACCGCTGGGGAAAAGTAGGATTCCTTTAGCCCTCACCTCCTTTCTCTTTTCGGGTCGCATCTTTCCCCCGCTTAAGCCTGGGGTTGGGCAACTACCAAGAGAGCAAAGGAATCCCCACCCTAAAGATCTAGGCAGCCTCACAATGGTTCTGCTTCGGGGGTGTTCGGCTCCCCAGTTAGAAAACAATCTTCCTTTGTGCCCCCAGAGTGGATCCCTACCCTGGAGACAATCAAAGGTTAGGAGCTGCAGGCCGGAGGACGCCCTGGAACCCTCCAGTCGAGATCATCCCAAACAGAGAGCCCAGCTGCGAGGCAGTGGTAAGATGCCGGGTAGCTGAGGTCTTGGGGGTCTGCGGGCTTCCAGTCTAAGGAGCAACTGGCATTAAAGCGGAACACGGTTAGGGCAATGCACCTGTCCCGGGTGCTGTGGGCTTAGATAATGACCATCCGCATCCTCTCCCCCTTCCTCAGGTCAGTCTGAATTTAAAGAGGCACCCTGCAAAAGCGTGTGCTCGCTGAAGTTGCTCTCGTTTCTTAAAGGGAGCCCGCAGACGCAGACTACCTTCCAAAACCTGTGGACACCTTAGCGGAACTCTGCCTACCCCAGCGCGGCTGTTTTCAATGGCCCAGGCCTGTCTGTCCCCTCCTTCCTCCCGAGGTCAGAGGCCAAATCGGGACCCAGGGTTAGAAATCCTTGAACCAGCATCCCCATAAACCTGATGCAGCAACCGCTCTCACTTTCACAAAGAGCCTGCAGCCTTCCTTTGGCAGGAGGAACTGCCTCTGGGGAACAGCGAAAAGAGAAGGCACCAGTTACTACGAGGAGCCGGGAGCCGTGCCTGCCTTCGCCTCGCTGAGCCCAGGCGCCCCAGGGCTGCAGTTACCTTGTTCAGCCGAAGTCCCCGGGCAGAGCTTGTTTGCGAGGCTCGCCGCGCTGGACTCGAAAAACCAGAGACTCTGGAGTCCACTGGCACCTCTGGCGAGCTGGAGTCCCGACGCTGCTTCTCTAGCGGCAGGGACCCCGAGCGCCCGACGCACGCGAGCGCTCCGCAACCCCGGAGTCCTGCGGCCGGGGTCTGGTGAGCTTTTCTCCCAAACCCGAGCCGGTGAGAACTTGCCGAGGAGAGGCCGAGCTACGTCTCACTCATCCTTTAGCACCGAGCCGCCTACTTATTTTAATCCACCACCCCCTACCCCTCCCGCCCCTGCCTCGAGATTCCTCCCCTCCCTCCCCTGCCCCCCAACTCTGCCTGCGCCTGCGCACTGGGAAACAAAGTTTTGCTGACCCGGGCAGCCGACTTTGGCAGCTGCGCTAGCCTGCCCTCAGCTTCTCCAACCGGTGTCCCCTCCCCGACAGTACACACTCGACACTTTCTGTAATTTTTAAAAAAGACACATAAGGGCAGGCAGTAGAGGAAACAGTTCCAACCTGACAGGAGAGGGCTAGAACCGAGCATTTCAGAGTTCTGCTGTGGGTTTGGGGGACTCAGTTTATGCCTGTGAAAGCGGAAAGAAGCCCCGCATGTCCAGACACCAGCACCTTAGACACACACGCAGTTTTGTAGCCTGGCAAATTTGCTGCTCCTCTTAGAATCTCCTCCCAGAGACGACAGACCTCTGGGTGTGGAGCAGAGCTCTGACACCAGATAGTGAACGCATGGGTCCTGGGCGGTGACTCTGGCAGAGCTGGCTAGTTCCTGGTGCGGAAGGGCAGAGATTACTGACTGCAGCGAGCGCCTATGGCTGACCACAGACCCTGGGGTGTGGAGTCCCACGGAAACATCCGTGGCAGAGCTTGCGGAAAGGAGAGCTAGTTCCCTGGAACTCAGACCTCCCTGGGATTCCACTCGAAAGCTCCAGTCGCAGAAGCGTTTTAGAGCGGATGGGAGTTTAGAGAGCAGCTGGGGCACTGGGACCTCTGGGTCTAGGGAGCTGGTTAGGGTTGAGTTTGTAGAGGGAGTCGCGCGGCTCTGGCCTAGAACAACTGCCTCCTGGCTGCCTGCGCCTTCCATACGCCCCCCCACACACACACTATCCCTCTATACTATTGATCCCTAGGACTGACCTACAGTTGACCCCAGGCAGCCCTCATGCCTCCAGCCACCTTTCTGGAATGCCTGACCTGGCTTCTTCGTGGAAGTAGGTAAGGATTTCTGCCTTGGCTTCCTGAATTTGTCCCAGAGTTGCTACTGCAGAATGGCGCGCACACACACACACACACACACACACACACACACACACACACAACACACCGCTTCCTGGGGACCAGATGCCTCTCTTACACGTCGAAACAGTCCTTTTAGAAAAGTGCCCTCCCTCTCACTTTTCAGCTTTGGTGTGCAGCGCTGATCTGATGTGATTTCCTTGAGCTTGATTCCTAATCTAGAGCATGTTGAGGGAGGATGAGCCATGTCCCTTCGCCCCAGCCTCCCTCCGCCTAGAGGAAGGGTCACTGGGCCCTTACAGTTTGTCAGTGGACTCATCCTCGCACAGTCTAAATCCTGTCATCCAGGAAGTGAATTGAATAACGAAACAAACTTGGTATTCGAAAGCCTTTAGAACAGAACCTGGTTTCCAGCCTGTGGCTAGCTTTGGCTAGCAAAGAGCAAGAGAGGCGGGGCTATACTTTACTCAAGAGCCTCACTTGCAGCATCCCTCTGTTTAGTGTCCAAGGAAGAAAGCCACCTAAGCTGCCTATGTGCTTCGAATCTTAGCAGTTGTCAGTGCTGGCAACTCACCTCCTGACCAGAATGCTGCCCCTTGGAGCAGAAGGGAGCTGAGATCACCCACTTCCAAGAGCTGACATAACACAGAACTAAAAACACCAGTCAGACATTCCAGGACTTCCACAGATTTCCTTCCACTTTGGCTAAAGGGGTTCCTGGGTGCCAGCCTCAGGTTCACAAAGTAGGCAATGTTTGGAGACATTTCATACCAGGAGCCAGAGTTTCCCAAAAGAGTTAAACAAAATAAAGCCCCTGGCGATTGACTGGTATACACTTGAGAAGAACAAGGGGACATCTAATGTAAAGATAATGTAAAGAACCTCCTGAGGAATCTACACCCCATCTCCTGCTGGGGATTCCTCACAACTGGATTCTCCATCATACAAACAAATAATAAATAAATAAGATAAAATAAAAAAGACTGGCCAATGTGCCTTATAATTCCAGGGACCTTCAGATAGCATGATCCCCAAATAGCCCTGTTGCCTCCACCAGTGTGTGGGGAAGGAGCAGGTTGTATAGGGGGTCAATGTGTTACCAACATTGGTGAGGCAGTGCTCTTATTCTAGGGAAAGAACATGCTGGGGTGGGGGGTGCTGTTTGATGCTGCCTTTACCTGGAAAAACTGATCTGGCCTCTGTGCAAACCCTAGAACTGAGAGGACTGGAAGGAAGGTGGGGAAACAAGGTCGGGACATCAGGCTTTGGCTTTCAAATCTTTTTTTTTTGGGGGGGGGGGGGGGGGCGGTTAATAAAGCAGGGCAGGACTGTGCATGGCTGTGTACCTGGGTACTGAGGTCACTTCAATAGGCTTGGATCCCTGGCTACTAAAGGGCTGTTTCCTTGGTCGGCCACAGCCTCTGAGCACTAGGAATCGAAATTCAAGATACCCTAGAAGCAGGGAAGTGCTCCATCCCACGGTGAGTCCCTTGGCGAAAAGCGCCCCCAAAGCGTGGTTCCTAAATGTACTGGAGCCCCCCCACCCAGCGTCCTGTTTTCTTCTGGGTGGGACTTTGGGAAGAAACCCGGGAAGCCCGAGGACCTTTCCACGCTCTGTGCAAAAGAGAGCGACGACTGAGATGTTCTTGTCTGTTTAAAAGAAGTTGGCCAGACTAAGCAGGATATGAACAAGTAGGTGGAGGGCAGGGTCCAGAATACCTAGGAAGACAGGGGCACCTTTTGAAGAAGTTAGATTCGTTTAAAAATTCTCCAGGACGTCATATTTCACACTTATTACACGCCTTAGAGGGCTTGTACCGAGAGGTCCTGTTGGTCCTCTCAGCCCAGGAGCCCAGTGAAAGCTAGGAAACTCGTATTCCACCAACGCCTCATTCCTGGGGTCCACGAACTCCGCCCCTCAGAGCTTCCACCTACAGAGACCACAGCGTAGGCTCTAGGCTCCCATCAAGTCCGCGGTCTGCAGCCCCCGCGACTTGGTGCTTAACGCTACGTTCTGACTCCCTTGGCCACTGCCTGCTGCTTGGCTCCCGGGGCTGAACTCCTAGGACTGAACTTCCGCCGGGAGTTGATCGCCTTGGGTATGAATACCCGCTGAAGAAATAAGGGCTCTAGCACTGGGCCCGGCGAGTGCTGCCGAGTTCATCCTGGTCCAGGTAGAGTCCAGCCCAGCCGGAGCGCGATCCCCAGCCCTGTGGGGGAGACTCTTCTCGAACTTTGACCGCACAGTGCAGCTGTTTCTGTGAGTCCAGCCTGACTTTTTCCGAAGCGAAGGAAGCAGTGCTGTATCTGGGATGCCCTCCCCTTGTCCTATCTTAACCCCAGCCCCTTTCCGCTCATCAGGAAAGGAAAAGGCACACAGCTTGTCTTGGAGCTAAAATTGGTTTGGGTGGTCTCCACTCATTTTGTTTGTTTGTTTGTTTTTGTTTTTGATTTTTTTTTTTTTAAATCATGAACCTTACCTCTCCACACTGCCCACATACCTCACCCTGCTAAGTGGAATTTACTTAACATTTGCCGAGTGTGGCTTCTACAGCAAACTTTTCTGTAACCACATTATGGACGTCTTGGGGAGAGGAGTCTTCTCATTACCACCCCTGTCCATATGCAGGATCGGAACTTTCAAATAGCTAGGAAATCTAGCTTTCCCTCTGTATTCATTTAGATGATGAATTGTAATGGCTCGATAGTTCCTCTGGAACCATTAGAGTCAATCAGGTCAAAATCCAGCTCGGAGGAGGAGGGGTTAAACTCCGGAGGGCGATAACACAGTTTCTGTAAGCATTTGCAACCCTAACACTTCTGAAAACGCCATCCAGGGTTCAGAGAATTAAAGCCTACGGATGATGCTACAGCGGATGTTTTACTGTTGTGACAGCGACAGACAAGTTATGATACCCAAACTGAAAGGGAAAGTGAACACCGTCCCGCATCCTAAGTTCCTTTTGAACATCGAAGCATCTTCTAACTGTTAATAGACATAAACAGACACCAGCGTGGGTAACTACCTTTGTCTTTGTTTCTTTCTGAAGGAAACTTAGGAAATATGAATATACACCCGAGATTGCACGAACTCTGGTCATACTCTATACTCTCTGTTCGGTAAAAATGAAATGATAATTACTTGTACAAAATGTGTGCAAAGGGTAGGGTAGAGGTTTAAAAAAATGAGGTTAGAAACCTTTTTTTTTTTTTTTTTTTTTTTTTTTTTTTTTTTTTTC